>NC_090932.1:1369464366-1369767397 GCF_040938575.1 Ambystoma mexicanum
CCATGCATATTCTGCACAACTTAGTGTAACAAACCAAGTCGGTGGTCCAAGGTTTCTGATCATACAACGTACGTCTCTGTGCCGTCGGAACCAGTATTCTTTTGTACCACGCATGTTTGCAAACAAATTTGTTATACTTGACTGTATGTGTGCAACTCCATAACATAGGGTTGCTAATTCACTTTCAAAGAGTAGGTGGAATATGTATTCCACATTTTGTCTAAACCTGGGATCTTGCGAATACATTCGTAATGAGCGGTATTCTGATGCTGTAATTTGAGTGGGTCTATCATCGAACCTTCCACCTTTGCCAGTAGGAAATAGCAGTGGAAAAGCACGTGCTTCTATACTTTTTTTCCCATATGCTCATTGGTGAACCTTTGGTTTGTCGCATTTGGTAAGTTTCTAGTGCATCATCTATGCTTTGGAATGCAATGGATGAATTGTGTACTGGTCCAAAAGAGTGGATCCTGTAGCAGGATCCAGAAATTCAAATGGTCCAGTTTTGGTGACTTTTCAATTGTTTCAGTTGTTTCCCTTAAGCTTTCTTCAATATTTATTTCCTTGTAGTATTCGTTATTGTCTTTTAGATATTGCAAGGCTTGTCTAACTTTATGTAAGTCCACCAGTTGTTGCCAAATTTGTTTGTCTTTGGTTGGTACACCATTTACCAACACAATTAAAGAATGTTCTATTGAACGTTGCACTCCTAGAGTGTGCACCTTTTCTGTAAGATCGAATGGCAAATAAACTACTTTGCCCTAAATACCTTTCATCAATTCAGAGGGACTTCATTTTTTAGCTGTTTTTGGGTGAAGACGTATAATTGCTTAAAATGTATGAACTGTTTGAATTTTGATGCTCTCGTACAAATTGAGTTGTTGCAAGGTGTTTGGTAGTGGGAACAATTCCAAATTATTTGTGATAGCATGTGAAGGACTGTGGTTGTTTTCGAGTTTTGTAGTGCAGTAACTACAACATATTAGGGGTTCACTTATTTCATATTTGTTTTTGGCTAAAAGGTACAGAGCTAATTCAAACCACTTGGAATCTTCATTGTCTTCTGTTTTGTATGCTATGTCTACATGTTTTGTGTTCCTTTTGTAAAACGCTCTGCGGCAACACACACAGACATGGTTTGGTATTTCAGCCGATGCACTTTTAAATTTTAGTATTTTTTTTGTATGTGTGTAATATGAGGTTGCTATGTTCAGAAATGTTGGTAGTCTGTTCTAAAACTATTGCATTTTGTAAGTGACTTTCCTTTCCAAAATATTTTCTCTGGATACGGTCAATTTCTTCTTGTAGATACTTGGGTGTACCATGCATAAGAGTGTTATTTTAGAAGGTAATATATAGAATTCAGCGCACAAGTGGTGCACGCGTCTGGCGCACAGTGTGCACGTGTGAATTTCTGTGCCAGCCGCGTGCGCTAAAATCCATTTCCGTGCACAGCGTATTCATGGATTTTAGCTTCCAAAACCAGTCGTGGCGCAGAGTGGCGCAGCGACCCTGCAGCAGCGCCAGTTTCGCCCCCAACCTCTCCCCGTGCACCATGCACAGCGCACAAATCCCGTACATGGCGCACAGGCCCCCAACCCTGAAAATGCCTGTAAAACTCCCCGCGCACCCCTCCGAATGCACATACCCCGCTGCACGGGGCATGTCACACGCGATTGGAGCGGGGTACGTGTATAACAGGGGTTCGGGGAAGTTTCACATGCAAAATGCCCTGTGCGAGTGGGGTACGTGTATTCCTGGGGTGCGTGGGAAGTTACACACGCGAAATGCCCTGTGCGAGTGGGGTATGTGTATTCCTGGGGTGCGCGGGAAGTTTCACACGCGATTGGAGCGGGGTACGTGTATTTCGGGGGTGCGCGGGAAGTTTCACACGCGAAATGCCCTGTGCGAGTGGGGTACGTGTATTCCTGGGGTGTGTGGGAAGTTTCACACGCCATAGGCCCTGTGCGAGTGGGGTACGTGTATTCCTGGGGTGCGCGGGAAGCTACACACGCGAAATGCCCTGTGCGAGTGGTGTACGTGTATTCCTGGGGTGCGCTGGAATTTTCACACGCGATTGGATCGGGGTACGTGTATTTCGGGGGTGTGCGGGAAGTTTCACACGTGAAATGCCCTGTGCGAGTGGGGTACGTGTATTCCTAGTGTGCGCGGGAAGTTTCACACGCGATAGGCCCTGTGTGAGTGGGCTATGTGCATTCCTGGGGTGCGCAGGAAGTTTCACACGCGATTGGAGCGGGGTACGTGTATTTCGGGGGTGCGCGGGAAGTTTCACACGCAAAATGCCCTGTGCGAGTGGGGTACGTGTATTCCTGGGGTGCGCGGGAAGTTTCACACGCGATAGGCCCTGTGCGAGTGGGGTACGTGTATTCCTGGGGTGCACGGGAAGTTTCACACGCGATTAGAGAGGGGAACGTGTATTTCGGGGGTGCGCAGGAAGTGTCACACACGATAGGCCCTGTGCGAGTGAGGTACGTGTATTCCTGGGGTGCGCTGGAAGTTTCACACGCAATAGGCCCTGTGCGAGTGGGGTACTTGTATTCCTGGGGTGCGCGGGAAGTTTCACACGCGATTGGAGCGGGGTACGTGTATTTCGGGGGTGCGCGGGAAGTTTCACGCGCGAAATGCCCTGTGCGAGTGGGGTATGTGTATTCCTGGGGTGCGCTGGAAGTTTCACACGCGATAGGCCCTGTGCGAGTGGGGTACGTGTATTCCTGGGGTGCACAGGAAGTTTCACATGTGATTGGAGCGGGGTACGTGATTTACGGGGGTGCGCGGGGAGGCCTACACGTGAATTGGCAGTGTGGGTCCTCCCAGGTGTTCCCTCTACACCCACCACGGCCCCTGCAGACAGCCCACACCACAGGGGACTACCCTGCACCCCATGTCATGTCCCGCAGGCAGCCCATCCACCATGGGCATGCCCCCCAGCCAAGCCACATGTCACCTTGCACTGGTGATCACCAACTCATGTTCCCCAGCACCCCCACCCCCCAGCAGTCAGGGGCACCTGCCAGCAGGCCCCCACTCATGTCCTACTCATGTCCCCCAGCACCCCCAACCCCCAGCAGTCAGGGGCAACAGCAGGCAACAGACTCCATTTGCCAATCACACAGGGAAGACATGTTGGCGTCCAACAGGGACAGACGGGCGGCACTGGAGACTCTGCATGAATCCATTTCAATAGAGTCACAGGGCCACAAGGAAGCTCTGAGGGTGGAACTCCAGAACCTCAGGCAGAGTCTGCTTGAAGTTGAGGCTTCCCGAAAAGTTAGGGCAGAACAGCAGCTGGAGCAGCTCACACGTTCGCTCTCAGCTGAGCTGTATGCAACATGTGAGGAGATCCGGGCATCACGCGAGGCCATGCATGCAGAAATGCAGGCAACCTGTGATGTGCTGCATGGGGATCTCTACACTTTAATCCTCCAGAATCAGACCTTCCAGACCTGCATGCTTGCTGCCATGGAGGTCCATACCAGGGCTTTGCGTGGGCTGCCTCCCATAGTGCCACCGCCTCCTGATGCAGCAGCAGAGGATGAGCAGAGCGACAGCAGTTCTCCCACAATGGCATAGCCGTGCAGGCCATGAGCCCAAGGAGTTTTTTTTTTTTCGCAACATCCACGCAGGTGGGTGTTGGTGTGCACCCTGTCCTCGAACCTCCTGGGTGTCCTCCCCCAACCCCCTTTGCCCCCACATGGCCATTTTTGATTTTTGATTTTTCTTTTTTTACAGTGTGTTGCCTTGTGTGGCTCCCGTGGGCATCCACTGTATTACGGCTGGGCACATGCAGGTTTGTCCTGAGTTTGGGTTAGATGCTTGGGTTCGTGAGACACACATCCCTCCTGCTTCCCGTTTCCATGGGCTTGCAAAGGGTGTGACCAAGTGACAGTGAATTACACAGTGACGTTGGGCTCCCATGAGCTGTGTGGGCAGTCTCTAGTCAATACTGTGTAGACATCCCTAGTGGATATTGTTGTTGTATTGTACACTGCATGGTGTATTGATATATGCTTGTGCATCCATGTCTTTCTCCTAATCTGCAGGTTCCTTGCCTTTGTCTTCACAAGGTCGTCTACTTTGCAGATGCAGTTCATGTTGTATGCAGTACACTGAGAAATTTGCGTGGCAGCAACACTCTACAGTTGTAAGGGGTCGATGTGCTGGCATATTCAGGTTGTAAGACTACCACTACTTGAACTTAGTACTGTCATGTTTTTGCATTTTTCCTTGGTGTGTTGCAGCATTGTGTTGGTGGTAAGTATTTGGTAATGTGTGCTGTTAGTTATACATTACTGGGAGCATATTGTGTGTGGGCAGTTTCCATTAGGGACAGTGTACTTTGTGGCACTTGTGTCAGGTCTTGTGCATTACTTTGTTTGCTTTCACATTGAATAACATGCCATGGTGTGTTTGGTGGTGGAGCTGGGGAGGGGTTGGGTGACATGGCGCTGTTCTCATGTTGTATTTAGCAAGGGGGTAATGAATTTAGCAGCATAGATGTATGTCTTTTTGATGACACAGCATTGGTGGTGTTTGGGTAGGTAGGGATGCACACAATGTAACACTTCCAGGTGACCAATCTCAGGATGGTATGGTTGTGACAGTTGAGTGTCCCTTATGTCATCATCATTGATTGTCAGCTGGTATGTGCCAGGGCTGTGTGCACTCCACAGGGGTGTGATTTTATGTGAAGTAATTAGCCACCAGCTGCGTACGGGCTGCCTCACCACGTGCCCTTTCCCTTCCCATGCGCAGCAGGCGTACATGTGGTTGGGGATGTGGGGGCACCACCATGTCCACCGGCAGGCCCCGGCGTGTTGCAACGTTATGCAGGACACATGCTGCCACTATGATCCTGCACACTACTGGGGGAGCATATAACAGCTGCCCACCAGAGCGGTCGAGGGAGCGAAAGCGTGACTTGATCACTCCGAATGTGCGCTCCACTATGCCCCGGGTTGCAATATGGGCTGTGTTGTATCTTACCTCAGGTGGCGTGGTGGGGTTCCGAATTGGCGTCATCATGTGGGTGCTTAGAGGGTAGGCACTGTCCCTTGGGGAAGTGGTGATTGGTATCATTAGTGGGGTTGTGACATTACTCAGTATCTAACATTCATGCATGTGCAGTGGCATTTATACTCACCAAACAGCCATGTATCACCATGCCGCCCAGCTTCTAGGTCCCGGTTTAGGGTTGACATTCTGTAAATTAAACTGTCGTGGGTGGGCCCTGGATAGTTGGCATATACTGAGGTGATTATTCCCTTGGCATCACATACTACCTGCACATTGATGGAATGCCAGTGCTTGCGGTTTCTATAGATGTGCTCAGATGCCCTGGGGGGACTTAGAGCCACATGGGTGCAATGAATGGCACCCAGCACTTTGGGGAATTGTGCCACCCCATAGAAATCCTGGACAGCAGCCTGCCTTTCTGCAGGTGTTCTGGGCAGGTATATGTGCCTGCGGACTGATGGGCGTGCAGTCATGATGGCCAACACCTGGTGTAGGCAGCGTGACTGCGTGGCCTGTGACACCCCCCCACTATAGCACTTGTCCGCTGAAATGATCCAGTGGCCAAGAGGTGCAGTACATTGAGGACCTTCTCCAGGGGGCTGAGTGCTTGGGAGCACAGGGTGGGTGATGTGAGGTCATCCTCCCACTCACTCACCAGGTCGAGTATTATGTGAGGTGGAAACCTGTACCTCCCATACACCTGGTCATCAGGCATCCCAAAAAGGTTGGTTCTGGGTGTAAAAATTCTGGGCCTGACTATCCTCCTCCTCCTGCGTTATCCCAAGACCACTGCTGCTAGGAACGGTATATTCATCTTGGCATCTGAGCTTGTTTGTTGTTTGCGCGCACTTTTATGCTGCACGGGTCCACATACGCCTGCTTCCTGCTGGCGTACGTGTTTCGGGATTAGCGCATCTTTTTTGGCGCACGCATTAGCCCCGTTCGATTCCATGAATACGTGTTGTAGACGCGCGTGTGGGCGTTCCGCGCATTTGCCTCCTGTTCTTCCCCCGTGACGCCCACATTTTCACACGTTGTTCCTCATTCCGTGTGTTACGCCCCCTGTTCCGCCTATTTTTGTTGTGTGCGCTGCGCTATGTGCGCTTTCGCTGTGCGCTTTGCGCACGCTGTTTTGAGACGTGTGCGCCAGCGTGCGGCACGCAGATTTTTAGCGCACATCCAGGGATTTACACGCGCACGGACTTCCATAAATCGCTGTGCATGGGTTTCGCTGTGATTTTCGCACTTGCACTGCGATTCGCACACTTTCGCACGCTTACGCCGAAAATTTCAGCGCACATTAATTCCATGAATCGGCCTGTAAATTGGCTAATTCTGAAGCTGGACTTTTAGCATAGTATATTTTATATCCTAGATTTCTTACATTTGAATGATGTATTGATATCCGTTTGATATCATGGAAGGTGCTTTTGCAAATAGGTCCAGAAATGCAGGCTAATGAATGTCCTTGCAGTCCTGTGTATTTGCGCACTGGACAGGTATCCCTATTTTGCAGCACTTTCATTTTATTTTTGTCTTTACCTTTCACATACTGATTGAGGAACTAACGTAAAGATTTGAAAGATTTGTTAGGAATGGCACACATTGACGTGCACAGCCATTTCTATACTGGATGGTCTGATTCATTCAAACCGAGAGGTAATTCTGAGTTTTCAGGGGATACTTTTCTAAGCAGTGTTTCTTGTTCCATGATGGTATTGTTGATTTTTTCGTATCCTCTTCCACTGCTATGGATGGCAATGGTGTTTGTTTGATTTTGTTTGTATGCTTCTTCATTAAAATATGGTTCTGTGGTTGTAGTGTGACTCCATTCACCTCCACAAATATGTAAGAAGTTATTTTTGTTCACATTCCGTTTATTGATAAGTTTCTTTTGCAGTTTGGTACTTAGTTTTGTTAGTGGTTTCATTCTATTTAACACCAATATAAACAACTTCCTTTTGAGAATGATTGCACTGTCCATGAGAGCTTGCAGGATTATTTTGTTACGGTAGGTTTTAAGGGGTAAGGATGATTTCGGTCCTCTTCTTATTAGATTGTGAAGGACTCTGTGGTGAAACATTTTTGCTAAAATATTTTTTTTACTATAGGTTCTTGTTACTATATCAGGATTATTAGGAGCATTGTTAGCCGTACTGGTAGCTGATTTTTTGTGAAGAGTTGTGTGCTTCGTGCCACATTTTGTTGGAGGAGATAAAGTTTTGGTAGTTGAGGCTTGCTTTGTTTTGGTAAACGAATGTATTAGCCGTTTTGTTCCAACGTTCTCTACAAACTCTGGTACAGATGGATGCTTAGGTTGGAAACTTTAATTTTTATTTGCTCTACTTCTGCGTTCCTTTCTACGAACCTGCTTTTTGGTAGGCATTTTTGGGGTCTGTTGGGGAAAAAAAGGCATGGTTTGGTCTGTTGTACAATGTATGTGTGCTGTGTGCTTGCGTACATGAGTTTGATGGGTAAGCACTTTGTGGTGGTGTGTGAATGTGCATTGGCCTCTTACAATGATTTGGGAAGTCTACTTTTCTGTTTGCATACTACTACCATGTGCTTCAGATGAGAGTAGAAAGTGGGGCTAGTGGTGAGGAGAAGCATTAATAGTGAACGTACTGGCATCAAATTGAAACAGCTATTTGTTTTCTAGTACTAAAATTCTAAGGGATTTGTATGTTATTTGTGTTCCAAACATACAGGGATTTGTGAGTCATTCTGCCTGTTATTCTTTGTTCAGTAAATGGCGATTTGTGGGTAGAATGGTTCAGAAATCACTGTTTGCTTTGGTGCACAAATTAAATACATAACCCACAGTCTGTTTGAGGCATAGTAAGATTATAAAGGTCGTACTGTACTTACTTTTTTTGCAGAATGAACAGGTTTCTTCAGATATGTCGTTTGCAGTGTAGATGCTGTTGATTTTCAGGAGAGTAGTCTTCACTGCGATTGTAAAAAGAAGAAGTTAGTAACTGTGTGTGTTTAAAGCTGTGATGTTACAGTACACTTTAATGTTGTATTTTTCGTCGCAGTATTCTTCTTTGACCTTTGAACACAGTGCATGTGTGCTTTTCACTGCACTATGTGCTGCCTTTCTATGTTACTTGCAGTATTTCAGTTGCACGTGCTTCAGAAATGCGTACACTTTTTAGGTTACAATACAAAAATGTCTTGTTTCTTTTAAGCTGTGTTATCTATGGCAGAGAGGTTTGTAAGCGATAGGTCAGTATAGTAAATGGGGAAAAAATCTGTACTTTCACATTATAAGTACGATTTCGAAAAATCGGGAGACCCTCAAAGGGAGATGTCACCACAGCAATCGGAAGCGTTTACTTTTTCTCATACAATCTCATTGGAAGTAGCATTTATGTAGACGCTACACAGTAAAAAAATGTGCCATTTTCTAATGGAAAATCGAGTTTCTCACTAAAAAGGGAGGGTTCTAACGTATGTATAAGTTATGCGGGAGACAGTAAGAAGTAGTGCGGTTTGTTAATGAAAAATCTGACATCTTGTACTTAAAGGACGACCGTTGACATGTATTGCCTATGCAGATTTAGTGGTAATAATTTCTTTAAATGAAATCATAAGGGTTGCACATGTTCTCTGAGTAAAATATGCATACGTGTAGTTTATACGCATGCATATGCGCATGGATGGAGCTGTACGTAGAAATCCGCGACACTTGCACAGTAGTTTTTGAAGTTGGTGCTTTGGAATGATATGCGACTTGCATTCACAGTGATCAATAGTACATTTGAAGTGCAAAATTTTGATTACGCAGTTAGATGTAGGGATGGTTAATGTGATTGGTGGATGGTTGTGCGACTGCTTAGCTGTGTCCAATGAGGAAATTGAATCGCAAGTGATGTGGAAAGGGTAGAAGGACTGGCTAAGAGTTACGTGCCGCACGTAGGCACCGCTTGTCTGCGGGTAGGGTGTGTCACATACGGGTATCTACAGAAAATCGAGCATGGAAAGGGGACTGTGGGCATCAGCCAATCAGATGTTCACATTTTTCTTTTGTGGCGAAAGACGGTGCGTATACTGAAGATGGCAGAGGCGCAGAGGGTCAGGGTTTTGGTCCTTGGAGACATTTGTGTCCAAGGTTTACAGCTGTATGCCGAAAGTAGGCATGTGGCACATCATTTTGATGTGCGAGGCATGGAGGTGGTGTGGAGCACTGAGACTGATCGCAATGTTGTGGCACTTCTCCAAGTTTGCACCGAGATGCAAACGATGACCACTCCTCATGTGATACTTTTTCACTACGGTGCTTGCCATTTGGGCTACGTGAGTTCACAGACTTTGTTGAAAGATTTGGAACAGTTGGTTGAAGCAGTCATGAACATCTTTCCAACTGCGAAAATATTTTTTTCTGGGTTACTGCCTAGAGGAAAATTGGACAATATTTCTGTTTTCTGTCCCGATCAACGTATTGGGAGGTGTAACATTAATCGCGGCATGTGTGCTTTTATGTCACATGCTGGTATGTTTTTCTGCAGCCATGAGAACATTGTTCCCAGTAATACGGCTTATTTCGAAGCAGGTGGTTTTGCGTTATCTTCTTTGGGAAGTGCCATGTTATTTTGGAATGTGAGGCTTGCTTTGGAAAAGGTTCTGTAATGGTTGTAGGAGTAAAGTAAGAACAAAAAATATCACAAAAAAAAAGAAAAATAACAGGTGTCTGTAAGGCATCTGCCCAAAAAAAAAAAAAAACAACGGCTCTTTTCCACCTTCAAGGGGAAAAGGGGAGTAATAGTTAAATGTTCAGTCGTCACGCTCTGCTCCTGTACGTGTCCGCGAACATGGCGGTGGTTTGCAGGAGCCACCTTTTACCAATGGGGATTTTGGGGAGGCGACGCATGCAAATGAGAATGTACGAAGGTAGGGATTGGCCAGTAAAGGTCAGTGGGTGTGTTCTGTACCGAGATATTTAGTCAGAACGTCTTTTCCCTGACAGGAGACCAGACAGCCATGGCTCTGTGTGCTCGAAAACAGATTATCTGGATTTTGGGAGACTCGTGGATACATTGGCTGAAGGTGCATGCGGAAAGTTGCGGTCTATCTGCAGATCTTGGATTTCCTCATGTGGAACAGCACTGGCATGGATTGCGCGGAATGAGGTGGTTGGACTTGGTACCTCTCTGCATTACTTTACAGACAGAGCGTCATCCTGATATACTTATCATTCATTGCGGAGGCAATAGTTTAGTGCAACTTTCTGGCATTTCTTTGCAATTTGCAATGAAGGAAGGACTTGCGCAAGTCATGGACATGTTTCCAAATTGCCAAATAGTTTTTTCCAGTATTGCTCAAAGACAAAAGTGGCTGCGTTCATCTGCATTTGGCCCACAAATGGAGAAAGCGTGGCGCAATGTGAATAAGGCTGTTTGTGCATCTCTAAGAGATGTTGGCATGTCCTCATTCCACAATGAAAACATTTTGTTTCGCAGCTCTTTCATATTTCGCAGAGATGGAGTCCATCTCACATATGCTGGCAATCAAAATATTCTTCGTAATGTACAACATGGATTGCAACTTTTTTTGGAATCATAGTCACCTATTTGGCAATCCATTTTTTATACCCTACAGTTTTTGAAGCATACTCAACACCACCGAAAGGCTCTATTCAGAACCACCACTTACTCCCAGCGAAAAGTACATTGGTTTTTCTTGCTTGCACACTCCATTTTTGTGTGTTCCTTGACTGCCCGCGGACTTATAAAAAAAAGCGAGGGGACCTACAACGGTCACTTCAAAGCTCTATTGTTAAACTGAGAAAGGCGGCTCTGAAAAGAGCCTTTTTAAAAATGTGTATAACTTTTCAGTTCACTGATTTTATGGACATGATACACTAGGAGAGGAGGGCACGGGAGGTTAACGAAGGGACACCAACCACGGGGATAAGAAGGGCTTGGTGGAGAGAGAAAGATATAGGGTGGCCTTCACTTACGTAGGGCGCAGTTCTTCTTGTGCTCAGTGACCGTAGCCTCAAAAGCACTTTGAAGACTCTCCCCCCTGCAGAGTACTGCGTCACAGTACATACACAATATTGTGACCCTCGAAAGGTAAGGGTCAACAGCATCGCGAATGGCTTGTGATGCAGCTGGAGGAATGCGCTCCCCCACAGGAGTGTCTCTTGTGGTGAGAGGATCGGACACGGAGGATGCTGTGGAGGAACTCAATCTACTACATTCTTCACGTGGCACCACCTTGCGAATGTCCGCACTGTGGAACGATGTTAGGTGTTGCTTCATGTTGTCGTACCAAAGCTGTACGCACCAGGTCTGCTGTGACTCAGCACCAACTGGCACTGGTTGCACTTCACCAGGTGCGCACGTGCTTTCGGTACGTTCCCATAAACGGAAAACACTCACCACACCCACGACTCCCCCCCGACGACTCCCCCCCCGAGTGTTTGTAGTGCGGAGTTGCTCCACCTCATTCTCTTCTTCCTCTTCTTCCTCGATCTCTACATCCTCACCCATATATCCCTCTGCAGGCCCTTGGGGAGGTGGTGGCAGTGGAGGGTTTGGGGGTGGTGCTGAGGGTAATGCAGCAGTAGCAACCATGGATGCCATAAGGATTTTTTGCCAAATGGCTGCTACAGTACTAAAGGCAGCACAACTCTAACTGCTATAGCCAGAAGCACAATGAAGATGAGCTCGGGGGTGTGGCCAATTATAGGGGTCGAAGGATGCAGCTCGTGACCACATTGCTTGCTGTACAACGCTCCAAAAATTGTAAATGACACATTCACAGGTGGGGCTATTGTATGGGAAATGTCAAATGGTGATGTTATACTGAAAAATACTTTCCCATTTATGTGTCTGTTATTTTGCAGTGTTGCGGAAGAAGACAAAGTGCGCAAATTAGTCCACACACTCAGCGTGGGTGTGGTCACATGATGACGTCCTGTACACATCCGCGAGGGAAAAGCATGCCTGCACAACAGCAAATGCAGACTAACACACGTGCGCGTGCGCGCCACTGTTCTACGGACAGTGTTTGGGTCCTGCAACTAATTAAAAGTGTGATACAAGTGAGATGGACAGTTAAGGACAGGCGGGATGTTCGCAGTACTTATGGAGGTACTGCGCATGTGCGTACCTGATCTGATGACTGTAAGGACTGGTCCAGTCTCTTTAGGACACCTCCATTTTGTTTGATAACGAACATACCGGCCACCGCGCCTGTTCTACAGATGGTTCCATCTTGCTGCGGACGATACAGACAGATATAGTGTCCTCAAACACTTTCAATTTGCCAAATTTATATACATCCTGCCTACCTACTATGTTCTAGGAACACATTTTATCTCGTTTGTGAGCCATACAGAGTGGTATAATGTCCTTAGCTCGCCCCATTCTGTTACTTTACACACAACATGCACAGATGGTGCCTTCTAAGATCAGTTCCATCTTGGTTGTCATTGTTACGGATAGGTGTATTGCCCTTAGAACATCCACATTGTATTGCTTACGGCTAACTCGAACAGGCGCGCTGTTCACGAACATTTTAAGTCTTTTTAAAAAAAATGTTTTTCTCTAACCCGTATTCAACAACAACTATACAAAAACTTTCTAAAAAATGACATGCACTTTAATCAACAGAAACACAGGGGGATGCAGACACTAACACGAATATAGGGGAATTAGGGTTCGACACGGGCTGATTGTGAGGAGATGATTTGTGTGGGGAAGAAGGGATGGATGTTTCATCAAAACGTCTATTTTATTCTTGAAGGTTTGGGGACGGTTAACTGGGGAATGGAGAAGGAGGGCAGGTACAGTTGGGACAGTGGTAACGTACTTTTCCTCTCACAAATTCTTCCACAAATTCCCTTAAACTATTAAAATTGTCATTCAGTGTCTCCATTTTACGTTCTACCCGTTTCAGCCTGTCTTCCTCTGTGTCCTTTGATGGCTTTTATTTTTTTTTCCTGTTCTGCTACAAATAAATATATATATGTTAAATGGCCATAAAATACCGAACATTATTTTGCTTATGCAGAGCACTGTGTACCATTACTGTCTCTATCTTCGGACATTTCCCCACGCAGAAAATTCTCCTTCAGCCACTCCAAAGTACTGCACATTTCTGTACGAAAGGAACAGAAAGAAATTATTTCTTCTGCCCCTTATACCAAAAAAAGTACACACTTACATAAGAAAAGTGAAGTTAACATACTTTTTTGCTGTAATTTGTCTTCCTTGAAGTGCATGCGTCTACTGTCGGTCCTGCCTACAAAGTTTCTGTGAGGTACTTACGTTGGAGTCATCCTTTCTTTTTAATGGTACAATCCATTTCATTGTACATGGTCATTAAATGCATGGTTTTTGTTTCAGACGTTTACGTTTCTCTATTTATTTACTAGTAAATATAATTTCTTTCTGTGTCTTTTCTCAAAGTTGAACATTTTTTGTGTGACACATTAGTACAATTTCAGATGGCCGCTGACTGTTTTGGTAGTGATGACCTCGTCCGCGTACGTGCGCAGACAGGCGCTCAGTCCGTGCCTTTCCAATATCGATAGCACGGAGGTTCTGTATGGTCTACGTTATATGTTTGTAAAGTAATCAAACTATACTACATATCTGCAAGATCACATGCTGATAGTGTATATTCAGCTTAAAATCTTCTTTAACGTGCTGTTATGATTAGGTTCCCCTTCAGTAAATCTGTGAAATTCAGTTACAATAAAAATTTTGTTAAAGGGAAGTTATGGTTAAGTTGCCCTACTAAAAACCTGTACAATTCACTAAAAACAAAACGTTGTTAAGGGGACGTTATTGTTAAGTTGCCCTACCAAAAGCCTGTGCCCTCCACTAAAAAACCTGTTCAAATGTGCCATTATGGTTCGAAGTAAAACCGGAAAACCCCTGAAATTCGCCAGTTATGGTAGGCTAAGCAACCATAACTGGCCGCACCATTGTGCACTACTAACACTAACACCCAGGACATCAAAGATGACATCACAATATTTTCTGCACTATGAACATTACAGTGTTGCTTGGGGTCTCATGTAGAAGATATGTGTCCAAGGAGATAGGCCTGGACTCTCAATTATGGAGTGGTAAAAGCCTAACTTGAAAATGGATATGATCTTTATGTAATGCCACAGTAGGCTGGATATTCATTGTTTGGAAATATGCCAATGCAATTCCAGAGGTTATGATTAATTCTAACGTTCCAGCCATCAACCTTCAGTTTTGCACCTGTCATCCTGATTGGGAGGGTGATGCACAAACATGGGTCATGAGCCTGCTGTACCGAGAGACCCAAGCTGCAATTCACTAATGCCAACTAAGGCCAAAACTTGTCTGGGGTTGCTTGTGTTCTCATGCAGAAGGGGTGTCTGTTTTGGGTGGGACATTCCTAGATTTGCATGTAGTCCTTCCCCATCTGTAATAGAATGGCTGGCTGAAGAAAATTGGTCTGGATTCTGCCCAAGGCAATGCCATGGGTTATTATGACCTTCCAGCCATTAACCTTCAGATTTGCATATGTCACTCCATGAGTTCTGAGCCTGCTAAAACAAGAGAAACATGTATGCTATATCTCACAGATGACAACCAGTGAGACTGATAGATGAATGGAGATGGTTATGGTGTTATGAAGATTAGATGTGACCAAGCAGTTCGGGTCAGACTGTCCCTTTTGGGGTGGAAACAAGTCTGCTTTGCATATGTAATGCAATGCAATGTAATATGGCATTTGTATAACGCCCATTCTCATTGTACTGGCCTCAAAGCGCTATAGGTGAATGCCCTCAGGGTATCGAAGTCCATGGTATGAGTGATTTGTCAGAGGAGTTTCGAATATGTGTGTGCATTTTAGCCAATATGAAGGTAGGTAGGGTTGGCCTTGGCCCTGCTAGCGACCCATGTTGAGCTGGCTTGTGGATGGTTGCTGAGAGGATTGTTGGGAGAGTATGTGAGTCCAGAAGACTAATTGTGTTTCCAGGTACACCACATTTATGTCGTGGGACTTAGCTGCATTCTAATGGCAGAGGCGTTGTGTGACGTGCCTTCAAGTGGCATCTGATTGCAGGTGACTGCATGTTAGTGGTTGTGCCTACAGCTATTTTCCATGGACATGGAATGCGATACAAACCCAGTCTCCTGACTGGATTCTAGTTTTGTTGCCGTATTGCAAATCCTGTCCGGTGGTTTGCTGGTGTCCTTTCTCTGGATTGCTCAGCACATTATTGAGGGGCTAATTGGTTAGGGACTTATTGGGGCCCCAGCTTATCTGAAAGGGTGTTAAATTAAGATGACGTGCAGGATGGGTTTGTCTGGTCATAGGGCGGAAAATCAAGGTCTTGAGGGCCTTCCAGAAGGCAAGGTGTTCCCCTAAGTGTCAGATGGTAAGGGAAATCGTTTTCAGTATTGTTGCTGCTTGGATGGAAAAGGAGGACTCCCCCTATTCAGGTTGATTTGAAGGGAGGGATAACAATGATGAGTGCAGTGCTTGATCTCAGGTCTTTGTTGTGTTTGTCAGGGTGAGCTTTTGCTGTATGTATTCTGGGTCTGTCTTGTGTAGAGTGTGCTGGGTGATGCACATAGCTTTGAAAGCACACCGTCGCCCAACAGGTAGCCATTGGGGGGCATGGAGGGCAGGTGTGATGTGGTCTCTGGGGCCAATGCTAGGAGGAGACTAGCTGCAGTGTTTTGGATCCTTTCTGAGTTGAGATGCAAGGCACCCAGTTATAGGGAGTTAGCATAGTCTGGGCGAGAGAGTACAATAGTCGTGATTGCTGTGACTGTTTGGATAGGAGAGGTCGGGGAAGATGCTTTGAAGAAGGCAAAGGTGTAGATAGCATGATTTAGACAGAGTTGATGTGGTGTAAAAGTGTCCGATCTGCGTCCATGGTGCATCCCATGTTCTTTACTAAATTGGATGTAGCAGGAGGAGGGTTTAGAGAGGATGGCAACAGGGTGGGTTGGGGGAAGAGTGCAGTCTTTCTGCAGATCATGATTTCATTTATTTGGGGTTGAGGAGTACGTGGTTAGCTGCCAGCCAGTGGTGGATTTCTGTGAGACATAAGGTGTGTTCGGGGGCGGGAGGATTTAGTGATCTTGAAGATGATCTGGGTGTCAGCTGTGTACATGTAGCAGCTTAGGCCATGTGAGCAGATAAGGGCAGGGAGGGTCCTAAGGTAGAGATTAAAGAGCAGGAGGAATAGGGAGGCTCCCTGTGGTACTCCGATGGTGACATGGTGGGAGGTCGAGAAGAAAGGATGTTTGTGCGTGATATGTGATCAGTTGGAGAGGAAGCAGGATAACCACACTAAAGTTAAATCCCTGACCAAGTGAGTGTAGTCTGTCTATGAGGGTGCAGTGGTGTCAAAAACCGCATATAGGTTGTGAAGGATTTGTGCAGCACAGCCTTCCGAGTCTGTAGTTCTTTATAGGTCATCCCAGATGGAGACTAGGGATGATTCAGTTCCTCGTAGGGGTCTGAAGCCGGACTGGGTGGGGTCGAGGAGGAGGTTGTATTCGGTGAAGAGGCAAAGCTGGGCATAGGCTGTTCAGTCAATTAGTTTGGCAATGAAATGGCTGTTAGAGATGGGTCTGTAGTTGCCCAGTAGGAGGGGGTCAAGTGAGGGCTTTTTTAGCATGGGATTGATGTGGGGTGTCTTGAAAGCTGCTGGGAATATGCCTGATGTGAGTGAAGAGTTAATGATAGATCTTGCGATGCTGCCAGCACAAGCTGAGGAAAGGATGTCTTTTAGGAGAGCAGGAGGATCTCCCGAGGATTCTGATGGACGGCTGCAAGCAAGCAGTTTCAGGAATTCAGGAGGCGAGAATGGAGAGAATAAGGACAAGATAAGGCGGGAAGAGTAGGGTCTGTGAGGTCGGACGAAGGTGTAGGCGGTTGGGTGGGATTGCTGCCAGTTTAGCCCTGATGGTGTGTTTTGTTTCCAATGCTATGTTGTGGAAGAGGTCCAAAAGGGGATCATCTAGTGCTTAGGAGTGAGGAGGGAGGCGGAAGTGCAGAGGGGGGCCTTGAATTCCAAGATGATCTTGTGGAGTTGCCTGCTGGTTTTATAAGCGTTAGAGATTCGGTCCAAGGATTCTTTGGCATTTTGGATTTCTCCCTTGTAGGCTTTGATCTGATAGGCATGTGTGGCTCTATTATTTGGGGATGGGTTGGGCCGCCATCTGCATTCCATGGTGTGATTTGTGTTTTGAGGGATTTGAGAGAAGGGGTGAATGATCTGGGGGATTGGCCTTGTCTATGGGAGGAGGATCTGAAGGGGGTGAGAGGTCTGAGGGCATTGGAGAGCCATTGGTCAAAATGGCTGATGGAGGGCATGCTTTCATGTAAAGGGAGATTAGGTAGGGAGTTGAGCAGGGAGTCAACCAAGTCAGGAGTTACTATGACCTTGTTTCATAACGGGAAGTGGGTGGATGGTCCAGAGTTAGTCAAGCGGGGAGGAGGGCTTGCTGTCAATAGTGCAAAGATGATGACTGTGTGGTGCATCCAGATAAGTGGTTGGGGGAAGCGTGGAATCAGGTTGGTGGAGCTGAAGATTGCATCTAGTGTATGGCCTGCGGAGGAGTGTGGCTAATGATACCAGATGAGTCATAAATATAATGTTGTGCTGCATTGTCTTGCTTCCAAGACAAACACTTTGCCCCTGAGCTATCCCCACTCACCTTCGACTCTGTGTAGTGCTTCCAGGAGCAGTCGAGTCATAGGGTCATGCAGGGTGTTGAACCGTATGTTGAGATCTCCTAACATGGCGAGGGAGGGGTGGGTGACCAGGATGGCCGCAAGGGAGTCACTTAGGGTATCAGCAAAGTTTATGGGCCTCATTACACGGTAGGCGGTAAGGGTTTACCGGTACAGGTATTTTACCGGTACCGGTAAACCCTTACCGCCTTAATACGAGGTCCCTTTGCGGGTTGGAGAATTTAACGCTTGCTTTTTGCAGGCGTTAAAAACCAACCCGCAAAGGGACCAGGGAGCTAATTACGGTACCGCAATTTGCGGTGCCGTAATTAGCACCTTCCCCATTCCCATTATGCCCTATGGGGCAAAAATGGGAATGGGGAAGGGCAATGGGGGAAGGGGGAATTACCGCCCCACCAACCTTGGAATAGGGCGATAACTCCCCTTTCCACCAAGGTGGTGCCGGTATTTTACCGGCATGGACCAAGGTGCTAATAGCACCTTGGTCGACCTCCGTCCGTGTAATGAGGCCCAATGTATTTTGAAACTCCCATTCGGATTCTAAGTGTGTATTGTTGCTCGTATTGTAGCTTATGTTTGCTAGAACCTGTTCAGTGTTGCTCCCATAGGAATTTATATCAATTTAATGATTTTTGCATACTTTTCTTTGTTTCACAAAGCCATTTTTCAACTGTCATTTTAAAAGTGTAAAAGTTCCAAACGCTTTTTTCTCTTGTTTGCAGTTGAAGATAATGTTCAAACCATACACACGGTTCTTTTATTCCTGAATACCTGCTGCTTACTGACATCTGTGTAGAATTGCCTATTTGTCTACTGAGAACTTTGCAGGGGGAATCTTAACTTAAATGCTATCTTTTCTACAAACTAAAACAGTTTTTTCCCTTGTGTTTTATCTTCTGTGCTGCTCAAAAGTGAATTCAATTGTCTTACTTAGCAAGTCAGAGTAGATCAGAATTATTTCTCTTAAGTTTGGGATGGTTCAGGATTTGGGCCTATCTGAAAAGAGTTCAGCAATTGCTGAGGCCTGGGTTTTGCAAAGAAATCTGGAGTCAGTAGCAAGATGAAGAGATCAGGAACAGGGCGTCACGCGGGATCAGGATGTAGTTAGGAATCAGTGTGTCTGTGTGTTGTTGGGTTCCCATATTTATCATGCCAAGTGACATCACTCAGTTTATGGTAGGGGCAGAATTACAATCCACACCCCCAAGGCTCCAAATGTGCATTTCCAGCTGACACGCAAAAGGAATCGAGCTGCATGAGGAATGCCCACACCATGCCACCATGCAAAACAAAAACATAGGCGAAGACCAACCTTTGCGTCAGCTCACACATAATCGCTGCACCCCAGCTACTCTGCGCAATGTCCCAAGTAAGTAACTGCTGCACCCTAGCCAATCTGTGCGAGGTTCCACGTACATAACGGCTGCACCCCAGCTACTCTGCATGAGGCCCCATGTAAGTAACGGTGGCACCCCAACTTGTCTGTGCGTGGTCCAACGTAAGTAACAGCTGCACCCCAGCCACTTTGCTTGAAGTCACACTTAAATAACGATTTCACCCCAGCTACTTTGTGTGAGGTTCCAGGTTAGCAACTGCTGCACCCCAGTCACTCTGCACAAGGTTCCACGTAAGTAGTGGCTGCACCTCAGCTACTATGCACGAGGTCCCACGTAACTAATGGATTTACCCCTGCGAACTGTCCCCCCTAATCCCACTACACACACAGTGCTGGCACATACCCTGACTGCACATTAGCCCCCTAAGGTGCATACACTGCCTACCAGCCCCTCCTGACCTCCGACAGTACCCCAGGCAGCCCCCTCAAGTCCTGACATCACCCACCAGCCCCCCTCACCTCCAACATTACCCCAGGTAGCCCAATCAAGTCTTGGCACCACCCACCTTCCCCCCTGACCTTCGACAGTACCCCAGGCAACCCCCTCAAGACCCCATACCACCCACCAGCCGCCCGCACCTCCGACATTACCCCCAGGAAGCCCCCTCAGGTCCACACACCATCCACCAGCCCCATCACCTCTGACAGGACCACAGGCAGGCCCCTCAAGTCCTCACATCACCCTCCGCCCCTCACCCCCAACAGTACCCCAGGCAGCCCCCTCAAGTCCTGACACCACCCACAAGCCCCCCTCACCTCTGACACTATCCCCAGTCATGCCCCCTCAAGTCCTGACACCACCCACAAACCCCCTCACCTCCGACAGTACCCTAGGAAACCCCCCAAGTCCTGACACCACCCACCAGCCCCCATCACCTATGAGACTACCCCCAGGCAGCCCCCTCAAGTCCTGATACCACCCACCAGTCCACCTCACCTCTGTCAGTACGCCAGGAAGCCCCCTAAAGTGCTCACGCCACCCACCAGCCCCCCTCACCTCCAGCACTATCCCCAGGCATGCCCCTTAGGTCCACACACCACCCACCAGCCCCCTCACCTCCAACACCAATGGAGCCTGCCCGTGCCACCTGACCCCCCTACCACTGCAATATTGAACAACAATTCACCTCAAGTCGACTACCCTGCCACCAACATGAAACACACTGACCACATACCCACTCATATACCCACCAACTGGGTGCACTGATGCATAATCTATGTTTTTAGCTCATCATAGGACTCTGTGGGACATCACAACCAGTGGCACAGCAACAGGACAGCTGAATTTAGCAGCAACTACACAGTGAAAGCACCATGTACAAATCAGACAGAAAAGCTATGTAATGCAATGTGATGTATCATTGTGTACATGTGCCATTGAAATTGCCTCAAAGTGCTGTAGATGAATGACTTAGGAGGACAGTAGTTCAACACATCACTGACGTCACATGTAATGTCAGTGCATATTAGCAAACAACAATCAATGAATCAAGGGACTGAGGTTGGAGAGCACAGCATTCAAAGCCCCTGCAAATAACATAATTAGACCAGCCATGTTTTGGGGTGATGCAAAGGAAGTCTGAGAGTGTATGAGCCAAGCAGATGGATGATTTGTCCCACAACATATAACAAAACTCAAATGTGATGAAGAAGCATTACAGTGGTAGATGTGCAGAATGACATGAGAGCACACACTGTATGGTAGCTGATGTGTGCTGGTGCTGGCGGGTGTCCATTCATTGAGAGTCACATAACAAATGCAGAATCAAAGCAAATCACATGCTGCCCATGAACAAAGAGACAAAAACAACTGTGTGATGAATAACAAGTAACTGTTTGAACAATATGTACACTATCCAAAACTACTTTGTGGAAAGAGTGAAATGTCCAAGGGAAAAAAAGAAAAATCACACTGTTAACTATTTATATAGGAAGCAGGCTCAATACTCTGCCATTATGTCATCCACAGCAGAGTTGCATTCTTCATCCTGCACTTGGAGGCAGGCAATGGTCCAGTCCTGGATAGCTTGCAGGCTGTCCCTCATCCTCCTCTCCACTTCCCCCACATTCCTTCAAGCCTCCTCCAGGATGTCAACCAACCTCTGTGTGCACCTTTCCACCACCTCTGCCCTGGCCCTGGCAACCTCTGCCATCCTAGCCCGCGGACTCTCTGCCATCAGCTGCATCCTTAAATCCATCCTGACGCACAGCAATTGTCTAAAGCAGAGGCACTCCTCCTGCCAGGTGGCCTAACCTTTCTGCATAGCTTGCCTCCCCGGTGTAGTATGGCACTGTGATGATTGCCCCTGGACACTCCTATAGTGCTGCTGCCTGGCCAAGCGTACCTCTGCGCATGCACCCCCACCATCTGGATGTTTCATGACAGAGGGTACAGTGCCAGCACTGTCCTGATGTGCCAGCTGCCCCACTGATGCCTGTTCCTGTGTAGGTGCCTGGGCAGGGACAGCGACCACCTCTACTGTACTTTGTTGTACTTTCTTCTTAGGCGGGATGTGTTGACTGTTAGGGAGAATTCTCAATATGTGCTAATTTCCCTTACCTTTTGAGACCCCCAGCAACTTTGCTAGATTTCTAGGATTTTATTTTTTTTTACCTGGAAAGAGTGTGAGCCTTTTTTCCCACTCTTTCATGTATTTTGATGTGTGTTTTACTTTTGTGTTCTTTGGTTATGGAGTCTTAAAACAACTCCATAGGCATCATCTTTTTCTGTGTGTCACACAGCACCTTCAGTGCAGTGGCACAGGGTTGTCTTTCAGACTTCCCAAGGTTTAAATACCTTCTCTGGGACTGACTACCATCTCCCAGAGCATGTAAAGTTAAATTGACTTTACTAGTCTCTTTAAATTTTCTGACCCAGCACACACTATCTTCCCATAGATTGCTGGAGGGGTTGCCTGGCTTCCCCATAGTCAGAACACTGATATAACAGTAAAATGTTACCCTTTCCTACTTTAAATGGCTGGTGGCATTGGTTTGGATCAAACTACCATGATGTTTCCCAACCGCTAACAACTGTAGCTAAAAATCGGGTCAGCCATGTTTTTCAATATGGCGCCCAAGACCTATCTGTTAAAAGACTCTGGTCGACTTTTTTTGCCATTTCTTTTAGGAAAGGTAATTCTTGTGTTTGTCTCTGTGCACCAAACCAGGTTTGGTCCCTTTGTTCGTTGGCCTTTGACGGACTTCAGTGCTGAAGCCGTCCTCTGGCGCCAGGGTGTCTGGGGTGGAAAGGATGTGAGGGAGGTGCCCAAAACTTCCCGTGTTTAGTCTCCTAGGAGACCGGAATGCACTCTGGCGTGATTGGCCAGCTGGCTGTCCGGCAAGGACAGCCACCCTGCTGTGTGAGTGACAGCCATGCTGGAATGAATGGGGGAAAACTGTTTAAAAGCAGGTCTCTGGGACTTGGAAAGCAGATCGACCACTGGAACGAAAGAACCGAAGACGAGCTGAATGAAGAGGACTGCTGCAACTCCTGGACGACCGGTGAAGCTCTGCTGCAGGTCCGAATTGCCTGAAACTACATTGACAGAGAAGCCCTTCCAGGTTAACTTCTTCCCTTGAGTTTGGTGGGAACAACCAACTCGCAAGCCACATGGACACCATCGCCATCTGGTCGAATTTCATCAGAGTGCTGTTGAAAATTGGATAGCCAGAGGGAAGGAAACCAGCTTGTGGACTTTAAGACACTCACACCTTAAACGAACGTCTTGCTAAAGCTTTTGGCCTCATCACTGGGCAGTGCAGGAACCTCCCGACGTCCTCCTTCTTGTCCCCACGACTGAAGCTCAGGAACAGCCAGATCTGCTCAAACTGCCAGGACCAACTGCCTCAGCTACAGCTCTTCTTCATTAACAAGGTACTGTGCAAACCCAGTCCGGAAATCTTTTCGGCCATCGAGAAAGTGGGTGAAACTTTCCTCAACAACAAATGATTGTCCTTCCCTTAACATTCTTCAAACTTTTCGCCTAGCAAAATTTTTCTAATCTCTGTGGCAAAGACTTAACTGTTATCTACTAGAACTGTGCTATCCTATAAAAAAGACTCTGACCAATTGCCTTTGGCCCAGGCCTATTGAGGAGAATTGCTGGTTGTATTTAACTGAAACCCTTTGCCCTGACTATGAATGTATTTGGGCTGTCTATTCTTATAACCTTGCCTTTTTAACCCTTTATTAAGTATCTCAAGTGCCATTTTGCTCCCACTCCAGGGGAGCTAAACTTGTTCATTTACTTATCGGTTGAGTAATTGTGGTTTATTAGTATGTGATATTGAGCTGCTTATGCTAGTGTTATGTTTTCTAACTGACTGAGTAAATAAATATATATTCTTTTACCAAAAAACCTTGAGTAAGTGTATATTTGAATCACTGTATTGATTGATCTTTTGTGTAACTTGTTCTACTGCTCACTTAAACTCTTGAGATAAGTCTGGCTGCTCAGCCATCGCTACCACTTTACTGTGTAGTACAGGCTTGTACAAAAGGTGAAATTGTGCTTACAATTGTAGTCCTAATTGCCTGTAGTGTTCCCAAAGGGTACTACAGGTGATTCTGCCTAACACTGACCACCAGACTGGGTGGTGTGGGAAGGACAGGAGGAGAGGGGGCTGTGATGGGAACTGGCAAGGAAGGCCCCCCGTAGGATGACTGGGGCACAGAATAGGCAGAGGAGGAGGGGGCAGGTGAATGCGCCAGTGCACAGAGACCATCCAGAGCAGCGCACATGCCAGCTGGGCCATGGAGAATCAATTTGTGATCTGAGAGCAGTTCTCAAATCACTCTCACATCATAACAAATCGAGCCCGTCCGCCTTGCAATCCCAGCCTGCATGGCGTGTGAAAGTTCAGGGGGGATGACTGAGGCCCCAAAGGGGAGCACGGACTGGGTGGAGGTATTGACGACGGTGGTCACAGCTGCAACAGATGGATTGGGGTTAGGAGATTTGTCCTCTCCCTCCATGGTGCACTGCACATCCTCCTGTCCCAGGGGTGCAGCCTGAACACCCTCCCAGATGCCCCCACCTGACCCTTTGCACTGGCCTTCATCTTCCTCCTCCTCCACCACCACCTCCATCTCACTGGATGACTCCACAGAGCCTTCCTCCCTGGATTGCCCCTCAATCTCTGCACCCTGGCCCACAGGAGTGCCCCTCCACAACAATCTCCTGGGACGTACCCCCAGCAGCTCCTGCCTGATGAAACGTGCGTCCCCCAGTCAACTCACCCACGGATGATGTTGACTCAAGCAGTGCTGGCCGGGGTGTGCGTTTTTGTCTGGTGGATTAGTCCCTGCCTTTTTGCTCCAGAATGATGCCTCTGCCCTCTTCACGAGCTGCAGCAACTGTGGAAAATTAGGACAAAAAACATTGACTTCAGTAATGGTCATCAATTGATGTCTGGCATACACAAAGTACACATGAGACATCATGCATCATGTTTCATCCATGAACTGACACACACACTTGTATGTGCTCTGGCAAACAGCAATGCAAATGTTCCATGAGTGTATTCTGAAGGCTCAATCACAGTCATGACCCATGCACATGTAAACAAAGCACATTGTACAGTGCCCAGGAACACATCACCTAAAACAGGCAATGCCAACATAGCAATGACCAACCAACACAAGAACGGCATGCAGTCAAGGTCGTTGGACAGCACCAGGAACCTGCCCACACAAACACAGTCATCAATGTCCACATGCAACAGCATGACCTGCAAGCAAGCAAAATTTACCGCCACACATATCTGTGAAAAAATTGCGCATGTCAGTTGGCCAACCATACACATTGTGTATGTACACACATACATTTGTTCGACAAATCTAGCATAATGATAGGTTACATCCCAGGCCCGGAGGTGTCAATGCCTGAACCCCGCACACACAGGCATCAAAATACATTTGTCACTATCATCAGATGTGCCTGCATGGATGCACTGTCAGTTGTACCCAATACAAAATCAGACATCATGCACATCACTCACATGCCGACAACATAGCATGTCCACATCTGTCATGGCCAAGCATTTGCTCCATGCTCACAAACTGCACATGCACAACAAGAACAAGTCATGAACGCACAATACACCAATCCTCACGCAAATGCCAGCATACAATGTCTGATGCCACAAATGGCTTGCATTGGCATGAGTCAGCAATCAGCTGCATCTGACAACACACACAAGCCACAAACAGGATGTGGCATCTGCAAACATGCATGCCACACATACGTCCTAAAGCATTGTCCCACATAGGCCCTCATCAGTGGCATCCAGATGACCTTTCCAGGCCAAGATCCTGGAGTGGAGGTCCGGATAGAACCTCCTAAGTATCTGCAGCTGTATCTGTGTGAACCGGTGGCAGCCAGCACGGTACACCTCCATAGTGGGCTCTGTGGATAGGGCTGCTGCCTCCTTGGTATGTCTACAGGTCTTTAGGATGTCCCAATGTTTCCAGACCATGTCCCTGGGCCGGACTGCCACCTCCTCCGCATTGATGGCAGCTGTGATGTCATCCCAGATCATTTGCCTTGTGTTGGTGCCTAGCTGCTTAGCTGGGTTGAATAGGGCATCATAGGCGCCCAGGACCCGATCCACCAGGATGCAAACTTTGGTGTTGGTGAAGTTGGCCACCATCTGCCTCAACATGGGGGTGCTGCCCTCCCCAGATGATGTGGATGGAGCATACAGGGCACAGCAGTGGCAGGTATGGAATTCCTAGGACCTGGGTGGGTGCGGTGGCACTTCAGTGGTGTTGGCAGAGGTGGAAGTCCTTGCAAGTACAGAGGAGGTGGTTGCAGGCCCAACACAGGTGTCCAGGAAAATATGGGGCAGCTGGCACACCAAGACATGCTGGTTGCAAGCAGGCAGTCACTCTCCAGCAGGCAGCAGCACTATAGGTATAGGAGTGACTGAGGCAAAGCAGGGCCAGAGGAGGCAAATGCAGCAGCAGGAAGGCAGGAGGAACAGTGGTGTGCATCTTGCATCTGCAGCCAATAGCAGAGAAAGGCCCTTAACACATAAGCTATGTCCTGCGTGCAGTGATGCTGCACACCTGGGAAAGGGGGCAGACAAGGGCAGGGTCGGAGACGTGGTGATGAAACATCTGCCCGGGCCCTAGGGGGTCAGGAATGTGGTGTGGAGACACCTGCCCTGGCCTCAGGTGGTCAGGACATGGTGTGGAGACATCTGCCCCAGCCCGAGGAGGACATGGCAGGCCCCAGTCCACAGGTGGCCCGGTACTTGGACGCCAATGTGGTTCCAGTCAGACAGGGGCAGCACCAACACCCTGTGCCCCTCGTGGTAGGAAGGGACACCCTGCAAAGAAGGAAGAGGCTCAACCCCAAGACAAGACACAGGACACAGGCCCACACAGGAAGAAAAACCTCACTGATAAGGAGCTCCAGATCCTCATTGACTATATGACCGATCACCATCATGACAGGTGTCTGTATGCGGGGAGCACAATACACACGCACAATGTATGGTGCATTGGCAGCATGTCACAGACCAGATTAACACCTTAAGGGTGGAGATGCGCACTGCGGAACAGTTTGTGAAGCACTGGAATGATCTCACCCGTCGCAACAAGCACAAGCCGAATGTCAACAATGCAATGGCAACTGGAGGGGAACCAGCAGAGAAGGAGCAGCTGACACCGTATGAAGAGGACACAAGCCAATTCATCCTCCTTGAGCAGGTGGAAGGCCTGTAGAATTATGAGGACACATCATATGAGTGGGCGTCATAATGCATCCTGTGTTTTGCCAGTCATGCATCACCCACATAATTTCTGTATTGGCACATCTGCCTGCATTTGTATGACAGCCCTGGGTAAAGCATGTCATGTGATGCACAAACTCATCATACTGGGAGTAGCCCTGTGGCAGACATTAGTGGCGCATGTCTGTGTGACAGTACACATACCCCACAGGGTACTCCCCCAGTACATGGGCACCATGCGACAACTACATGTACTGTTGAGTGCTAGAGTGCTACATTCTTTTTGTTTGTCACTCTGCACTACTAGACAGGTGCATGCAAACAAAATGTAACTACCACGGCATGTCATGCAGCGTTGCATGTTACATTTTTCACCTGCTCCTATGGGCTGCCTTAAACACAAACTGGGGGGTCCCCAAGATGAACCATTTCTATTTTTGGTACAGAAACGGCCGGCCTATATTTAGGCACAGCCATTACTTACTGTGCTAAACAAATCTATCAGTAAGCACAAATATAAGTTAACTATTTTTATTTTGTTAAATTTGATATGTAGGCCAATAGGTCCTACCACTTCACATATTAAAACAAATATACATGCTTTTTGACCAGTTTTCAATTAATAGAAAGTTGATCAAAGTTTATTACATAATACATTAAAACATCATGGATATATCACTCAAAATCTGAAATACAAAATACCACTCTACGTCTGGGATACAAAATACATATTACCTAGACACAAGTTGAAAGTACATTCAATACAAATATGCACACTTATAAATTGAGTGCTGAATGCCTCCACAGAACCAATTCTTATGGAAAGTGCATAAGTAAAGAGAAAGGGTATTCCACACAGGTTTATGGTCACAGAAAAATGGGTTGATCAATTCCATAAGTGAATAATTTCAATCCTATCCTGTTGGCCCTATCTAACTAGGCTAAACAGAATGTATATTTACCAATACCCTGTGGTGTCCACAATAAAATCTAGACACACATCGCATATGGGTTGCCTTGTCACAATGCAGATCTGAGCTGTCTGTCAACGCACCTTGTGGTATTAACTGGGTGAAGCTGCATAAGTGCCCACAAACCACATCCCCAATGCCTCAATTCCAGTGACACAGAGAGCCTACTCATTGTGACGCTCCAGCTTACCCTCCCACACACTGGCACCACTCCATGGGGCTACACCCCTCACCCTCTTGTGGCTCAGTGGACCTTATTTACATCGTCCAATCCACTCTACATATCTATGCACTTCACAGACCTTGACTAGAAGGCCATTTTTGGCTGCACCTACTCATGTGCTTTTCCGTTTCCACACCTTTCTGCATGTCCTCATTTTCTCCAGTTCCCTGTTGCAGACCTGATTAGTGTGTCATGTGTTGACAGTGGTGTTGCCTGTGGATATCGATGTCTGGCTGTTGCCATGTGATGTCATTGAACATTCGACAAAAGTCATATGTGCAATTCTTTTCCCATGGTATGCGTGACGATTGGACAGTTGTATGTCCCCTCATTGTGCATTTATGCCACTTTCGGATGTCAATGTGTCCACTGCTGGGATGGACATGATGGGTAGGGGCAGAGGCGTTGCTAGGGGGTGGCTGAGGGGGCTATAGCCTTGGGTCTTTTGGTTGTAGCCCCGGATGGAAGCTCAGGGGCTACAACCAAAAGGCTATAGCAAGCCCTGGCTCCCGACAGTCCCTACATTAGCGTAGCCCCAGATCTTTTCCAGACCTAGCAACACCCCTGGGTAGGGGGGTATCACTTGTCAGCAAATGCCATGCACCGGTTACTTACGGAACAAAGTGCATGAATGCAGAATGTCTGATGGGTATGTGTCCTGCCATTTGTTGTTAGAGTGCACCTTGAAGCATATGTGCATTGCTTTCTCTTTGAACATGGCTCAATATGTCTTTCTCTGTACATGTGCAGGTGACGATGCACCAGATGCAATGGAGGATGAACTAATCCAGAACAGGGCAAGAAGACTTATCCTTGACCTCACGCCCAGGGGCCACATCTCTCCTGCCCTAAACACTCTTCACTGGCTCACAAATGCTGCACATATTGAATTCAAATTCTTCTGCATCATCCACAAGGCTGTCGGCGGCCAAGAACCAAGCTATCTGCAACTTGCTATCACAAAATACGCTCCCTCTAGACCTTTATGTTCCTCTGGCACCAACTCTCTATGTGTGAAGTGTTTCGCTAAACAGACAACCGTAGGGCCAATCTCTCGCCTCAGCAGGCCCCCCCCGTGTGGAACATCCTCTTTGTCTTGCGCCAGACCTACTCAATTCTGGAAGCTCCGCAAGACTTTCCTTTTTACTTCCTCCTTCCTTTCCTCCCTCATCTGCTAACTACAGAGTTGCTACGATTGGTTACCATGGCCCTTATGTGTCCTCGGACCCTGGCATTCCACACCCAATCGCCTCAGCTTCTGCCTGCACACAGCACTTGCCCCAGCAGCATCGGGCCTACCTCCTGTAGGCCTGCACGTATCCACCTTATTGCAGCTCCCTGCTCTCTAGCACTTACTATACACTTGGCACGTACACCTGTTGCTCTCCCACGAGCACGGTTATTCTAGCACTTAACCCCCACTCCCTCCTCTCCTCTTTTTTCTCTGCAATTGCACGTTCTGAATACTCACAATGCCTACCAGGTTTGTCTTTATCCTCCAGTGTATATATTGTTTCAATCCCAAGTTACACGTTGTATAAGCGCCTAACAAATGCACACTAAATAAATAAATACATACATACATAAATAATGGTGCATCAGACCACCAGTGGGGGGCGTAGTGTGGTAGGCCGTGAAAACCCACTGGTTCTCCAGACCATACTCAGTCGTGCTGCAAAATCTTCAGACTCTTCAGAATCAGTTGTCTTTGATGTTGAACCTGATGTGTATACCTCAAAGAGGGCGAAGGTGTGTGGCCCAATGGGCGGATCATATGAGGCCTGTGAGTCTACGGTGGGGCAGCTGGCTTCAAAAGGCCTGTCAGTGGTTGTCCCCCTGTCTGCAGTGGTTACGACTGCAAGGCCACCTTCCCATGAATTGGCTTAAGGTCCTGGGGCTGATGTCACTCTTTTTCCCTACTTAAGGAGCCCTCCAGCCTATTTTCCTTTGCAGATGGGGAGCAGGTGCAAGTGGATCTACGTCACCTGGCCTAAGCCGAACCCACCTGACACCCTCCTGGTTGCCGCTCTTTTTCCCCACTTAGCAAGCCCCGCCCACCTGGTGCCTTCCTGGTTGCCGCTCTTTTTCCCTACTTAAGGATCCCTGCGACTTTGTTGCTTGTGCTGTGTGCTTTTGGAGTACTACATTGGCACTCTTGTGTACAGTTCCTATGCCTGTAAGGTTCATTTGTGCACTACCATGGAGATTATAGGCATGAGTCACAAGCTGTTTTCATGTGCAATTGCACCATTATTTGACACTCCTGTGAATGTAGCTTTTGTGGTGTGTCAGACACTTTTGATCACTCACAAATTGACTCTTATTCAGTGGTGGTTTCTATATGGGGTGAAACGTATCCCAATTCACAGTATGTATGTCACATGTGGAATCTTGCACCCTGCTTTCACACTCACGACAACATGGATATGTTTGTGACTGTAGAGCCCATGATCCCACAGGTCTTAAATCCTATTTTGGTTAACCTATGGAATTGGTTAAATTGTAGATTTTGTTGTCCATGAATGGCTAGATGCTGAGATTTAATTTTTGCAGAGTTACTGGCACAACATATTTTTAATAGTACATATATATATTTTTGCCACTTGTACAGTTGTTGAGCCTCCAGAATGATTTCACTACATACTTTGCAAAGTGCTAGTGGTATACTCCCACTTACGAGGCTTTTCTGGGTCTGGGGCCTCTGCTTGTGCATGTTGTTTTATGTCTAATGGACACACACAATGTTGCCCTCCCAGTGGCGCATTCTCAGGGTGTTGTTGTGGGCAGGGAGGATAGGCCACGATTCATCATTGAATGGCACCTGGGGGGTGGCTTCACTGTGTGTACTCCACAGGGGCTGGTATTTATGTAAAGTATGATTGCAGCAGCTGTGTGCATGCAGCCTCTTTACGTTCCCTTTGGACAGCCATGGGCAAGGGTGGGTGCAGTTGGTGTCCCACTTGCATGTCCACTGGTACTCCGCACCTTGTGGCAACATTGTGAAGCACACAAGTAGCCACAATGATTCTAAAGACTACTGGTGGTGCATATAGAAACACCCCACCAGGGTGGTCAAGGGAGCGGAACGGTGACTTTAGCACTCTGACTGTGCACTCCACTATGCCCTGAGTGGCTACATGTGCAGCATTATACCTCACCTCAGCTGGTGTTGTGGGGTTCCTGATGGGTGTCATCATGACGGTAGTCAGCGGGTAGGCATTGTCCCTTGTAAATGTTTGCATGGTTGTCATTGTAATTTTTGCCATGGTCTATTGTTCAGTGTGTGATATGCATGAGCATTCATACTCATCAATGAACCATGCAGTGCCATGTTTTCCAGATACCAGGGCCCGGTGCAGTGGTGAAATGTGGAAGATGTAGCTGTCATGTGTGCTGGCTGGGAAATTAGCATAGACTTCCATGATGATTACCTTGGCATCACACACTACACGCACATTGATGGAGGACCAGTGCTTACTGTTCCGGTATATGTGCCCTGTCAATCGGGGTGGCCGTAGCACAACATGTGTGCAGTCTATTGCACCCAGGATATGGGGGAAGCATGCCACGGCATTGAAATCCTGCATGACTGTCTGCCTTTCAGCTGGTGTTCAGGGCATATATATGTGCCTGTGCACATATGCGCATGCTGTTATGCAGGGGAGCACCTGATGTAGACAGCGTGATTAAGTGGCCTGGATATCCCACCAAGTACTGCAGTGGTCTGCTGGAAGGACCCAGTGGCAAGGAAATGGAGTCCAGCCAGTGATGTTATGCCATCTTCCACTCCCTGACAAGGTCTAGGATTGGGGTGGGGGGGACCTGTACCTGCCATAGACCTGATCCTGCAGCATCCCATAAAACATAGTGTGGATTGTGAAGATCAGGGCCCTGGACATCCGCCTCCTCCTGTGGTGCCCATGCACGATAGTTTCCGACTACTGCTGGATTCATCGTGGCTGTAGACATTTGTTTGGTGTGTATTGCATGCTTTATAGGCATTCGTTCCTATGCGCGTTGATGTTTATGGCTGCTATCATGTAGCGTATGGGTTTCCGTGATTTGCGTTTGCTTTTTCACAAACTGACGTTCCGATTTCCAATCCATGAATACGGTTATATTTGTGTGGCCATGGGCATGCGATTGCTAGGCTGTTTACTGTCCCTCAACATGCTCGCATTTTTACATATTCTTCCTCATTCTGCATGTTCCTCCCTCTATTTTGGTCGATGGGTAGACCCGGTCCACACTCTGCGTGGAGTCTCAAGCAACACGCTCATCGACTCGCACAGGCGTGCCGGGCCTGCGTGAGTTCTACGCAAGTCCCAGGAAGCTCCTGCGCAGTCAGTTCCATGAATCAACAAACAGGGATTTGCACGCACATTGGCACGCAAACCCCTAAATTACCACGCAAATATTAACATAATCACCACCATGCATATAGTGAAGGTTGTTTCAAATGGGCATGAACAGGGTGCCGTTCTCAAATGATCTTTCTTTGGTAGCCTACTTAGCACTAGGGAGAAGTTATACCGTTGTGGAAAGTACCTTATTAATCAATTCACGAGCTACATAAAACGTGTTTGCACTTCAAATTCTGTTTCACTCCTAGTGCCAGTGTCAAGCACCCTACATATTGGATGACAGGTAAAGCCTAATATAAATCAACATTGTGCCAAAAGTGAAAATATCATGGGGATCGGAGTTATAGCAATCTAATAGCAAACTCCCATTTAAATGATTTTAAGTTATGAAACTTGCCTGACCCTCGTTCTCTAGCAAAAAGCTGCATCGAATGAGAAAGCATCAACCTTCTGAACTAATAGCTTATGTTTTCAAGGTTCTAGTCCATTTTTGTGTGTCCCATTTGTTCGAGGCCCATTTGCTCGAGTTTGTTTTGTTGCACATTTCACTGAAAAAGTAGATGTGGGGTTTAGGTTTGGGTATATATTAAGGTGGGGATGTAGGGAGTTGTGGGGGGTCTCCCTCTGCTTTGTTTGCAATGAAATCTGTACAAAATCGAGCAAATGGGCCTCAAAGACATATTCTCAAGCAAACACCATAGAACCGCTTTCAACGCTGTGCGGAATCTCTCTTTAATTCCTCCAGTGAGAATGTTGTACCTCAACAGCTGGTTGTGCGGGATCAATACCATCTGCTTGGAGTCATTTTAGGAGAGGCCACAGAAGGGATTGCAAAGGCTCTTTGTTCTCCCGGAGACAGGACATTTCAAAATTAAAGAACGATCCTTTACCTCTGCACTAACGTTGTCGTAGAAATCGAAGTGGGTCCAAGGTTAATTCAGATTGGTCCCTTTCTCCGGTAAGAAGCATTGAGGTGACTGTTCACATGTAACCGACTGAGCCGATGTGCCCCTGGACTCCATATAACCGTGCTCAATCAATATAGAGAGCTTGCTCGCTAGAGAACCTATCAATTATTTTTTAAGGAGAGTAACGATTTACCAAGGACTTCCGTTTGCACTGAACTCACGGCTTGAGAGAAGGAATCTTTAAGAACACTTGGGCGTGAGGACAAAATGGCTCGGGAAGTAGATGTTCATTACAGTCAGTTTGATTTTTTGTCCCACAATCTCCCCCGTTTAGATTTTTGTTAAAAAAATAATCAGTAATTTTCAATGTATGTGTTTTGTTTTCTCTGGATATCTCAACCCATGTCGTCGTGACTGGAGATGGGCAATGCGGATAGCACCTCTGCCACAGCAACTGACTGGGAAGGCAGAGTTCCTAGAGATGGGAGAAGGGGCATTGCTTTATTGCGGAGGTCATACGCTCCTTTCCTCAAGAATTATCTATTGGAGTAGTGTTGGGGAATCATACTCGTTGCACTTATGCCGATACATGCTGCTTTAACTAACATGCCAGGAATACATGTTAATTGTTAAAGCATCAGAATGACCATAGCCAAGGCAAGTCCACTGACCTGCTTCCCCACCTTCTCCAACTGCACTTAGCGTGTGCACCTTGCGCGTGCTTCGCATGGTGTGGATCATTTTATATGCCCTGACCCATGTTGGTGGACCAAACACTGCAGATGCTGCAATCCAAACGGTATGGTCGCCAGCGGCCCAAGTTCTGATCCAACTGCACTTAGCTTTGGCACTTTGTGTGCATGCTTCGTATGCATCGATATGCTCTGCCCCAGGTAGGTAGACCAAATAACACAGCTGCTGCAATTCAAATGGCAGTGTTGTCATCACCACACCCTAAGCTCTGCTCCATCTGCACTTATCTTGTGCGCTTTGCGTGGGTTTTGGTAATGCAGCATGGGCACTCTGGCTCTGGGAAGAGCCTCTCCACCATCTTTTGTGTGTTCATACATGCTTTTCTCTTCCCCTCAGTGACACAGCGGGGAGCTGAGCCTTCTAACAATATCTGCAAAGGAAAGTGGGCACTTTTCTAGGAAATCGTCCTCAGTGCATTCTAGCAGGAGTCTTGGAAGACACCAACCCCCTGCTGAAATATACGTTGAAATTGAGTGGGACTATACACTTAGTTGATTGTGTCATTTCTGGAAAGCTGAGAGTCCCCTCAGTGGTAACACCATTTTCTCAGGTGAGGTAGAGAGAGACGCATCCCATACATTGCCTGGGGGTACTGAAGGGACACAGCTGGAAGAACTTTGGAGTTTGTGTGAACTGAAGACTAGTGCACCACACCACCTAGACTCCAAGAGTAGAGTCAGTCTCCCTGGACGCCCCTCAGCATAATTCAGGTAGTAGAGAAATAAAGCTCAAAATCGGAGTCATTCTTTTCATCGGACCCCCATCACTCACATCTCTGGAGACACAATGTACTGCTGTTGCTTAGCATTTTATCAATAAGACTAAGAGCATAAAACCCGCTCACCATATTCAATCCATTTCTCGAACTCGCAGAAGCACAGGGATGACCTAGTGTTGCTGTTGAGTGTTCTAACAAAGAGAAAGGTAGTGGACTTATGACTAGGCAGTATTGCCCTGAATTTTAGCCACCCTTTTCGCTCTGGCCTTTTCCAGTGGCTCAAGAGACTGGTTAGGCCCCCATTTTTCAACCGTACCCAAGTATCCATTGAGTGATTTCTCAGTTTCCATAATTTTGCCATTCTTTAGTATATTTGTGAGTACTTTAAGCCTGCTTATTATCTATATAACTGTATTTATATCTCGAATTATCTGTATATTTTGCCTGGTGGAGTGGGTTGTTAGTGTTTTTGATCACGGTTTGTGCTTTGAGTAAAGGGTGTTCTTTTGTGCTTTGAGTAAAGGGTGTTCTTTTTTAGGACCTTGCTTAGACATTACAGTTATTTGATATTTGGAAGCTTTTCCTGCTAACTCACATCTATGGAGTGTATTGTCAGCTCTCGACCCATGCTACCATTATAGAGATGAACGAGGTGAACTGCTAACTTTTACCCAATTTGATGCAAGGTTGTTTCATGGAATTTTAATACTTTTTGGTAATTGACTACGACGCATTTACTTTGTGGGGAAGTCATTTATATATGTATATTTGGGGGGAATGGGGGATAAGGTTGGGGAGGGAAGGGTAAGCGGTCAAAGCACATCTATCACATCAAAGCCTTTACATACTACTTATGGCCAGGATTTGATTGTGTCACTGTTTCACCCACTTTGGGGGTCCCCAAGCCCTAAATGTCACTTATATTAAAGGATTCCCAGCACATCACTTCACTTAAAGGATAACAATATTGTATTAATTGCTAGTGAGGCAGGATCTTCACCTCTAGCATTTGGGTGGTGGTACAAATAGAAGGATATTTTCGGTGTTAGTTGGCCTCATAATCACGGAGTATTTATTTCAACCAGTATTCTGCTAGAATACTGCATGGGGTAAAATCCTTATCGGTTTTATCCGTTGGTAAAATCAGACACGATTTGAAATGAGGGCCTATGAATATCAGGTGGTTGGAAAAACAGACAGTATCTGAAACATTGCCTGTTTTTACTGCACCACTTTATTTATAAAGGCACATTCAAATTTCTCTGACATAAGCAGACAAGAACAGTTTCTTCAGCTAATTTTCTATAATGATCAGCACCACATTACATAGCCCAGTAATTCGGCACTGAACAGTTGTGGCTCACTGCTCCTTGAACAGGAAGGTTTTAACCAGAGAAGAGCACTTTTGCCGATCCCAATATTTTGTAGTCTTTTCATGAGAGTGTCGTGGTTGACTGTGTCGAAGGCTGCTGAGAGATCGAGTAGGAATAGTGCAGAGTTAATGTTGGAGTCTGCATTGGTCTTTAGGTCGTCCCAGATAGATAGCAGCACAGTTTCTGTTCCTCTCATGGGCCTGAAGCCCACTAGTGCCTGATCCAGCAGCTGGTTGTTTTCACATATTCCTAGATTTGCTCGTAGACGTGGCTTTCTAGTAGCTCTGCCAGATATGGTATATTTGATATTGTTCAGTAGTTGGTAAGGTCTTCCATGTTTCCTAAGGTATCTTTAAGGCGTGGTTTGATGTATGCCACTTTGAAAGCTTGTTGCACTGATCCTGTAGCTAGCGAGAGGTTCAAGAGGTTGAGGTTTTATTTTGCTAGTGTTTGCTGGGCAAGGATGGCTTTGTAGACATCTGGTGGGCAGGGATCTGCTGGGGAATCCGCTCTGTTGCTTTTGCTCACCAGGTTGCTAAATGTATCCGTTGAGATTGGCAGAAAGAGGTTTAGTCTGGTTGTTGGCTCCAGTGTTGGCTGGTTGTGGTGGTCTGTGGAACTTTTTGGCTTTTTAGATGTGTTTCTCATTTCATTCATGACCTTGAACATTTCTCTTCTGAGTGTTGCCTGCTTTTGCAATCCATTCATTGTACTATGTCTTTTTGCTTTTGAGCATTTTGGCTTTGAATAGTCTAATCTGTCTATTGTATAGAATTCTTTTGTGTTGGTCATAGTTATTTATCCATTTTTTCTCCAGTTTCCTATTTGTTTTTTTCAGTGCCTAGAGATGGTGCGTCAACCCTCTTGCCATTGTTTTCTTTCGTGATGGGTAGAAAGGTTTTCCCAGTGCGATGCCATCTAATGTGTTCGTGATCAATGTTAGGATTTCATCCGTCCTTTCTTCTATGTTGGTTGTGTTTAGGTCCTTCTTGGGTCCTTTAACTCCCTTCTCTGCTTGTTCTCACAGTTCTCCCTGTTATGCTCTTGTCTCTGCACTAATTTCCAACTTCTGATTCATACCTCCATTCTATTCCTGCTGTGCCCTTGCATTTAACTTGAACGTCAAACTTGGGTGTGTTTTGAATTCAACTTGAAATTTAATTTGGTTGTGTTTCGCATCTAACTTGAAAGTGAAACGTGGGTGTGTTTTTGCATTTAACTTTGGCCATTGATTGTAACCTGCTAGCCCAGCGACTGTTCCATACCACTGTACTTGCTTACTCCTCCCACTGCCTCCTCCCTCTTCTCACCCATGGAACTTTCCGTTTCTCCCATCTATTCCAACTGCTTCTCCATCAACTATCCTTCCCTTCTCATTAAGTCTGAAAAGAAGAAGTTTAAAAAGGAGATCTTGGCCTCCAACCCAAGTCTCCCTATCGCTGATAACTATTCCAGCGCCTCTTCCAGACAGACCCTCACCAGCATTCTCTTTGTGGTTCCTTCGCCAGATCTATGGACCCGCATATGATCTCTGTGCTCTGTCCTGTCTCCTCCTCCCCCATTAATGGTGGCACTCGCTGGGAAGTTCTCATGGATTCCTTTTACTCCTCCAGAGTCATCCTTAATGTCTACCTAAATGGCACTGTCATGGTCCAAGGCCCTTAGGCCAATATCCTCCTCTTCGATAGGCGGGTCCCTCATCTCATCAACTTCCTTTCATCTCCGACTGTCCCCTCCTCTCATCCCTTGGCTACCTTGCCCACTCTTCCCTCCTTCTCTGCCCCAATTCGGGCAGCCTCCACACCTCCGCAGGGCGTACCTTTGATTTGTACCCCTCCCCGGAAGGTCTTTAAGGCTGGCAACCTTCTTCATCTTGTCACTTTCAACTCTTGCTCTGCTGTCAAACACTCATCTGATATCTGCCACCTCCTTGAAGAACTGGACCTTGATGTCCTCGGTCTTTCTGAGACATAGTTCACGGCCAGCTCTGTCACAAGCTTTCACACTCTCCTCCCTGATGGCTACAAGATCCTTTCCGCACCCAGATCCACCTGGCCTGGAGGGGGTGTAGCCCTGATCTTTACTGAGTGGATTCCTGCCACTACCATTCCCACTCAGATGTACTCCTCTTTTGAATGCCTTGTCTGCAGGCTCTCTCTCTCTCCTAGCTACTCTCTTACTGTTGCTACTCTCTACCGGCCCCCTGGTCAAATTATCTCTTTTCTATCTGAGTGGGCTGACCTCTCCTCCTCCCTCCTGGCCTCAACCACTCAACTCCTCCTCCTTGGTGACCTCAACATCCACTTCGATTCTCCCTGTTCCTCATCTGTACTCTTTCGCAACCTCTGTGATTCCCTCTGCCTCTATATCCTCCCCTCTGGCCCGACTCACTCTGCAAGACACACACTTGATGTCTTGATCTCCTCTGGCCTGCCCCTCTCCATCCCTCTGACCACTCCTCTCTCCTGGAGTGACCAGTGCCTCCTCTCCTCTCATTTCTCCCTCTCTTCCCCCCAAGCCAAGCCTACCCCAACATTACCACCTACCTTCTCGGACATCCGGCCCATGAAGCGTGTGTCAGTTGAGGCTTTTGCTGCCACCGTCTCTCACCCGCTCCTACTCTGGCTGACTCAGACCCAGACACAACCCTGTCCCTTCTCTACTCTTCTATTTCTGATACTCTTGATCATCATGCCCCTGTCCTGAGGATCCGCTTGAAGTCCAAAGCCACATGCAATTCTTGGTATGTCTCCGACCTAGCTACACTTAAACGTGAGTGTAGGGCGGCTGAGAGGAAATGTAGGGCTTCTTGTTCATCCTCTGGCAAACTGGCCTGTCGCCTGCTCCAAAGGCAATACCGACTCTCTGTTCGCACGAAAAAGAGAGTCCACATTCAACCCTGTGTCTCTGAGGCATCTAAAAACTACTCGGGTGAACTCTTTAAAATCTGCAAGGAGCTGGCCAATCCTGCTGCAATCTCTACCCTCCCTCTTGCCTCCCAGGCTCACTGCAATCCCCTTGCCTCTCACTTTATCTCAAAAACTCAGGACATCCTGTCCACACTCAACTCCCCTTCCCCTCCTATCCCTTCTCAGTCTGTGCTTGCTGTCCCTCCTTCAACCACCCCCCACACTCTTTTTCATCCTTTCCTCTTTTTTCCCCTGATGAGGCCACTAGACATGTCCGATCTATGAAAGCCTCATCAAAACAGGTTCACCCCTGTTCCTTTAAAACCATCAAGGACCACATTGACATCCTCACATAGGCCCTTGCCGATTTTTGCAACCTCTCCTTTGCCTCAGGATACTTCCCCTCCCTTCTGAAGCACTCCCTTGTGCATCCTCTTCTCAGAAACCCACAGCCGACTAGTCTTGCCCGGCTAACTATCGCCCAATTTCCATTGCTCCTTTTCTTGTTAAACTCCTGGAAAAACTGGCCATCTCTCAGCTTAACCTTCACTCTGATTCTGTTGGCTCTCTCCATGACCAACAGTCTGGCTTCAGAGCTGACAGACGCACGGAAACTGCTCTCCTGAACATCCGTGAAGATCTGCTCTCCATCCTTGACTGTAACATTCCCTCTGTCCTCATCCTACTCGATCCCTCTTCTGCCTTCAACATGGTCAACTATATCACCCTGCTCAACCGTCTCTGTGACAACCTGGGTATCACTGATCAGGCTCTTGCCTGGCTGTCCTCTTTCCCCTCTGACAGACGCTCCCAGGTCCAACTTGGGTCCTTCCTATCATCTATCTCCCTCTCTACCTGTGGTGGTCCCCAGGGGTCTAACCTCTTGCCCTGGCTTTTCAATCAATACCTGGCAACTCTCGCCCACTGCATTGCCATTTTCTGCTCAAATTTCCAGTGCTACTCTGACGACACTCAACTCATTTTCAGGCTACCCTCGGCCACCTCCTCTCCTTCTCTCATCTCTGATTGCCTAACTGCCATTCAAGATTGGTGTGCCGCCAATGCCAACAAGACTGAGATCCCCCTAATTTGTACACCTACACCATCCTTTCCCCTCATCTCTGGCCGGCCTCGCTTGGCCCTCCTCCTACCCCTACCTATGATGCTAAGAACCTCAGGGTCATCTTTGACTCCCTTCTCCGCCCACATCTCAGATGTCTCTAAAAAGTCAAACTTCCTACTGCACCGACTCCGAGGTACTCAGCCTTTCCTCTCCTTCCCCAGAAGCTCATTGTTGGACTATTGTAACAGCCTCTTTCTAAATCTTCCTGCCTCTGCTCTCAGCCCTTTACAACTAATCCAGAACAGGGCTACAAGACTTGTCCTTGGCCTCAAGTCCTGGGATCGTATCTCTCAAGCTCTGAAATCCCTTCATTGGCTCCCAGTGGATGCAAGGATTAAATTAAAAAACAATTTGCATTGTCCACGAGGCTTTCTGGGGCATGGGTACTAAATACCTTCAACTATCCCTCCGCAAATACCTCCCCTCTCGAGCTCTTCGCTCCTCTACTTCTAACTCCCTCAGGGTCCGTCGTTTTTCTGAAAAACGAGCTTGGGGTAGATCTCTGTCTTAGGCTGGGGCCTCCCTTTGGAACAGCCTCACTGCCACTCTGAAACTTGAGGAAAACCATCTCTGGTTCCGGAGCCTCAAGACCTTCCTCTTTACTTCTGCCTTTGCCCCCACTCTCTCCTGCTGATCTGTTTCTCTCTGGGCACTGTGCTCCTGGCCACCCTCTGTCCTCCGGGCCCACATACCTGCTCACCCTCCTTCACTGCCTCCGGGCCACCCCATGAACTGGGGTCTGTATCTGTACCCATGCAGTCCCTGACCCCCTTTCTTTTCTTTCTGCACTTATCAGACATGCCCTGTCTGCCTGCCCTTAAACACAGCACTTGCCACTTGCTGACTGCACTACCACCGTTTAGTGCCTTTATTATTTATTTATTTTTATTTATTATTATTTATCTGTTCTCCTCTGCTCCACACTTCTCAACCCTCCCATGCACTTGCGTGTTCTCAATGTCACTGCGTCTAGTAAGATCGTTGTTTTGTTCTCCCCTGTTCCCCTCCCTTGCCTTGTCACACTCTGAAATACTTGTGTATGAGCGCGGTATAAATAAATTATCATATCATATCAGGTATTCTTGATGGTGGTTGGATTACAAAGTGTATAATGCGGTGGTCGAGCTAGAGGATTTGTATTGGTGGTGCAGTTGTGACCAGGTTTTTGCTGTCAAAGATTGCATCTGGTGTATGGCCTGCTGTATGAGCTGCTAATTTCACCATTTGTCTTAGATTTATTGTCGCTAATTGATTGGCTAGTGCTTTGGGTGAGTTGATGTTTTTTTCGAACCAGTTGAAGTCTCCAAGAATGATCAGGTGTTCGTACTTAATGGCCATGTTGGTGACGGCTTCTGCAAAGGTGTCTACGAATGTAGGATCATATGTTGGTGGCCTCTAGACTAATACAAAAGTTATATTGGTTTCAGGTTAGGTGTATGATGAGTGATTCGCAGTTTGGGATGTTTAATGTTTGGGGTGTTGTTATTTTCAGGTGGTCCTTGTATGTCACAGCGAGTCCTCCTCCTCGTTTTCCTTGTCTGTTGGCTTGCTTGAGATTAAAGTTGTTTGGTATGCAGTCGTGCACTATGACCTTGTATTTTAGGGTTAGCCAGGTTTCAGTGATGAATAGGATGTCTATCCCTCGATCGCAAAGCAGATCTTACATTTTGGTTGTGTGTTTGAACATGGATCGGGCATTGACCAGATTAGAGTGTATCTTGTGGTCTGTTTGGTCTTTTGCTGTGTCTGTTGGTGACCATATTGGTGTTGTTCTTTATTACTGCTTGATTGCATGATTTGGTCTGTGGGGGCTGATTCCTTATTGAGTAGTTCAGTCAGGTTCCGTATTGGGTTGATGTCTTCTTTGCAGTCATCGTTTTCTGAAAAGGCTTTAGTTCTATGCAGAGGGCCTTGTCACAAGTTGGACTATTTTGTGCACTTGGGATGTCCCTGATATAGGGTGTTCTAGGGGTTGTGTCTAGCTCTGGTGTTAATAGGTTAATAGATTTCCTGGTAGTTGGGGAGATCTATGACTGGCTCAGGGTAGCCCTGACTTTCCGGGGTTAGCTCTGGCGGTATGTATCTTAAGATCGATGATCGGGACTAGGTTTGGTAGTTTCAGTATCAAGTTATACCGTAATAAGGGCCTCCATGTTGTAGGTATCTTAAGATCGTGATCGGGTCTAGGTTTGGCGGTTGCTGTATTGGGTTCACTTGTAATGAGGGCTGTGGTGGTCAGCGGTTTGATTTTTTCTTCAGGGTTCCTGTTGGTCACCTCTTCTTATGGGGTCCTGTAGCTTATGTGGTGGTGGTTGTATCAGATTCCAAATTGTGAGGGCCTTCCCGTGGTGATCTGTGCTAGTCTGTGATTATATCTTATCTTGCGAGGGCCTGTATCGCTACGAGCTCCTGTGAGTTTGCCACAGATTTGCATTTGTATTGGGGTCACAAAATCCTCCCTGTGATTTGGTAGGTTTGATCTTCCCTTGTGGGAACTCGTGTTTTTTTTTAGATGTATCTGTCAGTTTCTCCAGATCTTTAGCTGTGTTTATATCGGGTTCACAGTTGCGAGAGCCTCTCTGTGGTTTCCTAGATTTGATCTTTTCCTTATGGTAACTTGTGGTCTTGCAATTGTACAAGGTCCATGATTCATATTTTGCATTTGGTTCCTTTGGTGATCTGCTGTGGTCAGTATTTTCTTGTGGGATCCCGTGTGGCTGTCTGTCTTTGTGGGGTCCCTTGGTTGTGTCCTGCTGTGCAATTTATGGGGTCGGTAGCTCCCCAGTGGGGATTTCCTGTGGGGTCCTGTCTGATTGTTTCTCCATGTGGGTGTCACAGTTTATTTCTTTTTTTTATGTTTGTGCCTGGTTGTAACTGGTTCACATATGCAGGGGCTGTCCTGTGGTGATTTGTATTTTGCTGTGGTTGCTTCCTCTGCTGTGGGGGTTCCATGTATCTGTCTCTCCTTATGGGATCCTTCAGCTTTTTAGTTTTATGTGGTTCACACAGGTGGTAGTCTTCATATGGTGGCCAGATTCTTGTTAGTTACTAGCTGTCCTAGTCTTACATCCGCTCTGTGCTATGGGTGTAACCACTGTGGGAGGAAGTGGAGTTCAATGTGGTGTAGTGTAGACTGCAGCTATCCGAGTCAGTTCAGTAGCATTTATATTGTGGGATTTCACCTAGGTTAGACAATGTCTGAATATGTGAAATTGAACGGGTTCAGCAGTGTTAGGTTTGTTAGTGTTCATCTCGGTACAACAGTCTCTGTGTATTAGGCTCACCTGCGTTCAGCTGTTTAACAATGGAAACCTCAGCGCACAGCTCTCTGCCACGCAATAAGTAGTTCTGAGCATGCACATCCAAATATTACATGAGTTAAGCAGCGGTTATATTGTGAGAGTTCACCTAGATTCAACCGTGGCTGTGGTGCAAAATCACCTGAGACAAGCAGCGTTTAAGTTGTGAGGATTCACCTAAATTCAAAACATACACTGTGTGGAAAATACCCCTAGATTCAAAACATGCAATGTGTAGAAAATACACCTGGATTCAAAACATATATTGTGTGAAGAGTACACCTAGATTCAAAACATACACTGTGTAAAAATTACACTTAGATTCAGAACATACAGGGCCTCATTACACGGATGGCGCTAAGGGAATACCGGCACCAAAGTCCCTTAGTGGGTCCCGTCCTTAACGTGTGGCCAGACCATACGTTAAGGAAGGGACCCGCTGAGGGACTTCAGGGCAAATAATGGTACCGCTACTAGCGGTACCGTTATTTGCTCCTTCCCCATTCCCATTGAGCCCTGTGGGGGCTCAAATGGGAATGGGGAAGGGCCTTGGTGAATGGGGAATTACCGCCCCGCCAACCTTGGAATGGGGCGGTAATTCCCCCATTCACCATGGCAGAATCGGTAAAATACCGGCGGCAACCATGGCGCTAATGGCGCCATGGTTACCGCCGTCCGTGTAATGAGGCCCACAATGTGTGGAAAATACCAGTAAATCCCAAAAATACATAGTGGAAAATACACCTAGATTCAAAACATACACTGGGCCTCATTATAAGTATTGCGGAATGGGTTAATGGGTGCCGCTAATGGTGGTGGACCCGTTAAACCCATTCTGCAATATTACGAGGTTCCTTCGCGGGACCCGATGTGGACGTCTGGTTTTACCAGACATCCTTACCGGATCCCGCGAGGGGACCAGGGAGCTAACAACGGGCTGGTCGTAATCGCCCCGTTGTTAGCTCCCGCGCCCATTCCCATTGAGCCCTATGGGGGCTCAAATGGGAATGGGGAAGGTCCGGCCCTGGGTTCCCTGAAACTTGGAATGGCACAGTAATTCCCCATTCAGGGAACTCGGACCCGGGTGCTGTTAACCCCCTAGAGCCATACTCGTAATGACCCCCACATTGTGTGAAGAGTACACCTAGATTCAAAGTATACACTGTATGAAGAATGTGCCTAGATTCAAAACATACACTGTGGAAAATACACCTAGATTCAAAACATGCACTGTGTGGAAAATACACCTAGATTCAAAACATACACTGTGTGAAGAATACACCTAGATTCAAAACATACACTGTGTGGAAAATACCACTAGATTCAAAGCATACACTGTCGACAATGCACCTATATTCAAAACATGCACTGTGTGGAAAATATATCTTGATTCGAACATGCACTGTGTGAAAAAATACACCTACATTCAAAACATGCATTGTGTACTCGTAATGACCCCCACATTGTGTGAAGAGTACACCTAGATTCAAAGTATACACTGTGTGAAGAATGTGCCTAGATTCAAAACATACACTGTGGAAAATACACCTAGATTCAAAACATGCACTGTGTGAGAAATACACCTAGCTTCAAATTATACACTGTGTGAAAACACCCCTAGATTCAAACATCCACTGTGTGAGAGAATCCAATAATGCATGAGTATAGGTCAACCTGGTATCAGTAAATTTGCCAGGTTCAATACATGACCTACCCCATCCCTTCCCCAGCATAACAGTTTGGTCACCCTACCAGATACTCTAGATGCAATCTAGAGGCAGTGCAATGGGTAAACTAAAGAGCACAGTGTAAATTAGCAAAGTATTAAGAGCAGGTATTAATATAAGAGTTACAGGGTTTTCGGAAGCACAGTAAAGGCTATGCTCCCCACCCATACCACCTTACCTGGTTGTTGCTGTAGGGTGTACCGTTGAGCATCCACAGAATAACAGGGGCAAACAGGGGATAGGAGTTGCCCCAGGGAGTTGCCCTTTGCCTTGGGCCCTTAGCAGGTGACTATAGATGCTTCCTGGAAGCCTCAAGCCAATCAGAGGCTGGGTGGGCGTGTGTAGAGTGTAGAATGTAGAATGAATGTCACTACCAACACAGTTGTGGGCTGGGGGAGGCAATGCCAGGGCAGAGGGTGAGTAAGGGATCACACTGGCAAAACTTGGGCCGTTGAAAGGTCAAAGAGGTTCAGGACCTTATAAAGAAATGCTTACCAAAATGGAAGAGGCCTGCACAGGTCCCGGCGCACTGCAACAATGGGAAGAAGTCTTCCTGTGCAAAGGTGGCTATGCACGGCTTCCCGGTCCTATTGACCAATCAGGAAGGTGAAGGGCAGGACAGGTGAGGAGCTGGAGGCTGGGGGATTTAAGGCAAGGGGAGACGGTGAGAAAGGGAGGTTGCTGGCAAGGCTAGTGCTGTGGAAAGCTCAATGAGGTTCCTGGCCTTACAAAAAAAAGCTTACCAAGATGGGAGGGGCCTGCACAGGTCAGGGGACACAGCAACTATGAATCTGTTGATATACAAATCTGAAATTTTGCATGCACATGTGGCTGCCTTGAAATATTAGGCCATGGCCATGACTAGTGGCCTGTAAAAAATGATTGTATAACAAAATCCTTGAAAATCAGTGACAAAACTTTAGTTAAGGTGTAGTTAAGTTGAGCAGATTGAACGCAGCAAACCTCTTGAAATTCAGCAGATTTGGGAAGTCATGATCTGCTTAACTCGGTGAGTTCCCATTGCAAAGCCTATGAGCACATACATATTATAAGAGAGGTGATTCACAATGACATACAAAATGGCATTATGGGGACATGGCATTACAGGGGACAGCAACATAACTTCCCACATCAACTGAATTTCAAGGGTTGTGTTGCATTAATTCTGCTCAGCTTAACTGCTCCTTATCCAAAGTTTTTTCAGTGAATATATATATTTATATACAAATTACAGATTAGCGTTAGCAACCCTGTTATTACGGTTAAGTGTGGCTTTCTCATAGGAAGAGCAGTTTTTGGATGGCTTTTAACGAACCATGATATAGACCTGAAAACCTAACCTTTTGAAATCTGGATAGAAATGAATGGGACCATTTTTTGTACTACACCCCAAACTGCTAGCTGGATATGCACCAAACTTGAGCGAGAAGTATTGGCCTGCACCAAAAAGCGTGCTTTTTCAAATTTGGTATTAATCCGTCAAGTAGATTTTTTTTAAATTCCCTAAAAATTGGTTGAAAGAAAATGATAACTTGGTTCGGTTCGCAGATTCACTTCCTGATTCAGTATCCACGGGTGCCTCTGAGCCAATCACGGACCCACGTAACATTTGTGGACTTCATATGCAGCTGCTGATGGGTCAATTGTGAAACGTGAGTTGCGTCAAAACCTTTGAACCGGACGCCATGTTGGATTCGCAAACTATGCCCGTAGTCTACGAACATTTCAGTAAAAACATATTCAAAATCACATTATGCTTGTCAAACAAATTAAACAATCTCTGAGGAGCTAAGAGGTAATAAGGATGGGGTGGGATAGGTCCAGAAAAAGCCAAAAATGTGTTTTTTTCTTTTCTGATCTCTGCGAACATCTGAGATGTTTAGAGACATTGTTGTGATGGTCGCAAACTTGACAAATGTTGGAGGACATCCATGCATATATGTGCATTACAGGGCCAGTGAAGATCAGTATTTGGATGGCTTTTAACTTGTACACCATTCAACAAAACTGCACGACAATTTGCAAACAAATATGGATCCAACTTTTGAATGTTTTTTGCAAAGCTGGTGCTGTTTTTCCAAGAGGGGGAAAAATTGGAGGGCGGGGGTCCTAACATTTTTGGATGGCTTATAATTTTTGTGCCATTTGCCAAATCACACAAAAGTTTGCAAAAAGATCATAGATCCAACTTTTTTCTTTTGTTGAAAGGTTTGGTGTCAGTAGACAGCCCAGCAGTGTGTGGCGGCGGGGGGGGGGGTTAAAAACTTTCAAATCAGTATAGCAATGGGAAAATAATTCTGCTCGTGACTACAGCTCGAAGTGTTGGTTGGATTTGCAACACACATGTCAGAGGAGCATTGGCAAGGACGAAAAGCATGTTTTTGTAAATCTGTCTTGTATTTATTTTTCAAAAGGGTCACAATGTAGGTACAAAAAATAGTGATATAAATTTGGTGCCTGGGCAGTTGTTTTGGCCCCTAGCTAGGACCAATGTCTAGTCATGTCTGCTTAGTGGGGCCTGCAGTATGGCCAAAGCCCATGCTCCATGGAGTGTAGACACTGGCTAGGGCTGCAAGTTATGTGCATTGGCCATTAGTCACTTTATGGAGGAATAGTGGACACTGGACAAGGATGCAGGCTAGATGCAGTGGATAATGAGGGTAGTTTGGGGGGGCCAGGGTCATGGTCGAGCCTCATGTCCTAGTCAATTCAACCATGACACACAACAGTATGCAGTGCAAAAATATGTTTGTTAAAGGATCATTGTAGTTCTTTCATATATGTTAAAAGAGGAATTATTAGTAACCTATATACAGTTCTAGAACATCATAAAATATTTTAAGTTATAAAAACTATTGAAATTCAGTAAAAAAAACATTGTCAAATGGACGTTATGATTAAAATGTATGCAATACACTGAAAAAACACTGCTAAAGGGACCTTATTGTTAAGTTGCTCCAATAAAATTCTTTGTATTTCAATGGAAAAAGCTTTGTCAAAGGGACAGTATGGTTAAATTTCTCATTAAAAACCTGGACATTCAGTGAAAAAACCTTGTTTAAGGAACGTTACTGTTGCAAGGCAAAATCTAAAAACCAAAGAAATTCACCAGCTGTAGTAAACTATGCAACCACCAATCGCCCCACCGCCATGCACTACTAAGACTAACACCCAGTGTCTATGATTCGCTGATATCTTTCATAGCAAGAAGTAGGTTTGGGTCTTCCGAGCCAAAGTTCACTTCATATGACACCATCGTCTCAAATGTGTTGTTAACAATAATAGTGTTTTTGTTCATTGACTTAGACAATCACTGACCTCACATCAACATTCAACTAGTAATATATGCAATTAAATGAACATATTATCAGAAGGCATGTGAATTGGCACCCCAGATGACTTTCTGCCTACTTTGAAATGTCTGTTCATTAAACAAGTTAAACATACACACATGACGCTGAAACAAAACCCGTGGTCAAAGTGGGCGGGAGCGTTAGGGAGCAGTGCTCCTCTACCTCTTGTGATAAAAGTTTTACTGTTCCTATACTTTTATTTATTTATTTATTTATTTACTTATTTTAGTTCTTGATAATGTGCTAAATCGCCCACAGGCCTCACGACGCACAAAAAAAGTACAAGACAGGGACAATCAGAAGAGCCAGCGAAGATCAGAGACCATAAGGTGGCGACAAGCTAATCAGGACTAGGGTGTGTTAAGAGATGGGTCTTGAGGTTCTTTTTAAAGATAACCAGTGAGGTGGAGCTCTTAAGGTAAAGAGGGAGTGAGTTCCATAGAGCTGGTGCAGAAAGAAACCGTACGGTAATGGTTTAGTTTTAAAATAAAAGTGTAGGAAGAAGTTGAAACTTGCACTTCCGTGCACTGCACTGAACATTCCCTTAAATAACAGGAGTGTTTGTTTGGGGGTTCGGAAGGGGGCGTGGCAATGGGGTTTGTGGGAAGCCAGGGGAGGCCAGCAGGGAACATAGTTTGACTAATTCTTTTAGTACACTTCGACGACTGAAAAAAAGCCTAAGTAACAAGACTGTGAAGGCAAGCTGCTAAGACCAACTGAGGTTACCAGAGACTGAGCTGTTTTTAAATAACTTGGTCAGGCTGTTTAGCTTTCTGAAGATGCTTACCTTAGATTGAGTAATGTGTCTTTTTGCATCACAGTAATTGTGAAAGTGGGCTACGAGCTCTCAGAGTACCTGGGTTCACGGATAACAGAATCAACCAACCCCTGATCATTTGCACACAGTAATGCACTATATCGAGAACTTCTGCTTTGATTTGTTTGTTGGGGAAACATAATGTAAACCATGGCTTTTTTGTTGATTAGCTATGCCTGACATTTGGAGCATGCAGTGCCCAACCTTTGCAACATTTGATTACGTACAGTGAGCTTCGGCATGCACTTCAAGTTGTGCCGCATTGGTCCAAATTTGAATTTGTTAATTTATACGTTTGGATCCAAGAGCCTTTTGTGACAGAATACATATACAATTTCAAGAAAGAGTGTTATACAGGGAGCTGCTATCTGGCAAATGTCTAGATTAGCTTCTGGATTCTTGTAATTCTTGTAATATTTCTCTGCAATTTCCAGGCAGTGGCCAAGACAGCAACAATCATTCCGGTGTTACTTTGCTCAAAGTTACACATAAAGAAATGTAATGCCACTGTACAATTATGGAAAAAGGCCTTCTCTTCATAGGTTCTTGGTGGCTCAACGTAGTGTCAACCATGGCTTTTTCATGTTTGTAATGTGCTGTTAGTTGAAGCCTGACGTTGCCATCCTTTGCTGTCTGTACTGTCTTTCATTGAGTTTCTACATGTACTTAAATGTGTTCCAAAATGGTTTAATGAACCATCTAGAATTTGGTGCACAGTATTTGCCATGTCTTCATGACCAGTACTCAGTCATACCTTTGTAGGATGAAGTGACCATAGTTCCAGCACCCACTTAACAGGGCTTATTGATGTTGCTAGGGAACTCTGCAAGGCTAATATTTGTCTGCCTTTTCTTTAGTTTGCATGTTTTTAAAAGCAGTACACCTGCATTTGTCCTCCATTCGGTCAATAAAGATCATCAAGAGAACATCTGCTATTAGAGTTCAAATGAAACCATCATAAAACATCTACACTCAAAGCTTTCTTCATATACAAGTATCTAATACCCTTCATGTAGCGGTTCCCATCTTAATCACCCATTTTCCGTTAACAGTACATGTATTACTGTGCCTCATTGCAAAGTTTATCAAAGGTTTTAATAACATCAATACCATAAATGCCATTGTCCGGCATTAAAATGAGACTATGTGCCCTAGTTTTTCAATGGGATTATGGTATTGTAAAACACTTTGGCAAATCAGGCCCCATGACTCCTTTGATAAAATGACACAAAGATCTGATTAATTGATTGATTGATGTATTGATTTATTGATTTATTGATTTATATAAGCTTTATTTGGCATGTGTGCCATCAAAGCATATTGCATTACATTCAGAATTACACCGAAAATCAAATAAAAACGTATAAAACCCATTACTTAATTCATTGGTCACACGCTAAAAATAGCACATATGATATTTAAACAAGCATAGACTCATTTATACAGATCTATCCCCTCTAGTACGAAACACACTCGATCTTCTCAACCATGACCTGTGCAGATATTTGGCTACAAAATATGAAACAATGAGATTTTAGCTTTTTCTAGAGAGATCCATTGCGTCTTTGACCCAATGGATACCTTTGCATCTGAAGATTGGCTTTAGGTACTTTGCTCTTAGGTCATTATAGCTGGGGCAAAAATAATACACAATTGAGGACAGACGCACATGGCGCCCCACAAGCCAGACATTCAGTACTATTTTGGTCACTCCAGTTGCTCTAAGGTCATAGAAGAGTGACCCAGCATAGCGTGGATAAATGACATCTAGACAACGTTTGTAGCCAAAGTCCTTCTTACCTGTAAGGACTATTGGCCACAAGAAAGCCTTGCACGGGCTATCTCCATCGATCTTCTGCAGTCCACTCTACAGGTCATTTTGATCTAGTCCTTGGAGTCAGCTGTCATGCTGGATGGCTGATCTCAGTAGGTGCCAAGAGCCAATTACTTACGTACACCAGAATTTTATTTTTTTCAGCCATGGAGTTGATCGGCTGCCTTCCAGTGCTAAGAAATGTACCAATATTTCTTTGAACATATGTAGCCCAGGTACCATCCACAAACGGACCCAAAAATGCAGCGGTTTTGTTAATATCGAATTCTCAATGGGACATAAGTCACATTCAAGATGCTGTATGGCACTAGTCACACTTATTGGCTGCATCAGTAAGGATTTTAGAAAATTGTTTTCAACCATACCCATCTCCGCCCATTTGGAGAATCCCCTGATCTCTGCTCTATGCACTGATGTTGGAATAGCCTGTAGTCTATATAGTTCAAGAGCAAGGGCAAGCGCGCCGCACCCATGTGTTTGAAAGAATTTCCTAATGCCCCCGCTATATTTGCTAGAGTCCTGGTGCCTTTTGAAACTTGTTCACATCAGGAACCATTTTCAGCAAAATACAAGCCCAAGTAGTTATAAGCAGTAATCTGCTCCAGTTTGACACCCTCTACTTTGATATTAACACTACCATGTTTGGCTGTTCTATGTCTAACGACAAGAGTTCTCGTTTTGCTTTTGTTGATTTCCAGGAGAAGGTCACCACATTTCATCACGAAGACTGCCATAGTTTGCTTTAGGCCCATTGGGGTAGTTGATAGCATCACTGCATCATCTGCGAAAAACAGGGCAGGAAAACACTGATGGCCCACCCTTGGAGGATCCATGACATTTGCCTCCAACTCCTCTATTAATCTGTTTATGTAAATACAAAAGAGCAGTTGAGTCAACACACATCGCTGTCTTACTCTGCACTGGACCTCGAATTTCTCTGTATTGTCCCGACTCAACCCCCATCGCACAGAGCCCTATTGTTGGAATATAAAGCCTGTATTAAGATCAAAGTTGTATCATTAGCCCTTGGTGCAGCAACTTCCTCCTACACTTCTATACTACACAATACATTATATGATTGCCTCCTGGCCTCAAATCCTTTAGACACTATACTTAGTACTCATCACTCCTCTTGTGACTTACTTCGGTTCTACTATCCAATTGCATTTCAGCTAATTCCACTTAACTTTGTAATGAGCTAATTCCACTTCAGTTCTGTCTTGGTTAGTAAATTCCAACATGCATTACAACAAATCGGAGAGCACAGCACCTGGCGGGTGATCTGAAAGCATGTTGTAATGTTGCCATCATTTCTTTTTTGCTCTGATCAATCTCTCCATGCATCACTGTGGATCAGGGCTGGGTGCTTCATGGCTGGATACACGCAGAATGGGACACAACACATGCATCATTGCACGTCTAATGTGCGTTCATTCACAATCAATGGTGTATGCTATAGCTCTCCTCCTATCAATCACTAGCTTGCTAACTCTGCATTAGATTCCTATACAGAAATGATCCGGTATTTGCTTGCACTGCTTTGTATTAATGTACACATCAATCAAAGGCAAGAAAACTTTTATTTTTATTGAAATACGAACATGAACTCCTCAGTCTGCAAGTCGAGACTACAGATATAAAGCATTCCAGGTGCAGTGCCGAAAACACACATCGGTTAGCATTCCACCATCACATGTATAGTTTTAAGTTCTTATAAATGAATTTAAAAAAGATCTTTTTTTAATGTTTGGTTAGCATCTTCTAAAAAAGAGGTTTAGGGGTATTGCAGAAAATTCAGGCTGCAATGCTCCCATAGGTGGTAGTATCCATACTGATTTCCATATGGTTGATATCCTTCTGCAATGACCTAGACAAGCTAAAAACAGCCTGGTGGAAGATTGCTCACAGCAATGCCAGAGGTTAAGATTCATTCAAACCCATCACATTTTCTGACTACAGTTTGTCTGTCTAAGTGAGAGGGGGTATGCCCAGGCGTGGGCCATTTCCTCACTGCACCGGAAATCAAGCTGCACCTCCCTGATGAGGCCCAACATTACTGGGGTTGCTTGTGATCCCGCAGAGGAGACATGGCCAGGAAATTAGGGCTGACATGCTCCCATTGGTGGCAGAACCAATACTGACTTGCATATGGCTGGTCCCCTTCAGCAATGGTGAAGGCGGGCTACAACAAAATGGTGTGGAAGGTTGCCCGGAGCCCTGCCACGGACAAATATGATCTCATCACAATGTTTTGATTACAGTTTGAGTCTATATGTTTGTTTGTTTGTTTGTTTGTTTGTTTGTTTGTTTGTTTTATTCAATTATAATGCGCACCAAACCCAAAGGTAGCCGGGCGCAGCAGTACAGAAAATGCGAAGCTTAGGTTGCAGGGTGGGGTCATGGGATACATACACTGTACAAATACAAAATGCAAATATAGAATGCAAAATATCACAGTAAGGCAGCAGTTGCGGTTTACATGCAGAATAAATACAAAATATGATCAAGACAGTCTATGTACAGGTACTGTGTGGGCGAAAGCTCATCGGTCAGGTGGGCAAAGTGAGTGGGACCATGAGATCATGATGAAATGTATGTTCTAGGGTGGGGTGAAGGATAAGTGGGCGCCAATAGGCTATTCATTGGCAGTCCTTAGCAGATTGATGTAGTTATTTCTGAATTTAGGGAAGGGCTGTGCCTCGCGTAGAGGATTAGGCAATGAGTTCCATAATTGAGCTGCTAGCACCGGGAAGCTACTACCCCCCGCCTTAGATAACCTGAATCTCAGAATGATGAGGCTGTTGGCATTTGCAGTTCTGGCAGGGCGTGAGTGATGTCTTTTTGTGAGTTTATTGCGGAGATAGCTTGGTGCTGCATTGTTCAGGGCTTTATGAACCAGGGATGCTACTTTAAGGTGGATTTTGTTTTGGGAGGACAACCAGTTGTTTTGACGCCTGATGTTTGAAATATGTGATCTTTTAGGTACACCAAGGGCGGCTCGTAGGGCATTGTTTTGAAGAATTTGAAGTCGGTGGGTAATGGATTTATTTGCTCCGATGTAGAGGGCATTACAATAATCAAGCCTCGAAAGGATTAATGCTCTCGCTAGGATAAGGCAGTTGTTATCGGAGAGAAAATGCTTGCCTGCTCTAATGAGCTGGCATGTGTAGGCGGTGGCAGATGCCAATTACTTCACCTGCTTGTCAAAAGAGAGGGTGGCATCCAGATAGAAGCCAAGTGTCTTCACATCTTTGGAAACCTTGATAATGTTCTGTCAATTTCAAATGAGGTATAGTCCTGACTGAGTTTCTGTATGTTAGAATGTGTCCCTAGGATGAGCAACTCTGTTTTGTCATCGTTCAGGCATAGACCATGGGTTGCCATCCATGCCTGGACGATGATATACACCCTATTCACCAAGGCCAAATCCTTGTTGTAGTCCCCGGAAAGTGGGAGGAGAATCTGGGTATCATCTGCATAGTTGGTGTAGGTGATACCAAGATGGTCCAGATCATCAAAAAGGGGCTTAGTGAATATGTTGTAGAGAGTCGGGGGGGCGCATGAGCCCTGAGGGACTCCACATCGTATGGGGATTGGGTCCGCCGCTGCCGAAGGGGAGAACACCCTCATGGTCCTATCACTGAGGAAGGATTCAATCCAAGATATGGCCTCCTTGGAAAAATGTGCGGCTGAGTCTAAATGGCTACAAAGTACTCCATGGTCTACAAGGTCGAATGCCGCCGAGAGGTCCAGCAGCAAGAGGAGAGCCATTTTACCTTTATCTCTTATTTCATCTATTTGTGCCTTTAGGTCGATAAGGGCAGTCTCTGTACCATGATGTGGACGGAATCCTGATTGGCGCTCTCCTAAAAGTTTATGTTGTTCCAGGAAACTTTGGATTTGATTGTAGGCAATCTTATCCAGGATTTTGAGCAGGAAGGGGACTGATGTAATGGGGCGGTAGTTTGTGGGTATAAGAGGGTCTAGCATTTGCTTTTTAAGCAATGGTAGTACCCAGGATTGTTTTAAATTGGTGGGTACCGTGCCGGACGTGAATGAGGAGTTGACGAGTTTGGCAATAAACGGGGAGAGATCTCTAGCTGCGTCTTTTATAAGCTGGGCAGGGCAAGAATCGCCCTGGCAGTTAGACGGCTTAAGAGAGAGGATGACTTTCTCCACCTCGAGAATCGATGTTTTGGAAAACATGAACCGTGTGGCTGTGTCCTGGGTCTTTGGGGTAGGGTCTGTAATGAGGTTGTTAGTCTTGGGATGATGAGTAAGGGAGGCTTTCTTTTTGGTTATTTTCGTTTGGAGTAGGGAGATTTTATTGGATAAGGCTAGCTGAATGTTGGAGCACCAGGTTTTATCTTTGGTGCAAGTATCCGGAATGGGGATGGGTGACTCTAGTTCTTTGAGGATGGTGAATAGTTCCCTCATGCTTGAATTGGCGTTGGAGATCCGCTTATTAAAGGAGTTCTGTTTGGCCAGATGGATTTCTTTTTTATATTGGGAGGAGATTTCTGTTAGTTTCATTTTATGGTCTACTGAAGAGGTGAGCCTCCATGCTGTTTCGCAGCTCCTCTTAAGTAGTCGCAAATCCTTTAGTTCGGGGGTAAACCATTTATTTAGGTGAGATTTGGGTTTACTTTTTCTGAGTTTCAAGGGTGCGATGTTGTCGAGGGTTGTTACCATAATTTTGTTGTACTCGTTGACTAGTGTTTCTGGGTCTAGATGATCTGCTAATCCGTTAAGTGTAGGTAGAATGGCCGGGATCACTTTGTCTCTGGTGATGCTCTTTTTGTTTCTTGTTGGGCAAGGCGGGGCCATGATGGAGGCTGGTGAAGGTGGTCTGGAGGTAGATAGTTCAAATTACAGGAAGAAGTGGTCTGTCCAAGGTTGAGGCATAATAGCTTTGATATTGGCAGTGCAATTGTAGTCTACTAGCCAATCAAGGATTCTTCCCTTATTATGTGTAGGTTCAAGAGTTTTTTGCGTCATGCCCAGATTTGAGAGGGAATTGGCAATGATGGTGGCATTTTTATCTGAAGGGTCATTGAAGCCCAGATTGAAGTCCCCTAGGACAAGTAGTTGTGAAGAGGTTTTAAGGTTGTTGGAGAGTGAATTATGTAGATCTTCCTCGAAGGTCCCTAAGGGACCAGGTGGTCTGTAGATGAGGTGGATCGTCAAAGTTTGGGAGCTAGCTAGTGGAAGTTTGATAGTAAGTGATTCACATGAGTCAGCTGCTATTGTAGGTGAGATTCTCATATCTAAGCTGGTCTTTGTGATGATGGCAATGCCACCGCCGCGTGTGTTGGTTCTATCTTGCCTGAATATAGTAAAGTCTTCTGGCATGGCTAAGGAGAGTAGGGGTCCTGCTGCGTTGTGCAGCCAGGACTCGGTGATGGCGATGAAGTCCAGATTGTCGAGCACTATCAGATCACAGATATCTGTGGCATGTGCTATCAGGGATCTTGCATTTATTAGTCCTCCTTTGAGTAGGTAGTATGACGGATGAGGTGGTACAGTTTTGGTCTGGGTAGTGGGAGGAAGTCTCCTGTTTTTTGGGGGGACGTTGGTGTTGGGCTTCTGGGTGTTGGATCTTTTGTTGTTAGGAGGTAGGGTTCTGGTCAGAGGCTCATAAAGTTTCGAGTGTCTAGCCCTAAGCCTAGAGGTTCGACTGAGTAGACTACATGGGTTGCTGGGAAACTCGGATAGGGGATTCAGATCCGGGTGTTTCATACTGGTGTCAGTAGAGAGGGTGGTGATGGTGGAATTTAGGGGTCTTGTGAGCATAGTAGGGAGGCTACTGTCCTCTCTATGGTGGAAGATAATTGCAGATAGGTACAATAGCAGGCTGCAAGGTGTGATACTCATGAAGTGGAGCTGGATACACCGGGCACGGTGGGCATAGATTAGCATAGGCAATGACTAAGTTGCACAAGGCACAGTGGGCATAGATTAGCATAGGCAATGACTAAATTGCACAAGGCACAGTGAGCATAGATTAGCATAGGCAATGACTAAGTTGCACAGGGCACAGTGGGCATAGATAAGCATAGGCAATGACTAAGTTGCACAGGGCACAGTGGGCAAAGATTAGCATAAGCTTGCAGGATGCCAATGTCAAAATGTCAAATTGATAGTTCCCCTATTATGAGATGTAAGGAAAAAAAGCCCCTGGGCTTGCCATAGTAGTATGGGTCCGTCAGGCAGTGAGCAAAGGTCCTTGCAGCATTTAGGGAGCAGGCGCAATAGGAGTAGGCTACGCCTCCCATGCGCCGAACAGGGCGCAAAACAGGGCCTTTGTATGGCCTTCGTGTGGGCCGGCGTATCCGCCTGCCGGCGGAAGCAGAGGGCTTAGTAGTGCCCAGATCGAGGCTCAGCCTCGCTTTGAAGCTGCGTCGCGCCCGCATGGGGAAGTCAGGCGAGCGGGAGAGACATAGACAGGCAGGCCGCCGTGTGCAGTGCAGCGGATCTGCACTTGCTGCTGCCGGGTGGTCTGCTGGATGGGAGGGGGGCTCCTGCCCTCCACCCTCGTCGAAGGTCGTCAGGAAGGGGGGTCCTGGGGGCAAAATAACACCTTTATAAGGCCTTCGTGTGGGCCGGCGGAAGCAGAGGGCTTAGTAGTGCCCAGATCGAGGCTCAGCCTCGCTTTGAAGCCGCGTCGCGCCCGGCATGGGGAAGTCAGGCGAGCGGGAGAGACATAGACAGGCAGGCCGCCGTGTGCAGTGCAGCGGATCTGCACTTGCTGCTGCCGGGTGGTCTGCTGGATGGGAGGGGGGGTTCCTGCCCTCCACCCTCGTCGAAGGTCGTCGTGTGTGAGGGTATGCTCCTGACATAGAAGAAGACCAAGCTGCACCACACTCATACGCCCCAACCAAGCCAACCAAGCCAATACATGCCTGGGGAGGCTTGTGCTTCTGTGCTGAGGGGATGGGGCCTAGGAGTGCGGGCTGAAATGCGCTAATTGACAAGTGCACTAATTGTGATTTTCCCTTGTCTGTTCCCCTTCAGCAATGGTGAAGATCAGCTAAAACAGTGGTTAATAATAGTTCAAATCTCCCTCACATCACATTTCTTGGTTACAGTATTCAGAAAAGGAAACATAACTGTGTACGTTTCTACAAAACTACAAACGATTATTTTTGTGAATAATCAACACCACTCTGAGCAATGCCTTAGTGGTGGTTAGCGAAAAGTAAACACTCCTAAGGCAAAAGAACCATCGCTCTTTATCACATACGAGCCTCTAAGTTTAGGGTCAAACAATTGCACCAACGTAAAATAACTGATATGCCGAAAAGGTATTCACAAACAGAGATTTTACTATAAAACGAATGCCTATTGAAGGTTTTCTTCTGAACTATTTACCATTTGTTCATAGGTTCCAATCTCTCTCTCTCTCACTCCCTCTGTTTTCCCTCCTCTGACGCTCTTTCTCCCTGCCTCACTCACTTTCTCTCTGATCCTCAGCAAGCTTCTGATTTCCCAATACCTCCTGTTTCTCACCACAACTAATGCCATTCATATAGATAGGGTCCAACCTTGTGTTCTGGGAGATCAGATGGCAGAGTGCACAAGGACTCCTGCCTGAGACCCAACTGTACGCAGTGCAGGTCCACCCTGCCACGATTTGCTGGCTACACCAGAGCTGCGTTGCCTCACCGAAATTATAGAGGACTTGAAAATGGGCTCTAGTGAAAGAGCAAGGGGGCATACGAAGCAAGTCAGCTCCCTACTCAAAGTGTGAGAGTAGGAGAGTAGAGGCTATTCCACCAAGACCCCATCAGTTGCACTTAAGGCTCGGCATGTCTCTTAATAGAGCTCTACTAAAAAGATCCATGATCATAAATATGATATGATATGATATGGCATTTGCTATACACAAGTGTTTCAAGGCGCGACGAGGCGGGGGGGGGAACAAAGGGAGACAGACAACGATCCTACTAGGCCAAGTGTCATTCAGATCGCGCAAGTGCAAGGGTAGGGGGACTGGGAAAAGTGCAGGGGAAGGGGAGAGGGGAAGTGCAGTACATGATTAATAGAATACAAGATAAATAATAAGGCCAGCTGGTGGCAAGTGCAAGGAAAGTGTGGTACATGGTTAATAGAATACGAGATAAATAATAGGGCCAGCTGGTGGCAAGTGCAAAGGTAAGTGCCGGGAGAAGGGGCTGTAGGATACAGAGACAGTCCCGTAGTGCATGTAGGCAGTGCAAGGAAGAGTGACTGGGCCAGGACATGAGATCGGTGAGTGGCCCAGTTGCAGATTCAGTGCACGTTCAGTGATTTTAGCAGGGGAGAGAGGGAGAGAAAGCGGAGGCAAAGAGCAAGGTTTTGAGTTGCTTCCGGAACCGGAGAAATAGAAGATGTCAAACATTTTCCAACATTTTTATACACTATAATGAACCTATTTTTGTTTATATTGTCAAACAATGTTGGACAGTTTATGAAATCTCAGAATAAAATTGCTGTAGCTGCTCATGATTTTCAGGATCCTACCCATGCAGGGAGAGGCCAGAGCCTGCTAAGTCTCATCCAGTCGTAGAACCGCACAAAAAAGATAGTGGAACTGTGACCTTGGCGGGGGACAGGGTAGGCAGGAGCATAGTGCAACACGTGACAAGGAGGAAGAAGGTGGTGCCCCTGTATTGCTTTTCCTTTCTTTTTCAGACGCTTCAATGGGGCCCAGAAACGAGAAGAAGCTTGCATTGGCAGGAATAGAATTGGGTAACTTACTCTAAATCCTGGGTCCCAAGAATGAACGTCTTGTCTCCTCGGGCCTGACACATTTAGGTACAAATAGTATGTGATCCTACATAGAGTAAAGGTTCCATCCTGGGATATACCTTGCGATGCTATCCAGTGGCCTTTTGCAGGCTTTCTGCTGCCCTAGGACAAAATACGTGCATGTGCCCCCCCAAATGTACTCCAGTTCTGCTAGACGCTGCACCTTCACTAGATTCTGCCCCTTCAGCAAACTTGTTGTCCACGTTTTCCAAACATTTCCCCTTCACCCCTATTTTGTCCCTCATTTTGACTCCATAACATACTAAAGATGTTTTTAAAGTTGCATATTTCTTGTTCTCTATTAATTCAAGCCAGTCATCTTCTATGTCATGTTAGTTGATAGGTAATTGTTACGGCTAATTATCTACATTCGGTTAGGTCCGAAAACTATCTTTTCGAACAAGCGATAAGAACATAATCTGTCTGCCAACTGGACATAAGTGAGAGAAGGTTGGAATAAGGAATTTTGGTTTCAATGCTAATATCTGGTTTCTCTCACACCTTGCCTGTTGTCACTCTTTGAGAAGCAATTAGACTGGTCTGTAATATTAATGCAACATAACTACAATTCTACATCCGGTCGTGTGAAATGTAAAAGTTTACATATGAAATATATGCAAGTGGTGCAACCCTCTTCTCGGGGTTACAGCTCTGGTGTCAGCAGAAGGCAAAATGGGAATAAGGCAATTTACCTGCTGCAGCCGATGTACCTCCAATCCCTTGAGCTGGAAGGAATGGCATTCAAATATGGCAAAATCACAAGTGAAGTTTATAAAATCTGCCTGGGAATAAACACGTCAGTAGAGAAAAGACAGTTGTAAAAGGTACTTGGAATCTTTGGCTGTGCATTCTCACAATGGAGTAATGGATAAGGGCGACCCTGGACATTCATGTGTGGGAAGCAACAGCATTCCTCTTAGCTGCACAATGCAGGCACCTTTTATAACAAATGAAGTGGTATACTCTTTATATCATTGTTGTTTGTGCAATTGTTCAAAATACCCAATACTCCAAGGGAAAAATGTAGCAATGGATGGGATGTCCCAGCACAATACTACATTTGTGGGTGTGGTTTAAGCTATGTGTCTTGCCAGCTTGCGTTTCAGGTAATTTAAAATGTTTGTTAACTGTGTAGAGTTGGCTGGACTGTACAACACATAGGAACGGATTATGAAATGTGTGTGTATAGATAGAGATGTCCTGCTGTTGTATGAAGTACTATTTCACAGTAAAAGTCCTACCTTGTATTTAAAATATAATTAATGTAAAGATTACTTATAAACATCACAGATATGCATTTTTGACACACTTTGCAGTTGGTTCTCCTGGTAGTACTGGGCATGCAGCAGAATGTCACCAAAGACACTTGATAAAACCAGCAGGGAAGCCATTTTCCTCCTAACAACTAAGCAGCTTCTGTAAAGATGGCTGAATGGATATCTTTATGGGACACCTTTACAGCTGTGAAACAGTGTGCACCTTTAACACACAGTTTTTGCTCTCACCCTTTTATGGCTTTGGGTATCCTTTCATAGGTTCCTTGATGCTTGTTCAGCTTTACTCTTTGACATTTTAACTTCTCTTTGATCTATTTAATGCTTGCACCGTTATTTTTTTTATTTTATTTTTATTTATTTCACTCATTTTCGTAAAGATTCATACAAACCATACAAGTGATCAATTTTCTCAGAACAATATGATATATTTTTAGGCATTTTGAAAATATGTAATCTACCGATTCGATTTCCAAATGACAAAAGCTTTACAAGCAACGGTGTCTTAGAGTTAAATCTAAATCAAATATTGACAAAAGTCAAATGGGAAAGGAAAGAAATTAATAAATGTAATGCTGAGCTAGCAGAGACACCATATCAAATAGAATACAAACATGGTATGTCCTGCAATTACACAAAGTCTGAATTATTCTGCCTTTTTTATAGGTATATTTTGGCACACTTTCCTGGGATTCAGAAATCAAATCCTTCACTCATTCTAACACGTCTGTATAATTTCGAACATTAGGGATAAACTGTTTTGCAAATTCATCAACTCCACACATCACATCAAGATATAACCAGCCGACTGGAGTGGAAGGATTGGAATGGAATGAATACCACAATTTAACAATTTATCATTAAAATGTAATACTGTTTAGCACTATGCCTACTCTCAATCTTGGATGTATTTTGAATATTTTACTACAATTTCCAACCCAAACTTGTTACTTGATTTATCCATTTGGATATGTTAGTAAAAAGGCCTCTACACTGTGGACTAATAATGGTACAATGTGTGTCTCATGTAAGCATGCAAGCAGAATCCAAGCACTGGCTAAACTTTAGAATGTTACATAGCATAAAGAAATGTTCCTTTTCAGATAGGGTTTATGAGCACTCGCACTCTAAAGAAATGCAAGAACCTATTCTATATAGCGTGCATAGTTTAAATATGCTCACAACTGGTTGATCATGCTCTTCAGATATATTTGCACCTTTTGAGCGTCCACAGACCTCTGAAATGTGGGCCCCGGGAGGTACATTAGTGCTTACTTCTGAACATCATTTTAGTGCTACCTGTGGGAACGCTGTGCTTGCCTTAAGCATAGGCATGTATTTAATATTGTAAAATGATGGATAATTGTAAACCTTAACTTTTCTGAAGGGAAGACTTAATTTTTGCAACGGTTTAAAAAATGCATGTCGTTTATTTGACTATAAAGGTGATTACTTAACACAGTGTATGTTTTAGCTATTTTGCATATTAACGAGCATTGTGGGAAGATAATGATGACCAAATAACTTTATATCTGTCATATATGTCTGTGAGAGTGGTATGACTGAATTACTAAATACCTAAAACACGTTGCTTTTGTTAAACATGTCCTTTTTATAATTTGTTTTATTTTTAACAAAATTCACCCTGACAATAAAGCTTTTGTAAATATCAAGCAAATGTACACACTTGGCCATCAAAACCTTCAGCTGTCAGAGTGGAAGAACTGCTAACAGCTCATAATTACTCGTAGTCGTGAAGATCAGCCAGACTGAGAGAAACACAATTAGGTTTATATTTAATAAATGACAACCACTAAATAAAAAATAAACTACAATAAAATTCTGCTCCTCTGGAAATCGGCCTTGTTGTAAACTCATCAATGATGCTATCTTGGAGGTAGGCAGAAGCAGCCCCTTTGATGTATTTGAAAAGGATGCGCTGGTTTTCAAGCTGAATTCTCTACCGTAAACCACACACAGTTAATGTGAACAGCTTGGCCATGATTACTTTTCCTGCACACAGAAACCAATCAGTTTTGAGCCACCTGGAGTATGCTAATAAGTTTCATTGAAGGACCCCCCCACGAGTGCATTTAAATAGGTCAAGCGACTAGTCACCAACACTCCTAACACAACTTTACACTTGTCTAGGGATATGAATGGGCAAATCCTATACAGCCATGTGATATTAAAAATGCATCCTTTGCAAGAGGAATTGACCTTTATAAACTATATTGTCTTACCATTTCACACAATATAGCTTGACAAGTTTTACAAAAATCAGGGGGAGATGGAGTATGAAGAGAAATTCTTTCCTAATGTTTGCAGGTCCTACTCTGTCTTCCCTTGGGTGAGATAACACCAACTAGGAACCAACCAGGCTAAGTCCTTTAGGGTTCATACATTTACAGTCAGACGTCCGTTTAGCTGCAACTGCTATAATGTGGTAAAGATAAGATGTATGCTTTAACTTCAGAAAATACAGTTCTGGAATGGTGAATATGGTTGTAAAACTTAGTGAGCCTGTAAAAAGTAACAAATAAAAGAGTGGAACTCTGCTCCCGACGGTTCACGCTCACTTCAATCTATGGTCTTAACACTGCTCTGGAACCTGTGAAGAGGCTGAAGAGACCAGGGGAACTGCTAGCTCTCACGCCTGCCATTACATTGTGAAGAAACAGTTTAGAGCCTTGAGAATGCTGAATGTCACACCTAACCTGAAGCACTGAAGGACTGATAATAACCAGCAGACCTCTGACTTTCCCACCTACTCAAACATTGTGAAAAGGCTGTCTCGCTACAATTTAACAATTTTTATTGTCCCTACGGGTCGGCCATGTTTTTTTAAGCCTAAGTGGCTCGATTTTAGAAAACTTTCCTATGGACCTTACCCGAGTTTTCGTCCACTAAACGCACGCGAAAACAAGCACCAGTGAGCCGCCATTTTCTGATAATCCTATCTTTTCCCCGATCGCCCTGGCTGACCTGCTTTTGCGGGACTAAATCAATTCCCCCGCCCCTGAGCCTGACATTATCAAAACATTCATGTTCCCCGCCTCTCTCCGTGACATTACTGTGCTGCGTAGGCAAACGTGCCCAGTCGTCTTCTGCGCGACTCCACACAGAACCCGGAAACCAACACAGATCAACTCACAACACAGCGCGCCACAATACGGAATATGAAACTGTACTTTAAAATGAAACAGCAACACGGTACATTTGGTAAAGTACATTTATTTGACATTAAATGTTTACAGAATATTCAGCAATTGCCATATGAACTCCGAAAGCCATTTATTTTCTTTTATCTGTATCCGCAATAACTGTTCCATTTCATCTTGAGTCACGCGCTGTTCCTTTATGGTACACAGGGTGTTCATTTTTGTAAAAAGAATCACTTTGGAAGCACGGTGAACCGCAAGGCTGTTCCATCAACTAGGCACTAGTCCAGCCTAAAGATTGATATGTTGCTTCCAGCCACTAGTACAGCGTAAGGGCATGTGGGCCCTTGGCGATCGTCCCATAATATGGTGATCGTGTTCCAGTTGTTGACACAAAGCTGCAGGTGTCTGCTGAAGAATCCATCCGCCGGTGTCTCAAACAGATGGCAGTGGCAGAATGGGATCAAATACCTGTTATGAAAACAAAAAAATTATAATTAGTCTTGCTAGCCGAACTTCATTAATATTACTCATTTTATTTATTACGGCCGATCAGAAACTATTTGCTTGCAAGGATCGTTCAATGGAGTATGTTCGTCTCTAAAAGTAATGCGAAAAGTAACAAGAGTAATCGAGGCCAACACGCAATGATAAACGACAGTTAGTCTACATGCATGAGGAATGATATGATATATTATATGGCATTTGTAACGCGGCTATACTCAAGCGTTTCTAGGCGTGACGAGGCAGTCTGTAAAACGGACCGTGCACTTGACAACGATTTTTCGTATACTGAACTAAATTGAAACTCGGTCTAGTTTCTGAATTTTCTGCCTTATCGTCTCTTCCGTTATTGCGCACTCCCTTCAAATGTAGTTCTTTCGGCATGGTCCCTGTCTCGAGGTCAAAAAACAATAGACCCTTATACTTCCAGTGCGACTTGTGGGCCTCATCTGGGCACTGTCCTTCGCATTCTTTATTTGCAACATCACGTAGTATAGGCATCTGTGAGAACTTGAAGTTTAGAATCCGTCTATGTAGTGCGCCTCAATGTGCAAATGCGAACTGGCTTCTCTCCCAAATGCCATGGCCCGCTTGACTGGCGCGTTCTAAGTGCCCCAATTTTGTCCCCGTTGTCTGCGAGCTTTGCAGCCCAAATTGAGACGTTTAATTTTTGGCGGAAGGTCAGGGAAAGTATAAAGTACCACAGGAGTTGAGTTAAAAGTGAGATTTATTGTTTGTTTGTTTGTTTGTTTTATTATTTGCAATACGCAACCCTCCCCTCCGTTAACAGTGTGCAGCATTTACATTTACATGAGATGAGACATGAGAAAAATATATACTTACACATATGTGAGGTGAATAGAGAGAATTCAAAGATGACACCCAGCTTGTTCGCCACCCATGATGGTGAAGGTAGGGGTAAGGTTTACAGGTACACTGTACAATAACATTTATTTACAAAAAGACAATCGTATTGCAATTATTTAAACCGGGATTTGTACTTCACAATCAGCTGTGCTTCGGGTGGGCATGGCACAGTCGCAATTTTCGGTGGCAATGGATCACTGCTCTTCACAGAAACGTCCAAAATTCCATATCTGTGCTTCTCTAACACAGCAACAATAAGGTCTTTCACAAAGTTGAACTGCATTTCATCATAGACTGGTTTGATCACCCATTGCTTACTTCATTTTGAAAACACCTTAGTGTAGCGAGGCATCCTTACTTTACCCCTAGTCCTAGATTGTTCATGTCCGACATTGCTGTTATGGGCCAAGACCGCTAGTAGAATGCGATGTTTCATGCCCCGAAAGCTAAAATGCAAGCGCTTTGGCCTGTACTTTAGGCACATATTGTGGAACACCTCCAAATCTCCGGTGTGACAGAATTCTGTCAGTCCTCTCAAATCTCTTGATAGAGTTTTGTCGAAAACAATCTTCTCAATGGCTTTGTGTGTCGGTGAAGATGGAATCAACCACTTCTTCCGTGCCTCCTCTGGGGACAAAGGGCCATGTTCACATTGGTGGAAATGTTCATTTGCTGTCCAGTGGTGAACGTTGGTACAGTGGTGCATCAGTGACCGCCAATTTTCAAGTAGTATTTCCACTGACCCCTCACAAGTTTTTGAGCTCCACCAAAGATGGTTGGTGATAGAATGTGACCACTGCAAAATACTTTCAAAACCTTTTTTTTTTCCCTGCAGTTTTTTGCGTCATGCCCAGATTTGAGAGGGAATTGGCAATGATGGTGGCATTTTTATCTGAAGGGTCATTGAAGCCCAGATTGAAGTCCCCTAGGACAAGTAGTTGTGAAGAGGTTTTAAGGTTGTTGGAGAGTGAATTATGTAGATCCTCCTCGAAGGTCCCTAAGGGACCAGGTGGTCTGTAGATGAGGTGGATCGTCAAAGTTTGGGAGCTAGCTAGTGGAAGTTTGATAGTTAGTGATTCACATGAGTCAGCTGCTATTGTAGGTGAGATTCTCATATCTAAGCTGGTCTTTGCGATGATGGCAATGCCACCGCCGCGCGTGTTGGTTCTTTCTTGCCTGAATATAGTAAAGTCTTCTGGGATGGCTAAGGAGAGTAGGGGTCCTGCTGCGTTGTGCAGCCAGGACTCGGTGATGGCGATGAAGTCCAGATTGTCGAGCACTATCAGATCACAGCTATCTGTGGCATGTGCTATCAGGGATCTTGCATTTATTAGTCCTCCTTTGAGTAGGTGGTATGACGGATGAGGTGGTACAGTTTTGGTCTGGGTAGTGGGAGGAAGTCTCCTGTTTTTTGGGGGGACGTTGGTGTTGGGCTTCTGGGTATTGGATCTTTTGTTGTTAGGAGGTAGGGTTCTGGTCAGAGGCTCATAAAGTTTCGAGAGTCTAGCTCTAAGCCTAGAGGTTCGACTGAGTAGACTACATGGGTTGCTGGGAAACTCGGATAGGGGATTCAGATCCGGGTGTTCCATACTGGTGTCAGTGGAGAGGGTGGTGATGGTGGAATTTAGGGGTCTTGTGAGCATAGTAGGGAGGCTACTGTCCTCTCTATGGTGGAAGATAATTGCAGATAGGTACAATAGCAGGCTGCAAGGTGTGATACTCATGAAGTGGAGCTGGATACACCGGGCACGGTGGGCATAGATTAGCATAGGCAATGACTAAGTTGCACAAGGCACAGTGGGCATAGATTAGCATAGGCAATGACTAAATTGCACAAGGCACAGTGAGCATAGATTAGCATAGGCAATGACTAAGTTGCACAGGGCACAGTGGGCATAGATAAGCATAGGCAATGACTAAGTTGCACAGGGCACAGTGGGCAAAGATTAGCATAAGCTTGCAGGTTACCAATGTCAAAATGTCAAATTGATGGTTCCCCTATTATGAGATGTAAGGAAAAAAAGCCCCTGGGCTTGCCATAGTAGTATGGGTCCGTCAGGCAGTGAGCAAAGGTCCTTGCAGCATTTAGGGAGCAGGCGCAATAGGAGTAGGCTACGCCTCCCATGCGCCGGACAGGGCGCAAAACAGGGCCTTTGTATGGCCTTCGTGTGGGCCGGCGTATCCGCCTGCCGGCGGAAGCAGAGGGCTTAGTAGTGCCCAGATCGAGGCTCAGCCTCGCTTTGAAGCCGCGTCGCGCCCGCATGGGGAAGTCAGGCGAGCGGGAGAGACATAGACAGGCAGGCCGCCGTGTGCAGTGCAGCGGATCTGCACTTGCTGCTGCCGGGTGGTCTGCTGGATGGGAGGGGGGGCTCCTGCCCTCCACCCTCGTCGAAGGTCATCAGGAATGGGGGTTCTGGGGGCAAAATAACGCCTTTATAAGGCCTTAGTGTGGGCTGGCGTATCCGCCTGCCGGCAGAAGCAGAGGGCTTAGTAGTGCCCAGATCGAGGCTCAGCCTCGCTTTGAAGCCGCGTCGCGCCCGGCATGGGGAAGTCAGGCGAGCGGGAGAGACATAGACAGGCAGGCCGCCGTGTGCAGTGCAGCAGATCTGCACTTGCTGCTGCCGGGTGGTCTGCTGGATGGGAGGGGGTGCTCCTGCCCTCCACCCTCGTCGAAGGTCGTCGTGTGTGAGGGTATGCTCCTGACATAGAAGAAGACCAAGCTGCACCACACTCATACGCCCCAACCAAGCCAACCAAGCCAATACATGCCTGGGGAGGTTTGTGCTTCTGTGCTGAGGGGATGGGGCCTAGCAGTGCGGGCTGAAATGCGCTAATTGACAAGTGCACTAATTGTGATTTTCCATTGCCTGTTCCCCTTCAGCAATGGTGAAGATCAGCTAAAACAGTGGTTAAGAATAGTTCAAATCTCCCTCACATCACATTTCTTGGTTACAGTATTCAGAAAAGGAAACATAACTGTGTACGTTTCTACAAAACTACAAACGATTATTTTTGTGAATAATCAACACCACTCTGAGCAATGCCTTAGTGGTGGTTAGCGAAAAGTAAACACTCCTAAGGCAAAAGAACCATCGCTCTTTATCACATACGAGCCTCTAAGTTTAGGGTCAAACAATTGCACCAACGTAAAATAACTGATATGCCGAAAAGGTATTCACAAACAGAGATTATACTATAAAACGAATGCCTATTGAAGGTTTTCTTCTGAACTATTTACCATTTGTTCATAGGTTCCAATCTCTCTCTCTCTCACTCCCTCTGTTTTCCCTCCTCTGACGCTCTTTCTCCCTGCCTCACTCACTTTCTCTCTGATCCTCAGCAAGCTTCTGATTTCCCAATACCTCCTGTTTCTCACCACAACTAATGCCATTCATGTAGATAGGGTCCAACCTTGTGTTCTGGGAGATCAGATGGCAGAGTGCACAAGGACTCCTGCCTGAGACCCAACTGTACGCAGTGCAGGTCCACCCTGCCACGATTTGCTGGCTACACCAGAGCTGCGTGGCCTCACCGAAATTATAGAGGACTTGAAAATGGGCTCTAGTGAAAGAGCAAGGGGGCATACGAAGCAAGTCAGCTCCCTACTCAAAGTGTGAGAGTAGGAGAGTAGAGGCTATTACACCAAGACCCCATCAGTTGCACTTAAGGCTCGGCATGTCTCTTAATAGAGCTCTACTAAAAAGATCCATGATCATAAATATGATATGATATGATATGGCATTTGCTATACACAAGTGTTTCAAGGCGCGACGAGGCGGGGGGGAACAAAGGGAGACAGACAACGATCCTACTAGGCCAGGTGTCATTCAGATCGCGCAAGTGCAAGGGTAGGGGGACTGGGAAAAGTGCAGGGGAAGGGGAGAGGGGAAGTGCAGTACATGATTACTAGAATACAAGATAAATAATAAGGCCAGCTGGTGGCAAGTGCAAGGAAAGTGAGGTACATGGTTAATAGAATACGAGATAAATAATAGGGCCAGCTGGTGGCAAGTGCAAAGGTAAGTGCCGGGAGAAGGGGCTGTAGGATACAGAGACAGTCCCATAGTGCATGTAGGCAGTGCAAGGAAGAGTGACTGGGCCAGGACATGAGATCGGTGAGTGGCCCAGTTGCAGATTCAGTGCATGTTCAGTGATTTTAGCAGGGGAGAGAGGGAGAGAAAGCGGAGGCAAAGAGCAAGGTTTTTAGTTGCTTCCGGAACCAGAGAAATAGAAGATGTCAAACATTTTCCAACATTTGTATACACTATAATGAACCTATTTTTGTTTATATTGTCAAACAATGTTGGACAGTTTATGAAATCTCAGAATAAAATTGCTGTAGCTGCTCATGATTTTCAGGATCCTACCCATGCAGGGAGAGGCCAGAGCCTGCTAAGTCTCATCCAGTCGTAGAACCGCACCAAAAAAGATAGTGGAACTGTGACCTTGGCGGGGGACAGGGTAGGCAGGAGCATAGTGCAACACGTGACAAGGAGGAAGAAGGTGGTGCCCCTGTATTGCTTTTCCTTTCTTTTTCAGTCGCTTCAATGGGGCCCAGAAACGAGAAGAAGCTTGCATTGTCAGGAATAGAATTGGGTAACTTACTCTAAATCCTGGGTCCCAAGAATGAACGTCTTGTCTCCTCGGGCCTGACACAGAGATTTAGGTACAAATAGTATGTGATCCTACATAGAGTAATACCTTGCGATGCTATCCAGTGGCCTTTTGCAGGCTTTCTGCTGCCCTAGGACAAAATACGTGCATGTGCCCCCCCAAATGTACTCCAGTTCTGCTAGACGCTGCACCTTCACTAGATTCTGCCCCTTCAGCAAACTTGTTGTCCACATTTTCCAAACATTTCCCCTTCACCCCTATTTTGTCCCTCATTTTGACTCCATAACATACTAAAGATGTTTTTAAAGTTGCATATTTCTTGTTCTCTATTAATTCAAGCCAGTCATCTTCTATGTCATGTTAGTTGATAGGTAATTGTTACGGCTAATTATCTACATTCGGTTAGGTCCGAAAACTATCTTTTCGAACAAGCGATAAGAACATAATCTGTCTGCCAACTGGACATAAGTGAGAGAAGGTTGGAATAAGGAATTTTGGTTTCAATGCTAATATCTGGTTTCTCTCACACCTTGCCTGTTGTCACTCTTTGAGAAGCAATTAGACTGATCTATAATATTAATGCAACATAACTACAATTCTACATCCGGTCCTGTGAAATGTAAAAGTTTACATATGAAATATATGCAAGTGGTGCAGGCACATCTTATGAAAATGTTGAATAAAAAGAACTCAACCCTCTTCTCGGGGTTACAGCTCTGGTGTCAGCAGAAGGCGAAATGGGAATAAGGCAATTTACCTGCTGCAGCCGATGTACCTCCAATCCCTTGAGCTGGAAGGAACGGCATTCAAATATGGCAAAATCACAAGTGAAGTTTATAAAATCTGCCTGGGAATAAACACGTCAGTAGAGAAAAGACAGTTGTAAAAGGTACTTGGAATCTTTGGCTGTGCATTCTCACAATGGAGTAATGGATAAGGGCGACCCTGGACATTCATGTGTGGGAAGCCACAGCATTCCTCTTAACTGCACAATGCAGGCACCTTTTATAACACATGAAGTGGTATACTCTTTATATCATTGTTGTTTGTGCAATTGTTCAAAATACCCAATACTCCAAGGGAAAAATGTAGCAATGGATCGGATGTTCCAGCACAATACTACATTTGTGGGTGTGGTTTACACTATGTGTCTTGCCAGCTTGCGTTTAAGGTAATTTAAAATGTTTGTTAACTCTGTAGAGTTGGCTGGACTGTACAACACATAGGAACAGAATATTAAATGTGTGGGTATAGATAGAGATGTCCTGCTGTTGTGTGAAGTACTGTTTCACGGTAAAAGTACTACCTTGTATTTAAAATATAATTAATGTAAAGATTACTTATAAACATCACAGATATGCATTTTTTGACACACTTTGCAGTTGGTTCTCCTGGTAGTACTGGGCATGCAGCAGAATGTCACCAAAGACACTTGATAAAACCAGCAGGGAAGCCATTTTCCTCCTAACAACTAAGCAGCTTCTGTAAAGATGGCTGAATGGATATCTTTATGGGACACCTTTACAGCTGTGAAACAGTGTGCACCTTTAACACACAGTTTTTGCTCTCACCCTTCTATGGATTTGGGTATCCTTTCATAGGTTTCTTGATGCTTGTTCAGCTTTACTCTTTGCCATTTTAACTTCTCTTTGATCTATTTAATGCTTGCACCGTTATTTTTTTATTTTATTTTTATTTTTATTTATTTCACTCATTTTCGTAAAGATTCATACAAACCATACAGGTGATCCATTTTCTCAGAACAATATGATATAGTTTTAGGCATTTTGAAAATATGTAATCTACCGATTCGATTTCCAAATGACAAAAGCTTTACACGCAACGGTGTCTTAGAGTTAAATCTAAATCAAATATTGACAAAAGTCAAATGGGAAAGGAAAGAAATTAATAAATGTAATGCTGAGCTAGCAGAGACAACATATCAAATAGAATACAAACATGGTATGTCCTGCAATTACACAAAGTCTGAATTATTCTGCCTTTTTTATAGGTATATTTTGGCACACTTTCCTGGGATTCAGAAATCAAATCCTTCACTCATTCTAACACGTCTGTATAATTTCGAACATTAGGGATAAACTGTTATGCAAATTCATCAACTCCACACATCACATCAAGATATAACCAGCCGACTGGAGTGGAAGGATTGGAATGGAATGAATACCACAATTTAACAATTTATCATTAAAATGTAATACTGTTTAGCACTATGCCTACTCTCAATCTTGGATGTATTTTGAATATTTTACTACAATTTCCAACCCAAACTTGTTACTTGATTTATCCATTTGGATATGTTAGTAAAAAGGCCTCTACACTGTGGACTAATAATGGTACAATGTGTGTCTCATGTAAGCATGCAAGCAGAATCCAAGCACTGGCTAAACTTTAGAATGTTACATAGCATAAAGAAATGTTCCTTTTCAGATAGGGTTTATGAGCACTCGCACTCTAAAGAAATGCAAGAACCTATTCTATATAGCGTACATAGTTTAAATATGCTCACAACTGGTTGATCATGCTCTTCAGATATATTTGCACCTTTTGAGCGGCCACAGACCTCTGAAATGTGGGCCCCGGGAGGTACATTAGTGCTTACTTCTGAACATCATTTTAGTGCTACCTGTGGGAACGCTGTGCTTGCCTTAAGCATAGGCATGTATTTAATATTGTAAAATGATGGATAATTGTAAACCTTTACTTTTTTGAAGGGAAGACTTCATTTTTGCAACGGTTTAAAAAATGCATGTCGTTTATTTGACTATAAAGGTGATTACTTAACACAGTGTATGTTTTAGCTATTTTGCATATTAACGAGCATTGTGGGAAGATAATGATGACCAAATAACTTTATATCTGTCATATATGTCTGTGAGAGTGGTATGACTGAATTACTAAATACCTAAAACACGTTGCTTTTGTTAAACATGTCCTTTTTATAATTTGTTTTATTTTTAACAAAATTCACCCTGACAATAAAGCTTTTGTAAATATCAAGCAAATGTACACACTTGGCCATCAAAACCTTCAGCTGTCAGAGTGGAAGAACTGCTAACAGCTCATAATTACTCGTAGTCGTGTAGATCAGCCAGACTGAGAGAAACACAATTAGGTTTATATTTAATAAATGACAACCACTAAATAAAAAATAAACTACAATAAAATTCTGCTCCTCTGGAAATCGGCCTTGTTGTAAACTCATCAATGATGCTATCTTGGAGGTAGGCAGAAGCAGCCCCTTTGATGTATTTGAAAAGGATGCGCTGGTTTTTAAGCTGAATTCTCTACCGTAAGCCACACACAGTTAATGTGAACAGCTTGGCCATGATTACTTTTCCTGCACACAGAAACCAATCAGTTTTGAGCCACCTGGAGTATGCTAATAAATTTCATTGAAGGACCCCCCCACAAGTGCATTTAAATAGGTCAAGCGACTAGTCACCAACACTCCTAACACAACTTTACACTTGTCTAGGGATATGAATGGGCAAATCCTATACAGCCATGTGATATTAAAAATGCATCCTTTGCAAGAGGAATTGACCTTTATAAACTATATTGTCTTACCATTTCACACAATATAGCTTGACAAGTTTTACAAAAATCAGGGGGAGATGGAGTATGAAGAGAAATTCTTTCCTAATGTTTGCAGGTCCTACTCTGTCTTCCCTTGGGTGAGATAACACCAACTAGAAACCAACCAGGCTAAGTCCTTTAGGGTTCATACAGTTACAGTCAGGCGTCCGTTTAGCTGCAACTGCTATAATGTGGTAAAGATAAGATGTATGCTTTAACTTCAGAAAATACAGTTCTGGAATGGTGAATATGGTTGTAAAACTTAGTGAGCCTGTAAAAAGTAACAAATAAAAGAGTGGAACTCTGCTCCCGACGGTTCACGCTCACTTCAATCTCTGGTCTTAACACTGCTCTGGAACCTGTGAAGAGGCTGAAGAGGCCAGGGGAACTGCTAGCTCTCACGCCTGCCATTACATTGTGAAGAAACAGTTTAGAGCCTTGAGAATGCTGAATGTCACACCTAACCTGAAGCACTGAAGGACTGATAATAACCAGCAGACCTCTGACTTTCCCACCTACTCAAACATTGTGAAAAGGCTGTCTCGCTACAATTTAACAATTTTTATTGTCCCTACGGGTCAGCCATGTTTTTTTAAGCCTAAGTGGCTCGATTTTAGAAAACTTTCCTATGGACCTTACCCGTGTTTTCGTCCATTAAACGCACGCGAAAACAAGCACCAGTGAGCCGCCATTTTCTGATAATCCTATCTTTTCCCCGATCGCCCTGGCTGACCTGCTTTTGCGGGACTAAATCAATTCCCCCGCCCCTGAGCCTGACATTATCAAAACATTCATGTTCCCCGCCTCTCTCCGTGACATTACTGTGCTGCGTAGGCAAACACGCCCAGTCGTCTTCTGCGCGACTCCACACAGAACCCGGAAACCAACACAGATCAACTCACAACACAGCGCGCCACAATACGGAATATGAAACTGTACTTTAAAATGAAACAGCAACACGGTACATTTGGTAAAGTACATTTATTTGACATTAAATGTTTACAGAATATTCAGCAATTGCCATATGAACTCCGAAAGCCATTTATTTTCTTTTATCTGTATCCGCAATAACTGTTCCGTTTCATCTTGAGTCACGCGCTGTTCCTTTATGGTACACAGGGTGTTCATTTTTGTAAAAAGAATCACTTTGGAAGCACGGTGAACCGCAAGGCTGTTCCATCAACTAGGCACTAGTCCAGCCTAAAGGTTGATATGTTGCTTCCAGCCACTAGTACAGCGTAAGGGCCTGTGGGCCCTTGGCGATCGTCCCATAATATGGTGATCGTGTTCCAGTTGTTGACACAAAGCTGCAGGTGTCTGCTGAAGAATCCATCCGCCGGTGTCTCAAACAGATGGCAGTGGCAGAATGGGATCAAATACCTGTTATGAAAACAAAAAAATTATAATTAGTCTTGCTAGCCGAACTTCATTAATATTACTCATTTTATTTATTACGGCCGATCAGAAACTATTTGCTTGCAAGGATAGTTCAATGGAGTATGTTCGTCTCTAAAAGTAATGCGAAAAGTAACAAGAGTAATCGAGGCCAACACGCAATGATAAACAACAGTTAGTCTACATGCATGAGGAATGATATGATATATTATATGGCATTTGTAACGCGGCTATACTCAAGCGTTTCTAGGCGTGACGAGGCAGGTGGGGAACAAGGGCAGACAGACAACGATCCTACTAGGCCAGGTGTCTTTCTGATCGCGCATGGGGAAGGGCTGTACATGGTTAGTTGAATACAAATTAAATAATAGGGCCAGCTGGTGGCAAGTGCAAGGTAAATGCCGGGAGAAGGGGCTGAAGGATACAGAGACAGTGCCGTAGTGCAGGTAGGCAGTGCAGGGAAAAGTGGCTGGGCCAAGGACCGAGATCGGTGAGACCAGTGGACCTGCATGCCCATGTGCCCACTACAAACACGTTTTACTTGCTTTTCCTAGCTCTTCATTCATTCATTTATTCATGCATCCATTCATTAAATCTTCATTCCGGTACAAAAGCGTGTAAAGATTTACTTACATTATATTTGAAATGTCCATTGTGTCTCTTCGTAATGCAGTCTGTAAAACGGACCGTGCTCTTGACAACGATTTTTCGTATACTCTACTAAAATGAAACTCGGTCTAGTTTCTGAATTTTCTGCCTTATCGTCTCTTACGTTATTGCGCACTCCCTTCAAATGTAGTTCTTTTGGCATGGTCCCTGTCTCGAGGTCAAAAAACAATAGACCCTTATACTTCCAGTGCGACTTGTGGGCCTCATCTGGGCACTGTCCTTCGCATTCTTTATTTGCAACATCACGTAGTATAGGCATCTGTGAGAACTTGAATTTTAGAATCCGTCTATGTAGTGCGCCTCAATGTGCAAATGCGAACTGGCTTCTCTCCCAAATGCCACGGCCCGCTTGGCTGGCGCGTTCTAAGTGCCCCAATTTTGTCCCCGTTGTCTGCGAGCTTTGCAGCTCAAATTGAGACGTTTAATTTTTGGCGGAAGGTCAGGGAAAGTATAAAGTACCACAGGAGTTGAGTTAAAAGTGAGATTTATTGTTTGTTTGTTTGTTTTATTATTTGCAATACGCAACCCTCCCCTCCGTTAACAGTGTGCAGCATTTACATTTACATGAGATGAGACATGAGAAAAATATATACTTACACATATGTGAGGTGAATAGAGAGAATTCAAAGATGACACCCAGCTTGTTCGCCACCCATGATGGTGAAGGTAGGGGTAAGGTTTACAGGTACACTGTACAATAACATTTATTTACAAAAGGACAATCGTATTGCAATTATTTAAACCGGGATTTGTAGTTCACAATCAGCTGTGCTTCGGGTGGGCATGGCACAGTCACAATTTTCGGTGGCAATGGATCACTGCTCTGCACAGAAACGTCCAAAATTCCATATCTGTGCTTCTCTAACACAGCAACAATAAGGCCTTTCACAAAGTTGAACTGCATTTCATCATAGACTGGTTTGATCACCCATTGCTTACTTCATTTTGAAAACACCTTAGTGTAGCGAGGCATCCTTACTTTACCCCTAGTCCTAGATTGTTCATGTCCGACGTTGCTGTTATGGGCCAAGACCGCTAGTAGAATGCGATGTTTCATGCCCCGAAAGCTAAAATGCAAGCGCTTTGGCCTGTACTTTAGGCACATATTGTGGAACACCTCCAAATCTCCTGTGTGACAGAATTCTGTCAGTCCTCTCAAATCTCTTGATAGAGTTTTGTCGAAAACAATCTTCTCAATGGCTTTGTGTGTCGGTGAAGATGGAATCAACGGTGTCCAGTCAACTCGTCGAAAAAAAACTGGTCGACTGCAATTTGGTCGACGCAATTTGGTCGAAAACCAAATGGTCGAATTTTTTTTTATTTATATATTTATTTTTCGGGTTTTCGTTTAGTTAAAAAAGGGGTTTTTAGAGAAAAAAAGGGGGTGGGGGGGACCCCCCCAAAAAAAAAAAAAAAGGGTTAAAATAAAAAAAAAAAAAATTTCGACCATTTGGTTTTCGACCAAATTGGTTCGACCATTTGTCTGGTCGACCAATTTTTTTCCGACGAAATGTCTGGCAACCGGAATCAACCACTTCTTCCGTGCCTCCTCTGGGGACAAAGGGCCATGTTCACATTGGTGGAAATGTTCATTTGCTGTCCAGCGGTGAATGTTGGTACAGTGGTGCATCAGTGACCGCCAATTTTCAAGTAGTATTTCCACTGACCCCTCACAAGTTTTTGAGCTCCACCAAAGATGGTTGGTGATAGAATGTGACCACTGCAAAATACTTTCAAAACCTTTTTTTTTTCCCTGCAGCCGAGATTTTCTTATTGATTGATTTAGCAAGATGTCATACGTCAAATTGATGTTTAATATGTGGGAACTGCTCTCTCATTGTCTTGGCAATTGAAACGTGTCTATCCGTGGCTATGAGGTCGATGTGCATTCCCCTTGATTGTAGATATTCCACTGATTTTATAAATCCTAGTTTCTCCATGGCCACTGACGATGTACATTGTGTTACCTGCACGACCACCGAACTCACAATTTTCTAACTATCCATGTCCTGAAAGTGGTAGGTGCAGTACTTGGCAGAAAATCCAGGGCTTTCGCACTGTCCATCGCCAGCTAGCCTGAATCGTTTGCCTTCGAATGTACTTGCTAGAGACAATTGTTCAATTTTCCAAGCATCACTAACAGCCGGAAACAGATAATCACGTTGGTATATGTAGTACAGCGCTTTAGGAATGAAATGGAGTCCCACAAACTGAAAGAAAGCCTCTACTTTCTAAATCTGGAGCCACTAAAAAGTGATGCAGCTGCACACAGTAGATTGCCTGCTGGCAGTTTCCCCAGCATCGGTTGTGCAGACCATGAGAACCTATCATTTAATCGACAGGCGGCATTTATTTTGACGTTACTGCCTTTTATTTGACGAGTCACATTAATCAATGGCTTCCCACAAACTTCCCTCTAATGGAATGCACACATTTCAGCATACTTATAATTTCCATCAAACAACTGTCGAATACAATGTATTTGCTCTCTTTCATTAGACTGTCATCCTGCGTCAACGTTGTTTCGGCCTGTGACGTTGTGGAGATTTAAACACATTGGAAAGTAATATCGCTGATATCAAGTTCTGATGCGTCTATGGATGCTGCGGCTGGTTCATTCTCTGTCATTTCGACATCTATTACTTCAACATTGATGGGAGAACACAACAATGTCTACAGGTTTTTTGGTGGCAAATTTTTGGCGGGTGTAGATTGTGTAAATTGATCTGCAACTACTTCAGAGCTATCTTCAATACATTCAATAACATCTTCTTGTGGTGGTGCGGTCGCACTGTAGCTATGGTCCAATGCAACTTTGCTGTAGTCTCCAAACACAGTTAATTCATGTTCTGGCCATTGGACATGAGCATCTCGAGCCTGAACACGCGTCACCTCAATTAATAGTTCCTCCGCCACATCTCTCATTCGCTTCACTGTCTGTGTGTGTATAGTTCTGACACCCACGGGTAACTGGAGGAGGGATTGGAAAAGGAATGTTCAGTTTAAACACAAGATTGAGTTTAGTAGAATTGACTGGAAAAAAACATAAAATAGTCCCCAGCACAAACATTTTTTTAAAGTTATGAACTGTTTGTAACTAACCTTTTTTTGTTTTTTTTTCTTTGCAACTTTTTTGACTCGACCTTCAACATCTGCACCCTGTAGCTCCGATTCGTTTCCACATGTCCTCCCTTCCTCTTGCGCTGCAACGATTATATTTTCTGTATCCGCATAGACAGCACGGAATGAGGCTCCATCGTCTCCCTGAAACATAGTACATTCATTACTATGTATCAAAATATTGTTAGCATAAAACACACTTGAGGACGAACATACAGGTACATCTCAATAGCCAAACACGATTTAAACATTGTGTGCAACAATCAAACGACAAGTGTTCGACCAGTGATGATCTATTTCGATGGAACTGTCAGTATCCATACCTCTGGCTCTGCATGGACTGCCATGAATGGTTGTATTGGAGTGGAGGCATCCGCAACCCCCTGAAACACAGTACTTGCATTAGTATGCTTTTCAATATTGGAAACACAACACACACTTGGGGTCGACGGCACAGGTACATATAAAGAGATAACCACAAATGATGCATTGTCCAAAAGAATCAAGGAAAATCCAAATATGATCACATTTCATCGACTTATTTCAACGATTCCTTTACATCTGCATCATCTAAATGAGATGTTGTGATTGTGGTGGAAGCTCCGTTGTCTCCCTGAAACACATTACTTGGATTAGTATGGTTTTCAATATTGGAAACATAACACACACTTGGAGTCGAACGCACAGGTACATATAAAGAGATAACCGCAAATGATGCATTGTCCAAAAGAATCAAGGAAAATCTAAATATGATTACATTTCATCGACTTATTTCTCCGATTTATTTACATCTGCATCATCTAAATTGGATGTTGTGATTGTAGTGGAAGCTTCGTCGTCTCCCTGAAACACAGCACTTGCGTTAATAGGGAAGAAAGTATAGCAAATGGAATCACGTTATATGATCACGCATGATGGAGCTGTCATTATCCATACCTCGTGCTGCTGAAGAATATCTATGGATGTTGCAAATGTAGTGCGCACTTCCGAAAGCTGTTGAGCCGATTCGTATACGCATGGTCCCACTTCCACTTCCCTTGAATTTACTTGAATGTCAGGCTCTGCATCAAGTGCAGGGGTTGACGCTCCATCAACTGCCTGAAACATAGTACTTGCATTAGTGAGGATTACAATAGTGAAAACATAACACACACCTGGGGTCGACAGCACAGGTACATATCAACGGCTAACCAAAAATGAAACATTGTGTAGAACAATCAAATGACAAGAATTCCAGCTCTGATGATGACGCTCGATGGAGCTGTCAGTATCCATACCTCCAGCTGTTGAACATCTAGAAATGTTGTAGATGTGGCGGACGCTACAGCATCTCCCTGAAAGACAGTACTTGCATTAGTATGGATAACACTAATTATAACTGAAAACAAACACCAGTCGACGATAACTAAGGTGTATATCAATTGGAAAGCACTAACCAAACATTCGGTAAAATGATTACACGATAAAATAAAAATATTACTTGACATGCATAAAACAGGTCTGTAGTGGATTAGCCTAGTAAGATTACCTGATACGCGCTAGAAGTGGTTGATAACTGCCACCACGTCAAGGATGTAGAATGTTCTTGCTTCAGATTCAAGGGATAGTCAAGAAGTTGTAAAGGTAAATTAATGATTGATAATGAAATGACAATATTAAAAATAGCCATGTAAGGCGACAGAATACTTGTAAAATGCTCAACACAGCACAGTTCCCTGTTCCCATATATATACATTGCGTTTGTGGGTTATGAAATCGAAAAAGAATATATTGGTAAATGTCATTATTCAAAAAACTATACACTCATATCAATATAGAAATTATTACAAGGGATAGAACACCTACAATATCAATTAATTTGTTCGGATACCTACAAACTACCGCAAGTCCTAAAGCTAAATCCGGACACTGACTCACCGGTGGCGGAATGTGGACGAATAGAGTGGGAATAGCGTTTTCGAGCAATTTCCGTGTCGTTCGCCGTTTATTCTTCTTTGTTACCCAAGATGTTGTGTACATGTCCAAGGAAAAGTGCTGGCTGCAGATGCGGTATCGATCACCCTTCTTGTCCTGTAACACTTGTTGGACTCTACTTTCCAGCTCATCCAGTGGATATCCGCAATGTCTGACCCATTCTCTTATTCGATCAACAGTTTTCGGGAATACATGCATTGTAGTGCCTTCAGATTTAGCATGGGTCTTCGAAGGGCAAACGCTAATCGAACAGGCAGGCATTGTTGATAAATCTGAAAAGTAAATATCGACATTATTATACAATCTTTAAGAATAAAGATTTGATACAAAAGTAAATGAATCATACAATGATCAATGCAAGGTTTGTTTTGGTCGCAGGAACTATACCAGTTCATTATGTGCGGCTTAGTATTTGCATAAGCTGCAGAAATGTATAAATGATGTGACTAAAAACTGAACATGTGACTCATCCCTTGGATGTTCTGTATTGTATGAGAAGGAAACATGCTTACATTATAGACTGGACCCCCGAAGGGTGCAATTCGATAACAATAGACACAGATGAAAATAAATATATCTATTGATAGCATAGCAATGGAAACTCAAGTCAATAGCAATGAGACCAATGAACCTAGCACTATTGTGTACTCAACTCGCAAATAGATAGACATTTAAAAATCTGCGTAATATGACTAGGATACATGGCCTTACCTTGACCAACAAACAGTTGGATTCAGCAAGCAGAGCAGTATGTTGCAGGAGAATAGGTGGGTGGCCACAGGTAGCACACTGATGGGTTTGCTCTAAGCTTTCACAGAAGTTCACGGATAGCACGACGACGAGCAGATTAGCGTAGATCTCAGTGGTTGCCAGGTAACACGTTCAGGAATTGACTTGCAAAGCACAAAGATGTTCTCATGAGACATATCAAGTGGTTTATAAAGTATTAGAAACAGGGGTGTGTTTGTGAATGAATGACGTGTGTATGTCATGGTTTTAGGGGGGCGGCCTGCTTCAAGGGGAGGCCTGGCTGGAGACACGGGGTCTGAGGAGGCCATGTGACCGATGGCCCCTTGGCGTGGGACACCTTTTGAAGTGTACATGTAGTTTGGCACCTTGGCCTTTCACACCCCTGACAGCCCCCCATGCCAGCGCGCATCCACCGGCGCGAACCGCCTTTGATAGAGGGGGGTGGGATGGATGGGCCTGGGGCATGCAAATAAGGCACAGGAAGACTGCTGAATGGAGATACACTTATGTGGATTGCAGGGGGGCGGCCTGCTTCAAGGGGAGGCCTGGCTGGAGACACGGGGTCTGAGGAGGCCATGTGATCGATGGCCCCTTGGCGTGGGACACCTTTTGAAGTGTACATGTAATTTGGCACCTTGGCCTTTCGCGCCCCCGTCAGCCCCTCATGCCAGCACGCATCCACCGGTGCGAACCGCCTTTGATACAGGGGGGTGGGATGGATGGGCCTGGGGCGTGCAGATAAGGCACAGGAAGACTGCTGAATGGAGACACACTTATGTGGATTGCAGGGGGGCGGCCTTCTTCAAGGGGAGGCCTGGCTGGAGACACAGGGTCTGAGGAGGCCATGTGACCGATGGCCCCTTGGCGTGGGACACCTTTTGAAGTGTACATGTAGTTTGGCACCTTGGCCTTTCGCGCCCCTGACAGCCCCCCATGCCAGCGTGCATCCACTGGCGTGAACCGCCTTTATATCAGTATATCGTTGGTTATCAATAACAAATGCCACATACCGGAGATTCTTGTGAGCACAGACCCACACTTCAACCGGTGTATTATAGTGGTCAAGACCCTAAGGCCTGTATAATCCAATGGTAATTGTTAGTATAGACATATGTGTGACTTTGATAGAGACATAACCCACTGAAAGACTTTGAACAAGTGTTATTTAGTGCATGCATTATTGAGAATATGTTATGTTAGCTTAGATAGATAGTGACCACCCTGCTTCACAGCGACCAGACCTTCACCCATTCGGAGCACAGATGTCTGACGTCCATCCTTGAATGGAGACACACTTGATTCATTTAAAAAATCGAAACAACCGTTGTTAAAATATATGTGGTGTTTTATTTTGTATCTTATTTTCATGACACAAAAATACAAGACTTTAAAGATTATACAGGTCAGGTTGCAGCACAGCGAGAGAAAATCCCCTGTAGTGACCGCTGTCACTCGGGAACGTTTCTCTAATGGCATGAACGGCACAGGCGGGTATCACTCTTCGAACGCGGTGTCCAAGTCTCCCGTGGAGCCACCATGTAAAGGAACGATAGGCCACCAGCCTGTAACACCTGTGAAAAGGAATGAAACAAACAGTTTTTAAATGACCAAGATAAGTTTAATAAACGTTTGTTGTCAATGACAATTCTTGTAACTAATGGCATTCTGCACGGACAAATGCTATCTAGACAATGCACACTATTGAACGACTTACATGCGTTACAATGATATGTAGATGTAATTTTGGATATAGTAGAAGAACATGAAATTGGAGTGTCATGACAAGCAGAGTATACTTACTCGTTACTCGGATTACGAGGACGAACAGTTGCGCGAAGTTCGTGCATAAGCACCATCATTATTCTCAACACGGCCCGTGTGAGGCAGGCTGCCCTGAAGTCTGGCAGCTCGGTGATGCATTGCGGTCGTGGCTCGCCTTCCGAAATGTAGGCCAGGCATCCCGAGTTTTCTCGGCAGCAGCAGTTCTCGTCCTCAGTTGGCATTAGCTTGCACCGATTGCATGTGCACCAGGTGGAGACGCCGTCCATTCGACTAGGCCCAGGCTCTTCATCTGTTGATTCGTCCTGCCAACTGCCGTCCGAATCCCCATCGTTTTCGCGTGCTTCCGTTTACAGTAGTTCCTCCTCGGTATACTCGGGTTTGTACATGTAGGGCATTATTGTAGCCATTGTGTGTTAAACAAACTAAAATAATTTATAGCGGTGGTACTGGTATCTGTTCACACGGGCTACAAGCAGCGAAGGTAGCTGACCAGAGCACTGAAACGAGTCACAGAATACTCAAAGTAACACAGAGAGAGGAATGGAATCGAAAATCTGTTGCTGTGTGTTGTGAAACGGTCTGTTTATACTTACTGAGGAAAGAGGCGTCCTGCCATTTCGATGGCGACACGTCATTAGCTGAAACGCAGCGAATGTTGACACAAGACGTGCTTTGGCGTTGGGAAATGGGTTGTACAAGTCTGCTGATGACAGGCTCAGGGGCGGGGGAATTGATTTAGTGCCGCAAAAGCAGGTCAGCCAGGGCAATCGGGGAAAAGATAGGATTATCAGAAAATGGCGGCTCCCTGGTGCTTGTTTTTGCGTGGTTTAATGGACGAAAACTCAGGTAAGGTCCATAGGAACGTTTTCTAAAATCGAGCCACTTAGGCTTAAAAAAACATGGCCGACCCGTAGGGACAATAACATTTTTTACTAGACCATGCCTTTAATAGAGCCTCGAGAATTCAGACTCTGCCTACGAATCTTGACTATTTGAGGACGCAGCAAGGAGCCTTAAAACAACATCCGAGTCTCACTATAACTCCTCCATATGTGAATAGGTTTTACAGTCTCACTACAAACCCTATACTGGTCAGGAGACCAGAGTCAGCACCAAGACTGCCAAGTCTCTCTACAAACCTTAAAACTGTGAAGAGGCTAGTAACGCTATTGCCATAAGCCAGCACACCACCAGAAGCCACAAAACTGCCATGCAGGAAACAAAGAACACCCAGAGGGAAACAAGAGAAACCACAAATTTTCCTTCTCTTCAACCTATATTTTGCACAAGTTACTAATGCAGATACGACTGAACCCCTCCCTTTTATACTTCAGAAAGGACTTGAAGACCCAACTCGCCTCTACCTAATTCTCTTACATTGGTGCTCCCCCCTGTCTTTCCCTATCCATTCCAGGCACCTCTACTACCCCCTGACCTTTACTTGTACAGCACACTGCTGCTTCCATGGTATACACATACATGCATACATACAACAGTATTGATATTATTGAGTCAAACTATAAATGTTGAACTTGTCAAGAGGTGGAAGAAATTCTTGTGACTGTTGAGCTTCATTATAAATTCTAAAAACATTTTACGCAGATATAATGAAAAGTTGAATATTCATACTTGGGAAAGGTGACTAAGTCAATCATGGGTGGAAACTGCCAGTGTCTGCCTACATTCCACCAGCCATCTGAGCCCCGTCCCTTGGTCCTTCCATCTTTTTTTTGACACTTTGGCTCTGTAGTGCCCCCTCTTCCCCCCCCCCCTTCATCCCCCGCATCATGCCCATAACCCACACCTACCCACTACTTGCTTGCAGGACCTGCTCCATTAGCCACACTGCTTTCTGTCTGTGATGGGCTGCTGCAAAAGAAATAGAAAAGGACTTGGTCCCTTTTCTATTTAATATGGCTGTGGCCATCTTGTTTTTCCTTTTTTGGATGGATGATTGGGCACACACAAGAGACATGCAATCCGGGCCTTGTCCAACCCCATTTTTTTAAACAATACGCCTCCCGGACAAAGCCCTGGGGTGTGAATAGTTATCACCCACTTGTTGGATTACTTGCAGGATGTTAACGGCCTGATCCCTTGCTGAGGCCATCACTCAGGCCTATTGAGAATCAGGCTGGCAGTGAGTTACCCACACTGTACAAGCCCTGTACCCCCCTAGTACGGGGGTGATTGGTATATTAATTATTTGGAATATATTCACTCAGCAATTACCTCCAGAACCACCCTTGTCTCGTCACAGTCCTCACTAAATGAAAGCTCCCTGCCTTTGTGACACAATCCAACTAAGTTGCAAAAAATATCCAGAATGTTCTCCTACTCCCTAAGTAGAGTATAAAGCCGTGCCATGCAGAGACCAATTAAGAGGCTGGGATCAGGGTGTTGCCAGTTCCAGTTGCACACTCAATAAAGGTAAGAAGGGGTTCAGAAGAGGTTGCGCTGTTGCAAACTTCAAACGACATGCTTTCCACCACCTCCACCTTACCTTTACCCGTGGCTATGTTGTTGCAGACGTAGGGTTCTTTCCTATACCCTAATCCCTATCCAGACTGCAATGTTGTAGGCTGTACAAAGGGAACATATAAAATTCCCAATATATGAGCTCACACAAGGGCAGACTATAACATGTGTGCATTTTCTCCCCCTAAGAGTTGTACTATTGCGGACACAAGGTTGGTTTACAAATTACAAAATGAGGATTGTAGCCACACCACACCTCCATGCTGGTCATTTGAGGTTGCAATTTTAGCTTTAAATCAATTGACTCCTGGTGGTAGCCTTCTTCCATGGCAAACCAGCCACAGGAATATATAAAAAACACTGTGTAAGGTCCACACACGTGTGCATACATTACCCATAGGTTCTAGCTGCAGTAAAAGAATCAGTACAAACCATACAAACTGTCTTATCTTGTGGATGCTGTCAGCAGGTCACATACAGTAAAAGATTATTCGACTAAGAATGTTCAAGTATATTCTGCACGTAGTGTAATGAGCTGAGAACAGACTGTGTTTTTCTTGTCTTTTCCCTTTTTCCTCTATTTGCAATGCATTCAGGTCATTCAGGGCATGAGTGCTGCCTTCAATTCTGAAGCACTAACAGAAATAGACGGTGCATTGCCAGGCTAAACAATGTACAGTCGGGCGTGGCCCTTGCAGGTTTGCAGTCCAGAGAAACATTAAGTAACGTATAATCATTGTTTCTGATTTGTTTCACTTTACAGACAGTGAATACCTTATCTCAGGTGAAGCTTATTACTCTCAACATCGCTGTACGGAACTAATGGGAGATATACTTTAGCTTTCTTAGGTTTGTGTCTGTAGTGCATATACTACTCTACCTCAATGACGACAAGACCGAGCTTCTTCTATTAGGCTCCCAATCCAGACTCAACAACCCTGACAAAACTTTACCAGACATTCACCATTGATGGCAATAATATCTCTGTCTCCAACAGTGTCAAAACTCTGGGGACCTACCTTGACTCCTCCCTTACAGTGACTAGACAAATTCATTGGCATCTCTTCCGCCACCGCTTACACATGTAAGCTCATCAATGTCAGCAGACCCTACCTCTCGACCTCCAACTGCACTACACTAGCTAGAGAACTAGTACTCTCAAAAGTAGACTATTGTGATGCTCTCTACTTGGGTATCAGCCAAAAGAACATCAGCAACCTCCAAGTTAACCGAAATAACGCACTAAGATCAGCACTGAACATACCCAAACACGAGCACATCTCTGACGCAAGACTCTCCTCTCATTGGTTATCCATCCCTCAGAGAATCCAATACAAAAAACTCTCCCTCACACACAAATGTTTATCTAACCAAGCACCCAGATACCTCTCGCTTCACATCCCACCTCGCCCAACTAGATCAGCCCAAACACAATGCTTAAATATCCCCAGATTTAAGCTCCAAAAAGCAGGCGGCACAAGCTTCACGGTTCTCGCCGCAAAACTCTGGAACTCACTTCCAGTTGATCTCAGATCCGAACCTTCCTTTCACTGCTTCAGACACAAAGCTAAAACATGGCTACTTGCCAAAGAAGCCCAAACGCCAACTCAATACTTACGTTGTAGCCACACAAATGTATGTACTTAATTCTATGTAACCGCCTGTATATATTGTTGAACATTGTATAACTATCTGTAATGCCTATTCTGTACTGTTTTTGCAACTTTGTAACCATGACAAGCACCTGGATGCCCCAGGGACAGGTGGTGCCATACAAATAATAAACAAAACTAAACTAAACTATAGCGTGCTTACCAATGCAAATGGGGCTGTAGGTTGAACTTAATGGCATTCACCTGTATAGTCATTGGGATGGCTTAACAGTGCTTTCACTTGATAGAGTTCCGTAAAATTATGCTAGACACTGGGTAAAACTCCTTGTAGAAATGAATTAGTTGGCCACTTAAATTTGAGAGTGGGGTGTGCCTTTGGTAGCAAGAAAATACACAGATAACATGCTGTTACGAAGACTGTGTTGCTTTTTGAGAAAAAGAAAAGCCTCTATAGATTTTTAACAAAAGTCTTAGCAAAGTCTCTGACTGCGAAATATTCCCAAGACTGTTCTCAAATGCTTCCTATGTATGTCATTGTAATGTGTTACATGCTCACACCATGGTATGTGAGTTTTTTTTTTCTTTTTGATGCATATAAACTGGACCTCTACCTTGGTGGTCAGTTGACTGGTTTTAGTATGGTTGCAAGTTTGAGGGTACACATGCTCTTCTTTTAGGGATCAAGCAAAGAATTGTATGCGTTTCTTTAGCGCCATGGTTCAATCAAAAAAGCACAAGCTGTTAAAACTGCAGCAAGGATTTGCCAAAATTTTGAACAAGTCAGATGATGTCAGGTAGGGAACACTAATAAGGGACAAACATGACTAGAACTTGGATGGGAGAATGGCTTGAAAAATAAGATTATTGAATTGGGACTGTTTCCCCCTTCAAACCACAGGTAAGTACACTGTACCATAGTGGTATAGCCTGCACATGGAGATACATATGTTGCTTATTACCATGGTCTCATTTTAATGATTACACAGACATTCTTAGTCCCGTGAATTGAGCATGGGTTTCCTTTGGTATAATAGTGGTTTTCTGATCATACAGGACTCCTTGCTCCGGGAAACGGGATGTGCTCTAATCTATGCTATTTGTAGTTCTTCCTTCTACAAGCGATATCCAGGTCATGACCAAGGTCTCAAGTATAGGTACTCTCATACTGCAGTAATGTCCTTTAGGATCTGCACTGGGTAAGTATGCTACAGGTATGCCTGGCACATCAAGACTTACATAACCTAGCAACAGCCCTCTACTGCCAGAGGTGGGCGTCAGGAATAATCCAGCAACTCACCTATGGAAGTGTTTAATTATTGAATGGGTTAAGATGGTTTGAGATTCAACACATATTCTCCGAGTATCGATGGTTTGCGTTATCAAATCAGGTTTGGCATGTAATATAGATGGAGGAAACTTGCCATGATGCTGTGCTCTATTGCATTAGAAACTGGGCCATCAATGTGGTATTGTTAGGAATGAGCAAGACAACGTTTCATAATAAGAATGGATCAGATTGTTGTTTCTTATTGAGGCATGTTCTAATCAAGAGTTACTTCTTGCATGTAAAATGAACTCCCTAATGCTGATCCATCCCAAGTCTTGTCCTCTGTTAATCTATGGTCAGTCACATGCCATTCCTCTTCCAGAGCTTGACAAGTTAACACTGATTTTTTAAACATGGCCTGCGCATGGAAGACATCATCGATAGAGCCTCCCACAGTCAGGACTGACTGTCAGTTTCGAATGTTAATGTCTTAAGGTGAACGTCATCATGTTAGCCATGGTGACATGTGTCTCTTCTTACAATGGCTTCTACCACTAAATAAACAGAACATTGTGGGCTGTCGAGGATGGGTTGTCGAGGAGTGACTAAGGTATCATATTCATTGTCATTGATTTATTTATTCATTCATTCTCAGAGTGCTTTGTTAATAATATTTGTTACTAATGTGTTGCTTGGCATATGTCCTTGTCAACTGTCAGGGGTAAACACAGACTTCAGGTTTGCTCTCAGAATGTCTGGTACGCAGGGTCATGGGTGGCCAGTCAAAGGCACATGTGGCTTCAGTGGCTAATGTATCTCATCGAATGGTTTGTTATACCTTACTTATTACAGCTAAAACATCTGATGGATGAGTACATCTCCACTGCAGCTCCTCATTGGTAAGGATATTGTGTTGATCACTGCAAGATTCTACCAAGGGCATCTACCTTGAAAGGTACAGGTTTCAGCCAATCAATACTGTCATGTTTTTATCATATTTATTGAATTAATATTTCTTTGGCATTCTAAGATGGTTAGGGCAGTGGCTATTCCTCTCCATACTTGCCTGGCACAGGTAGTCCACCCGTATCGTCACCATCCTTACTGCCCTCACTTTTTTCCCTCCTAGGTTCTTCTCTCTTCCTTTCTATGGATAGCAAAAACTTTGAGAGTGGGTGAAAATTCTGGATTTTTTTTTTAACTTTGTTGGTTTCTGTGTCACGTATTCATCTATTTCGGTGGTCGACATAAACTATGAAACCACAATATACAGCATTTTGAAGCAGGGGCATGTAAGGGCAATTGGGTATTTAGAATTGTGTAGATCATACATGTTATACATGGTGTGTATACTCTCATATGTAGATTGGCAAGAGCCAGATTTAAACCGATAGCATTTATACAGATTTTAATGTACTAAGCTTATGCATTCACTGCAACTACATGTATCATTACTGAGGCGCCAACACTAGGCCTTGAGGGTCTATGTATTCATTACATACATTTTTATTACTGAAGCGCCAATACACGGCCTCAATTAGCTATGCATTCACTAGGTACATATATCAGTATTATAGCACCAACACAAGGCCTCAGGAAGTTATGCTTTCAATGCACACACATTTTAAAGTGCTAGGTAATAGATTGTTTATGAAGAATAATAGTAAGGTCCAAAAGGTTTTTTTGCAATTTGCTGTTGCATATTCAGGATATACAACATTTTTAAAATTCCATTCTCTAATCTCATGGACCAATTAGGCCGAGCAAAATAGAACATATGTTGAGGATCAAGATAGATAAGGGAAGGACAAGCTTCCAATTAATGTAGGTTGGTTTATATAAAAAAAAGATAACAGAAGAAAGGACAATGAAATAATGAATGACAAGTGCCTGATGAGGTAACATAAGACTCAATTAGGGACCAATTATGTAGGGCATATTTTAAATACAAAACTGACCAATAGGTACACAAGATATGGCAACTATGTCAGTGCCTGATGAAGAAATTTAAGTGTCCGCATTTGCCACTTATTTATTTATTTGTTCATTTATTTATTAAATGTTCCTGTAACATCGCACCACATGCCCATGGGCGTCAGGGCAGGCACACATAAAGCAACACGACAAACAAGAAGCACAGAAAGCATTAAAATGGTGCGAAGAAGACTAACAAGGGCAAAACTCAGGATCCAAAATGGGAGAAAAAACTCGAGCTTGTATAACAGGCCTAGTCAGGTGTCAAATTGAAAAATAGCGTTTTGAGCTCTATCTTGAATTTAGCTGATGCCTCGGCAACTCTAAGGTTGAGGGGCAATATATTGCACACATTGGGGCCTTGCAAATTAAAACTACGCCCACCGGTCTTCACTAATCTGAATCTAGGTTTAACCAGTTTAAAAAGGTGTTGAGATCTCAGAGAATGGGGAAGGAACATGTGATTGGAGGCATGCAGTAAGATAGTGAGGTGCTCTGTTCATGAAACATTTATGTGTTAGAGTAACATGGGATCGCCTGGCCAGACCCAAGACTGCCCGCATTGCACCGTTCTGCGTAATCTGCAAGGCCGCTGTGATGGAGAGCGTGTAGCCACTGAGCAGACTGTTACAATATCCCAATCGAGCATTAATAAGGACTGAAGCCAGAGTGGCTAAATTCTTGTGGGCAAGGTAGGGGCGAATACTACACAGAATTTTAGTGATCAGCCCACAGGAAGATTTAATAGAGACCGCATGATGAATCATGGCCAAGTCCGTGTCCAGGATCACCCCTAAAGTTTTAACCTGTTTAGCCACCGGGATCAACGTGCACAGAAGTAAAACAATGTTGTATTCTGCGGAAAGTGACCTCAACTTGCAACTTGAGGCTACGATTAGAAATTCTGTTTAACTGTTTTACTGGTATTTAACACCAAGGAATTGGCTGCCATCCATGCCTGGATGGACTTATAAATGAAGTTTAGCTTAGCTGCGTCCTCGGAATATAAACCAAACAGTTTTACGATTACCTGTGTATCGTCTGCATAGTTAGCCACCTGGACACCCATGCTGATCAACAATATCAGAAACGGGATCAAATAAACATTATACTATGTCGGCGAAATACATTACCCCTGGGGAACACCACAGGTAACCGGGGTAGGATCTGAAAAAACTTCACCTTCGTTCACCCTCAAGTTCCTGGGTCCCAAGAAAGAAGAGATCCAGCTAGCAGCTTTGGAAGAGCACACAGCCAAAGACTGTAATCTTTCCTCAAGTATAGCGTGAGCCACAAGACCAAATTCCAAGGATAAATCCAATAGCATAAGAACCGATAATTGCCCTTGGTCCATATTCTGTAGTAAATTGGTCTGCAGCTCAAGCATAGCTGTTTTGGTGCTATAACCTTTCTTGCAACCATACTGGAAGGGTAATGAGATATTATTACACTACACAAAGTTCTGAAATTGCATGTGTGCGACCTTATCCAGTATCTTAAACAGGAGTGGGATGTTGGTGATAGGGCGATCATTTTCCAGGACAACTGGATCCATAGACTCCTTTTTTATAAATGGGGTAACCCAAGCCTCCTTAAGAAAGAGTTGCACATTGCCTTTGGCAAATGAGTGGTTGACAAACTTAGTAATACATGGCCCAAGGATATCCTTAGATTTTATAAAAAGGCTGGAGGGACAGGCATTGCGCTGACAGGAAGTAGGTTTAATCTCTGAGATGGTATGTATAATGAATGATTCAGAGCACGGGCTGAAGTCAAAAACAGAGGGAACTGGGTCACCCAAGGCATCCTGTTTATGATCAGGCTTCAACATATCACGGGAGAGCCTGGTATCCCTTACCCGTTGGATGTTATTTTGATGTACAATAACCTTGTCGGGAAAGCCATTATGAATTGACTGGCACCACTCCTTGTCCTTCAATGGTGCTGAAGAAGGGGGCAGGGTTATTCTTAAAATCACGCAGGATGGTGAACAGTTCTTTCGAATGTGACTTGGCGTTCAGGATCCTGTTGTTATGAATATCAGACTTGGCCTTAATGATGGCCTCTTTATATTTTTTACCGTAAATTTGTAATTGCCCAATGTTATACCCGATGGATCTTTCCGCAAACGGCATTCTGCTAAGTGTTTTTTTTCCTGATGACCAGAATATCCTCATTGTACCAGGATTTCTGAATAGTTTCAGTTTTTATATGACGTGTTTTGAGTGGCGCCAATTGGTTGGTGGCATCCGTAAGAGACTTAGTGATATTTAAAGCTAAGTCCTCGGCGCACTCATGGTCCTCTAGCGAGCCCAGTTTCTCTAATAATAACAGAGCAACATTTTTTGGCATTAAAGATTTCAAATTACGCATATGGACGTCCATTCTAGAATTTGTGTCAAGTCTCGCAGGTGGGGAGGACAACTTCAAAGGTCAACTTATAGTTAATTGGTCCTTAAAAGTCAAGTTAATGAAAGATTCAGCAGTTGGCACTGGAGATTACATTTACTGGGCTTTAGAAACAGTATATAAAGGGGACACAAAATCAGCTTAGAGAAGCAGTCTAAGAAGATACTAAGAAAAAGAATGAGGTGCTTCCCCACAAAGGGCCAGGCAGGCTGATCAAAGAAGATGCCCGGATGATCTAAAGAGAGATGATAAAAAGAGAGAAAGACCCCAATGGCCAGATGAACTGAAGTGGGCTGAAACAACCAAGAAAACGTTGCCATCTGATAGCAAATCAAGACATGCGTATGAGCAAGCTAAGCCAAAAAGAGAATCTAATTCTTTTGGAATCATCCTTTTAGAAGCACACATGTGCTATTCAAATTAAATTACCAATTAACATTATTCATATGCCGATCCCCTGCTGCTGGCGCTACAGCCGTGAAAAGAAAGGGCGATCAGGGGAGGAGTCCACTGGAAGTTGTTGACTTCATGGAAGGTAAATCATTTATTTTACCCTGAACTCAGCAAGAACTCGGAAAACTACTTTTTACCCCTCATTCATTTCATCCCATTGCAGCATGATATATGCCAGCTTGCATTAGCTGACTGATTAGAGGGCAGGAGAATATCTGCTTCTTGCAGCTTTACGTAGTCAGTAAGCCACAAGTGAACTACAGTGTACATTCCTCTAATATTTACAGCCTGTAAAAGGAAATTGCTTACTGCATTCTATAACACTGTGCATTGTTCAAATGAGTACTGATTGGTGACGTTTGGCAATATCGGCCTATGAGCCAATCAGCCTCTTCATTACATATATGTTTTGTGGCTAGGAAACCCTGCAGAAATGGTGAAACACAAGGCTAAACGCTCTGATGTGGGCGGGAAAGGCAAGAGACTAAAACAGACGGAAAGCAGTGCACCTAAATCCTTGCAATGTATACTTAACTCATATCTGCAAGACATTTCCGGGAAATTGGAGAAAATGCTAGTGGTGGAAGAAGCTCAAGGATGTCATTTAGGGTTTGCCAGGCCTGTGGTCTCCCTTGCTAACCCTAACAACAACAAAAATACACTTTTTTTCCCTTTTCTTTTTTTTATGTGGCCAATCCCATGTGGCTCTTTGTTTCTAGAGTGACTGCTTTTCTTGTTCAGGCTTCTTACAAAAAACACAGGGTTCCACAAGTGTAACAGTTACCCTAAATGAGAGGAATAACAAATAATGTGTCTTTCTGGAATTCTATACAATAATTTCTAGACTCATTAAAGGTTTATTTCAGTCACACTTCAGGGGGTGAGTCACTGATTTAGTCTGTTCTTAAACACCTCAAATTCACAATGCAGACAAAATCCTCCAAAACGCATATAGCGTATAATAAGCATTCATATTAGACTATATATTTTGCTTTTCGCAAGTTGCAGTTATAGCATGGTTTTTTCTGCCGATACATATGGTGATCCATTCTTGTATGAAATGTATATGACGTTACAAGGGTCATGTGATGTCGCTTCTGCTACCCCTGGCATTGTGGTGAAATGACATCCCTGAAAGAGCTGCGCACCACAAGTTCTCTCGTAGAAACCCACTAAATGAATCCCACTCATACGTGCTAGAAGACACAACTAGAATGACTAACCCCCCTACTCTTACACAAGACGCACAGTACTGCACGAAAAACTATCATCCTCCACCCTTAACCTCTCACGGACTAAGCTTGCGAGTATCCCTTCATCCGATAATACTGGGCAAACCATGGAGGCAATGGAGACAGCCTCCACAGACAATGGGCTTTCTTCATATCCTCAAGACACACCTGTCCCCACTCCGCAACAGGCCAAGGAAACATTGGCGAAGAACCACATCAATGAAATAAGACTGCGGAAAAATAAGCCCTTGAGTATCCCAGTGAGGGAACAGCCAGATGTATTATCTACTGGCCTAAACGATCAAATACAACCATTCCGGGACTTTCTTGAAAATTTTAAAAGCACACTTTTGCATTTTGTTTATATTATTGATGACATTTTAGGATGTATTAAGACTGATTTTAAATGCCTAAGGGACAAGCAACTAGGTGCAGCAAATGTAAGTGTACCTACTTTATAGCAAATTGACCTATACCAACTATATCGCACATTATTAAATGTTCAACCCAAGATGACACTGCAACAGAAGCTTAGTCATCCATTCATACCATTAGTGGGTTTTAACACAAATTATACTTTGAGAAATATCCAACAAAGTGTGATACCTAGTGTTCCGAAATTCAATCTGGTCCCATGAGTACATGCTCTAATTCAAGCACAAGTGCACTCTATTACACCATCCCCGACAACATTGACTGCACTACAATTGCCCCCAGCCACTCTTCCTTTGGTGGGGGTCACATTGGAGGTTGACTCGCTGAAACCAGGGGCTCGAGACTCAACCATATTGTTAATACACAAATCGGCACACTGTATTAAAACTCACTTACATGGTCCTACTATCAACCGTAAAGAAATTGTAATGGTGAGAAGAACAAACTGGGTTGGCCTAACACCAAAAACTGGCACTGGAGATTGCATAGTAGTAGCTCTCTCCTCTTGTAGTATAGCAATGTTGCTGCACTGTTTTAATCTGGAAACATGTCGCAAGGAGAATGGGACAAGTTGGAAATCATTGTCATATTTATACCCCGCTAAGCCCTTCTTTCACAATGTGCAGAATACTATTAGGGCCAAGGAAGTAACACCCAAATCAGAACACATCAGGAGTGCCCAGAACTGTGTAATTGCCCATCACCCTGGAAGACAGACCCCTACAGAATGTCTACAGACAGAACAGGAGCAAGTGGAATGAGGTCTAAGACTGCAATTGGGGGTCAATGAATTTAGGAGGGGGAATATTGACACAAACTAGATTTGAAGCCCTGGGCTCCCTAGAATTAATTGCTTGACTAACACCTATACAACCTGAGAGTTCAGTCTCCAATGAAGAAGAAACCAAACCATCATATTCCTTTGTTGGCCAGCATAATCAAGGGGATAAACCTAATTGTATAACGTGGGGTCCAGCTTGTCTCTCTCAGCCCTCATACCTCTTTAACCTTTCATGGAACAATGCAGAGGCTGCTGGGAAATTTAATAATGATGACATGATGCTATAGTTAACCCAATATGACATAATATCACTTCAGGAAACATGGGCGGGCAAGGAATTGATCTTAGATGGTTATTATTCATATCAAATTCAGGCAAAAAACAATAGAAGAGGGAGACACTATAGTGAGATGGCCACTTTTTTCAAAACCTTGCTAATCTGCAAAGTACATATATATGACCCAAATACTACTGGGTGTGTTCAAGCTTTTAAAATTGAATGCACAAACAACAAGCCTTTGGTATTAATTAACAACAATAATAGCCCCCGAAAAGCTTGAAATTTGAATAGTCTCCCGCTCATTAAGACAGAATTAAATGCCATTGGGGGGTCATCACAATTTGGGCGGTATCCCAGCAGTAAATCTGCTGGGATGCCGCCCAATGTAAATAGCCTTACTGCAACTAGGTCTGGTGCTATTAGAGCCAGATCCCACATTGCGGCAAGGCTGTAAAATCCCATTTTATTCAGAGTACATTGGACTTTATGGGGCATTTTTGGCCATTTAAAACGGCACAACTTGCACTGCAGTAAATGCACCGAAAAAGGGCAGAAAGTCGGCAGATTTACTTCCAGCTCAAAGCTGGAGATGAATCTCCCAACTTTCTACCCATCTCATAGTTGGGTGGAGCGGTAATGCAGCGGTAATAGCATTACCGCCTCATTTTTACTGCTCCACCCAACTTATAATGAGGCCCATTATCTTGGCTGAGGCTTCAAATTATACTTCAGTGATATGTGGGGGAGACATGAATATAAAAATGAGTAATGGGGTACCTTCAAATCAGATTGATCCTGTGCAACTTTCAGTTCTTAACATTCCACATGGGGAAATTAGGGACTCTCAGGTTTGTAACAAGGGTTTGCTATTCCTGAACTGGTTATTAGAATGGGGTCTATCGTATTTAATGGTGGAACACCCGGTGTCGTCCTGGAGCATTAACCGTCAGGGGATCAAGAGGGAGTTGGCAAATCATTTAAAAAATGTTGTACTACCTGACCTATTTAGTGATCTTCACGCTTGGTTTTTAAAAGTTAGGTTACAGGTATCTGAGGTAAGGAGACAGAAGGTCCTTCCATTTACCAACTTGGCGTTGACTGGGGGGATCTACTAAAAGACTTAAATGGTCGGCGATAGATAAATCTATAGTCCACCAACAAATAACTAGGCCTAATTGATCATTAATGTTGGCTCTGTGGGAGAATTAATGTGATCCGTCAAACATTTTATCAAACCTTTCCATTTTGGTTTCTAAGATGACAGAAGTTTTTGTACAGACCGTTAATGAATTTTAAAAAAACCACTCACGAATAAAGGTTGGTTTAATCACAACTGTAGGAGTGCCAAACAGAGCATGTTGTCTTCTTTACAAAACCCTGATCCCAGCAAACAACAAGTGAAACTTGCTTGGAAAAATTACAAAAAATGAATTCATGAAAAGAAAGACTGAGCTTGATAACTTCGCATGGCTTCAGTTACAAGAAGCAGTGAACAAAACATACTCTAAAGATTTTTAGGAAATCGTAGCACAAAGCCGATTGCACAACAGAGTTCAAACTGGATTAGAATGAATGTTACCTGGCTAGCTCTGTCTGACTCATTTTCAAAATCTATATGGGGAATCACTCACTGCTGCAGAGTACAAATTGGCACGTCCAGCCAGAAGTACAAATGTACTGCTGCCTTATCCTCAATGTGTCTTTGTTAGATCCAGACATCTATTTGCAGTAGAAGAAGCAATATTAGCAATTAAATCTCAAGTTCGTAATCGATCTCCCAGTGCGGATGTTATTCCTGCAGAACGATATCATGATTTAACAAAAGTTTGGGGACCAGTACTAACAATGTTATCTAATGTAGTAATTAATACGAACAGTACACGCATTATTTGAAGAAGGGAGACATCATATAGACCTATTTCCCTTTTGAAAAGCCACAATTAAGATCTTTCGCAGATGTTTGTTGACCAAGTTGGAACAGTGGGTAACTAAAAATAATATCTTATCCATAACACAGTTGGACTTTCGTCTGACCAGGTATTAAATCTTCAACTTCGGTTGGCTAACTCATTCCACATCAAGAAAGAACCAGTTTATTTGGCATTCGTTGACCTGCGCTCTGCTTTTGACAAAGTCAATAGAGAGAAACTGTGGCAGGTGGTCGGATCCCTAAAATGTCCAACCCACTTGTTGGAAACCCTAATGGTCCTCCACAGAAATAGTGAAGCCTGTGACAGGACCGGGCAGAATGGCCATTATACCCCATGGTTCCCCATAAAATCGGGTGTGAGGCAGGGGTATCGTAGCATCTTTGCTGTTCTCGATTTACACTAATAATCTGAATGATTTTTTGACAGACTCTAACACGGATGTACAAAGGATAGGGGTATCTTGTTTCCCTCACCCGCATATGCAGATGATAATGTACTGATAGCAAGAACTCCTAAAGCACTACAGGCATTAGAAAACAAGTGCACAGCATTTGTAAATATCCTGGATATGCAAGTTAATAACTCCAAGTCAGCAATAGTAGTTTGTTCTAGAGGCAGGCCGAACAAATTAACCCTGGTAATAACTGTTACAGGTTTGTCCTGCTACCCATGATGCCAGTGCTCATCTAGCTCCCTCACATCATCTCAGGTAATCCAGGCACTTGGACACAAATAATACACAAGGACAGAAGTTGGGTGAAAAGTGCTGTATTGTTAACGCACGCCAATGCTTTGGAATGCTGCGTTTGACTCTGCTGCTCCCAGGCCTGGCTCATACTTATGTACAATGCAGAAGCTACATATTATTCTCCTCCCATTAGCAGTACATATGAAAACATTTCCCGAACAGAGAGAGGGAAAGCAGCTTTCGTAACATCAGATTGTCTTTGCATGGCAGCCTCTTAGCAGCCTTGGGACTTGAGCCAGCAGGATCAGAACTGTGTACCTCTCGACGAGGGAGGGCTGTTCATGCCCATCTACGAGGCCTACGGCATTCCACAGGTCAGTTGCTGTGCTCGGAGACATCACTTGGCACGGATGTTCAGATGTTAAGCCAGTTCTCAGGCAGGTCTTTAGGCCAGTCCATTCGTAGCCGATGCATCTCAAAGAAACCAAGAGAGAGTGCAGAATCAGAAATGTAGCATGTAACAATAACGAGCAATAATCATCCCATTAAAAAATATTCACATTTTGACTACCTTAGCATTCGTTTCTCAAATACTCTAACACCAAAGGCACATTGGGAAAGGCAGTTGTCAAAGAGGAATTGACCACTTCACTAAAAAATGTAAAAGACAGCCAGTTGGTATTATACAAATGATCTATTCAAAAACAATAAAAGCCACTGTGAAAAATGGCGCCTCCTTGTGGGTTTCACAAAGGCTTGTGACATACAGGTAGCCGAGAATCAATTTCTAAAGAGAATTCTGCGGTTACCGTCGACGGCACCCAACTTTGCGGTTCACAGGGAAATGGGATTGAATTTCATCCAAATTGAGGTTTCCTTGGAAGGAGGGCTCCACTGGCTTCACATTCCGGCTAATCCACAGGCAGCTCTCTCACAAAACTTAATTCATAACATGATGCAGAAGAGTGGGGCAAGTGATATACACTGGTTAAAACATGTCAAATCACTGCTCCACATGCTCAGTGCTGATTAATACTTCTCAAATGCGGCAATGATCGAACAATGAACTCGTAATCAACCAACAGCACATTTGAAATACCTAGCTGGTGATAATAGGGAAACTGGAGAATGTAATGTTCTAGCTAATCAAACTCATCTCATCTTCTTATTAAACAACACACATGATTACCTGTTATGGACTGACAATGAAGCACAAAGAATGGCGATCATGAGAGTACAATTTAATTGCTCATCCTCAGATCTGTACGAGGGCCTGATTCTGAGCTTGTGCTAAATATAGTGAGGAAAGTCGGCATTCTCGCCTCAAGTTTCCAGCACCCTCATTCTGAGATAGGTGGAAATATTGGAAGGGGAAATGTGGTGCTTTCCAGCAGCAAAAGCTGCTAAAATATATCTTTGTGGAGGAAACCTGTGCTCCAGTGGCACTGCAAACATTTCTCAAAAGATTGCCACTTTTCTTATTCAAGAAAAACGTTTTCTTAAACTTCCATTAAATTAGAAAAGTGGTGCTGCCGTCTGAGAAATGCTATGTTCGTATTGGGAAAAAGTGTGCTGTGGAGTTTAACGGTACCTCGAAGGGCACAGTTAATGAACGCCTCTTTTGGGTGGGACGGGAAGGATGTTCTGGCTTCTGAATACAGTCCTTGCCAACACCTTACATGTGAGGCGGTTGGCAAGGCTGTTACCAGGCCGTAAATCATGGCTTTGCAGGAGTGGCAGACTTTGTTTATTGCCACCACTCCTGTATTACATCAGAATACGTGTCTTCATAGAAAAGTGTCTTTAATCTCAGAGACAGCACTTTTCCATTATAACACGCACCTAAGTGTAATATCCTGATGATCACATGTGTGTGATCATGTGATGAGTGAGGGTGTCGGAAGGCATGGAGAGCGGGGTGGGCAGAAGGGGAGGGGATTGCCATTTATGCACTTTGATATGGCAAAATAAAGATGTATTTAGAAACCCTGCCTGGTGTCCTCACCAGCTTTATATAAATGGCTCTATGAGGGACGCAGTGTGACTGTGCCACTTGACACTGGAGACGAGATGAGAGTAGCAAACCCACTCGTGTAGCACCAGTGGAGGAGCACATGTGCACGACGTGTCAGCGCCCATTCAGAGGCAGAGCGCAGCACATGGTCATTAGGCTGGGCATGACACTGCGATGGTTGGAAGCCGGAGAGCAGTCGTTGCTGACTGCCGGAAGAGGTGCAGTGGCCAGGGGGAAGATTTCACTGTGTGTGCTGCTCAAAGGATACACATGCTCATTGCTTTAAATGAACATACAACTGCCACACGTCTCACGGTGGGTCCTCCAGAGCACCTGATATTGATATATTGGGGAGGAGGGTCAGAAGAGCCTGAGACACCACCACAAGAAAAAAAAAAGAAAATTACAAACTTTGATAAGGAGACCGCACCAAACAACCAGTGCACTGCATCAATAAGGCCCAGCAGTCCAACAGCCTGGGCAGGGTTGGGAGTGCAGCTTCTACAAGAAACCAGGTCACGAAAGTATTGGCAAATAGGTGGTGATCAGCAGCCACACCATGTCAGAACATGACCACATCGGAATACCCACCACACCACCACCCATGCCGCAGGGAGGCCTATCATCTAGATTGAAAGACAATTTGGCTATGCAGCTACCTGGTCATTTTGACATCATGGAAACCAGTACCTTGGGGCCCAGATGGAAAAGTTGGGTTAGAGATATTGACGTCTATATACGAGCCATAGGCCTGTTCGATGATGACAAGAAACACTGCTTACTGTCACTAGCTATAAGGTCCAATGTGTGGGACATTGTGGACAAGCTCCCGGCTGACACCATAGACACTTGCACAGGCCTCAGGGTGGCACTTACTGAATATTTTACACCTCACACCAATGTGGACTATGAGCGCCATGTGTTCCACATGACTAAACAGAACACGGGTAAATTCATGCACATGTTTTTGGTGCGACTGTGTGTCAGGATGAAGCACTGCAACTTCAACAACTATTCCAAAGTAGAATCTCTGAGATCAGAAATCATTGTGGGATGTGAAACCTCTGTGTTCCGAAAACATCTCCTTCAGAAGCAGCGGTTGCTAGATGATAGGTCTCGGGAGGATAGCTCAGTGGAAACACGCTCGCCTTGAAGCAAGACGATGCAGAGCAACACAGGTTTGTTCCTGGATCCGGGCTTAGAAACCTCTGGGTATTAAGCACGTAATAAATAAGCAATTATATGAGATCTTGAAGGTGGCCAGGTCTGACACAGCGCTGGAGCTACAGGTAGAAGTCATGGACAACATTAAAGTATCTGCCCCCCCATCAGAAGCTATTCACATGGTGGCCACATTCTCGACACATCAACAGAACAGTGACCCCCTTCTTCTACAAATGCGGCTATGAATTTCCACATGAAGGTGTATGCCCTTCCCTGGGTGAACAATGCATGGCATGTTAAAAGGAAAATTCCATATTCCAATCTAAAATGTGATCAAACACAATAATGACCAACTTCTCATATACCTTTCCCAAAATGTTTACTTGATTCTCAGTAAATCTGCGGCCTAATCGAAAATGACCCTAGAGCAAGTGGGATATGTGGCTGTTTAAAACACAATATTACATCTTTCTAGTACCTGAATCACGGCTATTGTAATTCCCTGTGAGTACCCCGAAATCATTCTGTCCCAGAATGTTTCTGTTATGTAATGGTTAGATTTGAAACCAAATCTTTCAAAAAGCCTGGATCTCTCCTGCCAAGTACGCTTGCAAATGTAATGTTGAATAGATTGTTATTCTGGTATTTTGCACATTTCACACAGTTGAATAGTGGAATCTCCCTTCCCCCTTCTTGCGAGGACTTCCCCTGTGTGTATTACATTTAACTGTAATCTCAGGAATTTCACCAGGTATTTATTAAGGTAGCCCAGCTGTTTATCAGCCTTCAGCATTGGATTCGGGTTTGCAACCACCCGTACTGCCTCAATTGAGTTGATCCAATTCATCTCATCCCAACATTTTCTTGCCTCCTATGGGTTCTCTAGTAGGGTTTGGATTTTTATGTCAGCCTTGACTAACCATTCTGTTACCTGGAGATGTGAATGTGTTAGCATTTTAGATCTATTATTAACCAGGTGAGCCTTTCTATCTGGGTATAATGACCCTTCTTGAGCTATTGTCTAAAGAGGGAGATTAGCTTCTAACCCACTTGGGATTGTAGAGATCTTAAACCCAATTCAAACCTAATGTTTGAGATTGGTAAGCACATAGTATACCCAAGGTCTGACCCTCCATTTTTGCCAATTCCCATTCCAGACAATTGGTATTAACTTTGCATGATAATATTTAATTAATGGTAGAAGAGAGAATCTGCAATATCTCATCAGAGTTTTTTTCATCTCAGCAGTCACTTGTGTTGATTTCATGATAAGATATTGCTCTACTTTACAGACTGCTGGGGGTGCATAGATTTTATACCCCAGATATAACAGGTCCTCTACCCTTTTGATATTTTGACCACCAATGCCCCACTGGGGATAGACAACTTGTTTGTTCCTGTGTCTAAAGACCATTATCTTGGACTTGTTGGGATTTAGAGATAGACCATTTTCTTCTGCATAACAATGCAGTTTATTCAAGAGACGCTGCAGACCGATTGCCGTCTTATCAAGCAGAACGACATCGTCCGCATATGCGAGCCAGTGGATCTTAACCCCATTCATCACCGGGCTTGCCAAGACCGATGGAGCCAGGACCTCCCCCATATCAGCTAGATAAAAGTGGAAAAAAAGGGGGGCCCCCAGACATCCTTGACGGATCCCCCTTTCCACCACTACCAATTCTGAAAGGTGACCCGTCTCATTGAGTCGGACTCTTACTGTGGTATTCTTGTGTTGTTCTATTAACATACCCAGGATTCCTTCCGGGATGCCCCATACTCTTAGCTTCAGCAAGAGCCAGTTTCTGTGCACCTGATCGAAGGCTTTCGAGAAGTCTACCCAATCCCCAAAAAGCTGTTTCTCTCCTCTATTGCCTGTATTTTCACTCAACAGATTTAATACTACCCCATTTAGTGCGGTGGCTAAGCCCCTCCAAAATCCTGTTTGGCATTTCAACAGGACCCCCGCTTTCTTTTCCCAACATTCCAATTCCCCTATGAAGATTCTCATAAAGATTTTACTCTCTATATCCAGAAGGGCGATCGGCCGGTAGTTCGCCACCACTGACCGATCGCCCCCCTTGAATAGAGGGATTATGAGTTCGGATTTCCACAACGTGGGGAACTCCTGTTTTAACAAAATTTTCCTAAGAAGCCAGTTCAACAGTTTGGCCCATAGGTGTGGTTTGCTTTTCAATACTTGGTATGTCAATCCATTGGGCCCGCTGCTTTTGAGGTCAAACTATTCCCAATCAAATCAACAAGGGATTGTTTGTCAAAAGTGAGACTCCAACCCACTTCCTTATTACTTTGAATGGTGTTTTTTGTGGGTTTCCAAAGACCTCCATTAAGTGTGAGATCCATCCTTTTTTGGGAACCAAGTTACACAAGGTTATCTGTGCCTTTTCTTCTAACAGATGTATCATTGACCAAAACTCTCTTGAGTCTCTTTTCCTTATTAGTTTCAGCATGGATTCCCCATCCTGCTGGAGTCTCCACATCTTTCTAGCTACTGACCACGCTTTATATGACTGTGACTGTGCCAAGGTCCTGGATTCACTTGTGTGTGTCTCTTCACTCACAATGGCCCTTCTCAACATTTGGGTTAGCTTTTTTTTCCTCACCATAGTTTCCTCATCAAAAGAGTGACAGAATATTTGTTTTTTCCCTTCTCTGCTCACCAAAGGGGGACAGACTGACCACACAAATTTGACAAACCTTTCTGGATGGTATCTCTCAAATGGGGAACTCTCTGGAACTTCCATCAGGCAGTTATTGAGCTCCTTCCCATCCCATTTATATTCTGGAGGCGCACTTTTCCTTTCCTACTAATGATGGACTGTTATATATTTTTCTTGAGGATTACAGAAGAAATCTGGAAAAACCAATTCCGAGATGAAGATGATCACTATTTCCACCCTGAACCACGTTCATAGTAATATTATGTGTAAATAAATCTGCTGACATAAAAACGTAATCTATGGAAATCGCTGCTCCCTGTGATCTAGTTGGCCTTGCTGGAATGTCCCCTGGTAATTTTCTGTTAGCCATTTCCAACCCCCAGCCTTTAAGAAACTCCACCCAAAGTCTTCCATTCTCAGATGTTCTACATGTGGTGTGCTTTGGTATTTCTTTACTCATTGTGAGTTCAGATCTTCTCCCAGAATTATTGGAGTACCTCCATTCATGGCCTTAAGTTTTCCAAGCAGTATAGAGAGATCTGCAAAAAAAGTCTGCTGGGTGGAACAAGCGGGGTTCCAGTAAATGTTTACAAATATCACCTCCGGGAGGGGCTTCTGCTTTCTAAAAAGGGCTTTGCAGGCTTGGATTCCCATGTTATTATCTGCTATTTCTGTGACCTCTTAGAATGTCGAATTTTTGAAAGCCATCAAGAGACCACCACTTGGTCTACCTTTGGCTTTTTGGAGTGCCAATTGGGTAAATACCCTTCCACAATGAGTGCTTTGACTAGCCAGGTTTCTTGGAACATCAGCGCATCCCCATTTCTGAAAAAATAATCTTTCATTTCCTTGGTGGTGAATGTATTTGGACTCTGCGTGTTCCAACTGCTCGCTATTATGCATGAGTGGTTAAAGCGGCTTCTGACCCACTCCTAGTCTCTGAAAGATGTCTGTCAGTATTTCTGGCAACATGGATATGGAATTAGCTTGCACATATTCCCCAGGTGCCTCTATCCTCCTCTGTGTAGTTTTAAGGTTTGAACTAGGTGTGTCCTTGAACCCCAATCTAGAGATCCATTTTGACACTATTACTGGGGACTTTCCCTTACCCTCTGGTTTAGATTTAGTGACTAAAAGGTCTTGTTTCCCTAATTAATTTGCAGCCCCCAGTATTGCCTCAAAACATTCCCTTGATTATAGTCCCACTTCTGCTACCAAAGCATTTGCATGATCTGGAAATCGTACAAATTCAATGTCATTTGATTTAATAAGGTGCAGACTAGGCAGATTTTTTTTCAGGATGGATAATATTGCCCCCTACACAGGGATTTTAGTTTGTTTTTGTTTGACCTCAAGGTGAGCCAGATTATGGGTATTGCAAATGCCGAACTCCCTTTGGCGTTTCTTTCATCTTGAGGATCTTCAAGCATCTGATGATTATATATATTAGGTATCTTTCCATGTTGTCCATCCATTCTTGTCGATTTCCCTTCTCCATTGGATATCGTTTCCAACATTCTGGATTTCCCTTCTCCCACTCTTACTTCCTCAGGAACATTTACTGTCTCTGATCTCTTTTGGAGGCCTTTCAAAAAGATGGGGTCTATTTTCTGATTGTCAAGTTGTAGATTATTTCCCCTCACCTGATTGGATTGTTCTCCCATCCCTGATTTATTTTTCTTTATCAGGAAATTCGGGGCAATTGGTAGAGACCCACCCATCATTTGTCGATTAAGAATTGGTTGGGATCTTGGGTCCATCCCACATTCACAGGGTAATTCATAGAATTTCGCAGAAAAGTGTCGCAAGCGGCTGGCGCAGAGTGTCCGCTTGCGATTGTCTGCGCCAGGCACGTGCGCTAAAACCGATTTCCGCGCACATCGTATTCATGGATTTTAGGCTCCCAAACCAGCCGTGGCGCAGAGTATCGCAGCGACCCTGCAGCAGCGCCAGTAACGCCCCCAAGAACGCCCTCGCGCAAGGAAAAGCCATCAAAATCGCTAAATCATCGCAAAGGGCTGCGCTAACCCTGGACCAGTGTACAGGGCTGCCAAACAAGGAACGCAAAGCGGGTAACGTGCATATCAGGGGTACGCGTGAAGTTATACACGCGATTAGCCAGGGTACGTGTATTTCAGGGGTGCGCGGGAAGTTCCACACGCGAATAGCCTGGGCGCGTGTATTTCAGGGGTGCGTGGGAAGTTCCACACGCGAATAGCCTGGGCGCGTGTATTTCAGGGGTGCGCGGGAAGTTCCACACGCGAATACCCTGGGCGCGTGTATTTCAGGGGTGCGCGGGAAGTTCCACACGCGAATAGCCTGGGCGCGTGTATTTCAGGGGTGCGCGGGAAGTTCCACACGCGATTAGGCTGGGTGGGTCCTCACATGTGTTCCCTGTACACCCTCGACGGCCCCTGCAGGCAGCCCACAAAACAGGGGACTACCCTGCACACCTGCTCATGTCCCCCTGCACCCCCACCCCCCAGCAGTGCAGGGGCAGCCTCCACCAGGCCCCCACCCATGTCTCCCACCACCCCCACCCCCCAGCAGTGCAGGGGCACCCTCCACCAGGCCCCCACTCATGTCTCCCACCACCCCCACCCCCCAGCATCCAGGGGCACTCTCCACCAGGCTCCCACCCATGTCTCCCACCACCCCCACCCCCCAGCCACCAGGGGCAGCCTCCACCAGGCCCCCACTCATGTCTCCCACCACCCCCACCCCCCACCATCCAGGGGCACCCTCCACCAGGCCCCCACTCATGTCTCCCACCACCCCCACCCGCCAGCAGTGCAGGGGCAGCCCCCACCAGGCCCCCACTCATGTCTCCCACCACCCCCACCCCCCCAGCCACCAGGGGCACCCTCCACCAGGCCCCCACCCATGTCTCCCACCACCCCCACCCCCCAGTCACCAGGGGCACCCTCCACCAGGCCCCCACTCATGTCTCCCAGCGTGCTACCTGTATTTCAGGGGTGCGCGGGAAGTTTTACACGTGATTTCAGCAGGGTACGTGTATTTCAGGGGTGCGCGGGAAGTTCCACACGCGAATAGCCTGGGTGCGTGTATTTCAGGGGTGCGCGGGAAGTTCCACACGCGAATAGCCTGGGCGCGTGTATTTCAGGGGTGCGCAGGAAGTTCCACACGCGAATAGCCTGGGCGCGTGTATTTCAGGGGTGCGCGGGAAGTTCCACACGCGATTTCAGCAGGGTACGTGTATTTCAGGGGTGCGCGGGAAGTTCCACACGCGAATAGCCTGGGCGCGTGTATTTCAGGGGTGCGCAGGAAGTTTTACACGCGATTTCAGCAGGGTACGTGTATTTCAGGGGTGCGCGGGAAGTTCCACGCGCGAATAGCCTGGGCGCTTGTATTTCGGGGTGCGCGGGAAGTTCCACACGCGAATAGCCTGGGTGCGTGTATTTCAGGGGTGCGCGGGAAGTTCCACACGCGATTTCAGCAGGCTACGTGTATTTCAGGGGTGCGCGGGAAGTTCCACACGCGAATAGCCTGGGCGCATGTATTTCAGGGGTGCGCAGGAAGTTTTACACGCGATTTCAGCAGGGTACGTGTATTTCAGGGGTGCGCAGGAAGTTCCACACGCGAATTGCCTGGGCGCATGTATTTCAGGGGTGCGCGGGAAGTTCCACACGCGAATAGCCTGGGCGCGTGTATTTCAGGGGTGCGCGGGAAGTTTTACACGCGATTTCAGCAGGGTACGTGTATTTCAGGGGTGCTGGGGAGTCCTACATGTGATTTGACAGTGTGGGTCCTCCCAGGTGTTTCCTGTACACCCTCCACGGCCCCTGCAGGCAGCCCACACCACAGGGGACTACCCTGCATCCCTGGTCATGTCCCGCAGGCAGCCCACCCAACATGGGCATGCCCCCCAGCAAAGGCACATGTCTCCTTGAACTAATGAACACCAACTCATGTCCCCCACCACCCCCACCCCCCAGCACTGTGGGGCACCTGCCAGCAGGCCCCCACCCATGTCCAACTCATGTCCCCCACCACCCCCACCCCCCAGCACTGTGGGGCACCTGCCAGCAGGCCCCCACCCATGTCCAACTCATGTCCCCCACCACCCCCACCCCCCAGCACTGTGGGGCACCTGCCAGCAGGCCCCCACCCATGTCCAACTCATGTCCCCCACCACCCCCACCCCCCAGCACTGTGGGGCACCTGCCAGCAGGCCCCACCCATGTCCAACTCATGTCCCCCACCACCCCCACCCCCCAGCACTGTGGGGCACCTGCCAGTAGGCCCCCAACCATGTCCAACTCATGTCCCCCACCACCCCCACCCCCCAGCACTGTGGGGCCCCTGCCAGCAGGCCCCCACCCATGTCCAACTCATGTCCCCCACGACCCCCACCCCCAGCACTGTGGGGCACCTGCCAGCAGGCCCCCACCCATGTCCAACTCATGTCCCCCACCACCCCCACCCCCCAGCACTGTGGGGCACCTGCCAGCAGGCCCTCGCCCATGTCCCATCCATGCCCCCCTGCACCTGGGTCCCAACAATCCCCAATCATGTCCGTAATGGCCATCCTCCCCTGCCAAAAGGCCCAACCAACTATCACATCCACCCACATATCAAAGGCAATTACATGTTACACACCCAATGTAAATAATGCAAATGATCACATGTCTGTCACACACAATGGCTGCAAGTGAATGTTAAAACACCCAACATGACATGCATGAAAGTGATGAGATGATACGACACATTGAAGGATGAAAATAAAAATGTATTGAAAATCAACTTGAATGGAAATGAAATTAGAAAAACCACAAAGCAAAACAACAAAAAGAAGATGAATGTCCATGAAAAAAATCCAAGAAATCAAAAAATCCATAGAATAACTATTTACAAGACAATCCCGGGTCCATGAGCCCAACCAAATAAAACCTAACTATGTCAACTAACTAAAAATTGAACTATATACAAAAAAGTGGCGCATTGTCCAATCGCAACCAAATAAAAAAATTTTTTAAAGGAAACCTACCACTAACTATATAACTATATACAATGGCAGCGGGCAAGTCCTGCGGCTCACTCTGTGATGTTGCCGGCCAGGGCATCATCGAACTCCATGTTGATGTCCTGGAGGCGGGACTCTGTCCTGGCCCCGAGGTCTCGCAGGGATAACCCCATGTTCACCTCAAACTCCCTGCGAGCTTCCTCGAGGCACTCAGCCCGCCTCAATGCCCAACGCATGGAGAACTCCGCCCTGACCATGGTGAGCCGCTCCTCTTCTGCCCGCTGCCGCTCCGCACCTATCCGCTGGACCAACTGCTCCCACACGGAAGACACTACCATCCCAGGGTTCTCCTGCCCTCCGGCCGATGCCTGCCCCTCTGATCTTGATGGCCCCGAGCCATGATGCCTCCCACGTCAAGCCTGCTGCTGCCTCCGACGCCACTGCCTCTGCCAGCACGACGGCATCCAGGATGATGGAAACCACCGACGCCGTCGTGCACGTGCCCTGCCCGATGATGCCGTCACATCCTCCATCTGCTGGGGTCCAGTTGCTGTGTTGTCCACCCCTGCTGGACCTCTGACTCCCGACTGTGGCAGGGATGGGATCCCCACCGAGCTGGCTGCATTGGTCAGGGCAGGTCCACAGGGGGCCCTGGTGGCATCTGGGCCAGAAGACGGCAAGGAGAACGACTGGCGTATAGTCTCCACAGAGGAGGAGAGGGCCGCCAGATTGGCCGACACATGCAGGAAACCCCCGAACATGGCCGATCCCAATTGGGCCACGTCGGCACGGTGCTCTTCGTGATGACGTGCGTGCTCCTCCTGGGAAGCACGCACGGCATCACGAATCACAGCCGTGCGCATCGCGACCCCAATCAGGACCTTCTCCACACGTCCAGGGGTCCCCTCGTCCGCAGGTGGAGGGGAGTCAGATGACATGGACATCCCCTCTACCTGCGGACGGGCCTGGGACGGGGCATCCCTGCTGGTGCAAGGTGGTGCACCCACAGGTTCAGGGACAGCGACATGCACAGGCCCCTCCACGGTGACCTGTGCTGCCTCCTGCCCCTGGACTGCACCACTTGCACCAGCAGGGATGCCCCCACCAGGCCCCATGGGCGCCTCAGTGGCGGCCTCCTCCTCCTCTGTGGAAACCACCAACCTAGATGGCTCCTCGCCGTCTACCGCCGTAGCAGGCCCCTGTGGGGGCTCACCCACCCCTTCCGCTGCAGCCGTGGGGGCATCCCCGCCGCCTTGCTCCACAGCGCCGTCTCCGCCCTCTCCTTCACTAGCCGCTGCGTAGAGGGAGACATAGAACACAAGCATCAGGGTACTGTACAATGGTCCCCTAGACAGGAAGCAATAGCAGATGAGTGCCACTGTCAAAGTACACTTCCATCATGTCACACCACAACACATGTGTCAGTCCAGGCAAAACACACACAGTGACAGTCATGGTGCGTGCCATGGACATTTCAATGCATGTCCAATGGACTCTCGAATCATACAATGTAATGGGACTCACATGCATCATGGGTCATGCCTATCACATGCACACACTTCACCTCAGTCACATCCATCTGGCCCCGTACACCCCAATCACAGTGCATACAAGGATGACTAGGCTGCATCAGTGAATCTGTACATTGTCACAGACATGTGTCATGCATCCATGGCACTCACAAGTCACAGACACGCAGGTCAGGCACACAGACATGGATACCACATATGTATCTGGCATCAGCACCCATCCCTCGCCCCCACCCATGTCCAGGAACAGAGACTGCCATGCTCTCATGTGTGCAATCTGCACAGGGCTCCCCATGTCGCATTCAAACACATGCAACAACCGTGCGGTTCACACATTACAGGTCGCACATGCATTCCCATGATGTCCCTGCACACATACATGCGTACATGGCCTATGTCACACATGCAGGCAAGTATCAGACAACCAGCACACTGCAACATGCCCTGTCTCACACAGCAATGCTTGGCCACTTACCGCTCAACTCCAGACGGGTCTCCCTCTCAAGGACCTGGGCGTGGAGCGCTGGGTGTGCGCGTTCCAGGACCCTCAACTGGATGGAACTCATGCGGCCCCGGCCCCCCTCCACGAGGCGCCGGGCCTTCATGAGGGTCCTGGACCTCAAGTCTTCCCAGCGCTTCTTGACCTTCTGGATGGTGCGCGTTGATGGCAACCACACAGTCGGCCCAGATCCTGTCCCGTCCTTCCTTGTTGGCGCGGGACGATCCGAAGAGGGCATCATACTGCCCCAGGACTTGCTCCACCAGGACACCAACTTCGGTGGCAGTGAAGCTGGTGCCCCTCTGCCCCTCTGGCTGGGGGTTGCCACTGGTGCCAGATGTTGATGTGCCCGACATGGCAACCCCAGGGGCAGGAGTGGGTGGGCAACTGGGTCCTGGGGCTGGGCTGTGGAGCGATGTTATCCGAGTCGGGAGTCTTCTGTTCCAGCAGGGGTGGACACAGCAACTGGACACCTGCAGATGGCTGATGTGCAGGCACCAAATGGCAGGGCACGGTGGCAGCAGGCAGGCAGGCAGCAGCAGATGGCACGTGGGAGGCTGCTCGGGGCACTGGGGGGCAGTAATTCGGCCTTCTGGGCAGGAGCGTGGTCTTCCGTGTGTTTACGCGTGGCCAGCTTGATACGGAGTGATTTGGCACGTGAAAATACTGCACGTCAGCGTGAAAATCGAGGAAAGGCCCTTAGCGCGTAAGCGCGTCAGCATGCGTATGCGATTTCATTGGACCAAAGGCCCTTACAGCGTAAGCGCGTCTGTGATGTTTTGCGCACGGGCATTGCCCGTACGCGATTTCATTGGACCAAAGGCCCTTACAGCGTAAGCGCGTCTGTGACGTTTTGCGCACGGGCGTTGCCCTGGCAGGGCTTGGTGATCCCGTGTGCCTTTATGTTCTATACGTGCTTTTCGTGCGGTGCGTGTGTTTTCCATCCGTTGGGGTTCACACGCTATTACTTCACAGCGGGTGTTGGCTACGTGTTCTTCTACACGCAAGGCAGACGGTGAGTGGTACCCCGCTCCCCCAGGCCCGATCGCGTGAATAACTTCACGCGAACCCCTGAAATACACATAGCACGCTCCCCCAGGCCCATCGCGTGAAAAACTTCACGCGAACCCCTGTAATACACGTAGCCCGCTCCCCCAGGCCCGATCGCGTGAGAAACTTCACGCGAACCCCTGTAATACACGTAGCCCGCTCCCCCAGGCCCGATCGCGTGAAAAACTTCACGCAAACCCCTGAAATACACGTAGCCCGCTCCCCCAGGCCCGATCGCGTGAAAAACTTCACGCAAACCCCTGAAATACACGTAGCCCGCTCCCCCAGGCCCGATCGCGTGAAAAACTTCACGCGAACCCCTGAAATACACGTAGCCCGCTCCCCCAGGCCCGTTCGCGTGTTTTCACGCGAACCCCTGAAATACACGTAGCCCGCTTCCCCAGGCCCGATCGCGTGAAAAACTTCACGCGAACCCCTGAAATACACGTAGCCCGCTCCCCCAGGCCCGATCGCGTGAAAAACTTCACGCGAACCCCTGAAATACACGTAGCCCGCTCCCCCAGGCCCGATCGCGTGAAAAACTTCACGCAAACCCCTGTAATACACGTACCCTGCTGAAATCGCGTGTGAGACTTCCCGCGCACCCCGGTATACACGCACACGTATTTTTTGTCAGCGGGTGTCCGTGTTTGTGGGTACCCCTTTGCACGTCATTTGTCCTGGAGGGCCACAGCATAGGACATTCATCATGGCAGTATATAGGTGCTATTTGTTGGCGCACCTTTTGGCGCACATTTCTTACAGCCGCAGAGACGCTACCGCCTGCTTTCTTGTGGCGGTCGTGTTTGTGCCTGTGCGCTGGTTTGAGCGTGCGCTTTTTCCCCCTATTCTATTCCATTAATACGTGTTGTAGGCGAGCGTGTGGGCGTTCCGCGCACTTGTGCCCTGTACTTTCCCCCGTGACGCCCACGTTTTGGCAAGTTGTTCCCCATTCCGAGTGTTACGCCCGTGTTCCGCCTACTTTTGTTGCGTGTGCCGCGCTATGTGCGAATTTCGCTGTGGCCTGTGCGATTTTCGCTGTGACCTGGCGCACGCTGTTAGATGGCCTGTGCGCCAACGTGCGCCACGCACTTTTTTATCGCACATCCGCTGGTTTTCTCGCGCACGGACTTCCATGAATCGATGTGCGCTGCTTTTCGTGCGATTTTCGCACTTGCACTGCGATTTTCGCTATTCCACTGCGATTCGCACGTTTTTGCCCACTTGCGCCGCGCTAATTATTCCATGAATCGGCCTGCAAATGTGGGATGGACCCAAGTGCTGGAAATCATTGGGAATTGCACAATTCCCAATGATTCCCAGTGCTGGAAATCATTGGGAATTGCACATCTGTTTGAAGTCCCACACTCACGTTTATAGAACCAGTTCTTTCTGTGTTGGTATATGAGGAGGGGGAGTTCATTATCTTGTTACATATTTTTCTCCCATACTGTCTTTAATTTCTCTGTTGGTTTCCTTCTGAGATCACTCATTGGAGTAGCAGCGGAGTTCAGTACTTCTTATTCATCTGGCACAATTACCAGCGATGCCTTAGAGAACGTTCTCAAAAAGGCATTTGTCTCTGATTTTTTCCTTTCAAAGATTTTTGTTTCTTTGTTTTTTTTTTTCTTCTTAAGTGATGCAATTTCTTTGAGTCTTCTCTTTCTCCGTACTTCTGTCTTCCTCTCCCTTCTTCTAGTGAAGGATTGGCGAATATTAGATTCTTCCACTGCTACAATGGATAGATCATCGTCATGTTTTAGGTGACCTTCAGAGCGCAGTAGATCTGAGGGACCTTCCTCTTGAATTACCTCTTACACATTTACTAATGTTCTGAATTCCTCATGAACTGATTCAGACAGGGGCATATCATCAAAATGTTGAATGGGCTCTCCTTCTGCTTTTTCTTCTCTAATCTCACTTATTTCTAAGACCTTTCCCCTTAAATGGGCCAATTTTTTCTGCAAACAGTAGTGACATGTGACGTCATGTTTTCCTTTCATTAATAATGCTTGTTGAATTGCTGAAATGTCCACTCCCTGTTTAGTTGTTTCCCTCCTGAGGTCCATCAAGGTAGGGGCTACAATAGTGTGTATTCCATTACTACATCCTGCAACAGAGGAGTCCAACCTGGCCAATTATTTTGTTAATTCCAAAAGTATACCTGCTTGGGATTGTACTTCTCCCTTCAATAGTTCAAAGACTGACACTAGGGAGTTGAGGAAGTAATTGAGTGCTGAGAGAGTGTTCTCATTTGCTTGGACTGGGCCCCCACTTCCGATGTTTAACTGGGGGTGACAGGGTTCCCCTTCATCTATTCCGGTTTTCTCTGAAATGCTCTCGTTTACCATGGAGGTTTTGTTTAAGCCCTCGAACTCCAAACCCCTCCAGGGGGTAATAGATACTGGCTCTGCATGTATTTGGGCTTGTATATTTTGCTTGCTTGGCACACACAATCAGTCCCTTCAGTCACCACGCCCATTCCAATTTGTTGGACTGCTGATGTTGTGGGCTTTGGGGGAGGCTCTTCCCATTCCAGTGATCTTCTGCCTCTTGTAATGGATTACTATGTAATTTCATTGTGATGATTGCTTTTTGCTATTGCTTGTAGCCTGCCCTACTTGCTGAGATATTGACTACTCAGGGAGTATTCTTGACTAAGGCGATGGGCTAAATTTGCAACATGCGGACTCTCAACAGCAGTTTCGACTCACACAATTGACTTTACTCAGTGGTTCTCCTGCGGCTGCGAGTGTTTTCAGATGAGGGCGGGATCAAAGGGGCTGAACTCCGGCATTCTCCCGATCCCTTGCACTCGTTTGTAACAAATTGAACCCTCTAATGACTCTTCCTGCAATGTGGTTGCGCACCTGAGAAACTCTTTCCAGTTCGTAACACGGAAATCAAATGTGCACAACCTTGATTATATGGGTCCTATGGTTGTTCGCGGAATCAAAGGGGGCTACCCCCAACAGTCTCCCTCTAATCGAGTTCACCAGCTATAGTCTAACATCACATTACTTATTCCTCTTACCGGTCTTGTAGTAGTACGTTGCACGTTGCTCCGATTTGTTGTTGATGATGGAATCGCCAAGCAATATGTCCCAGGCTCTCTGGCCCCTCAACGGACCACAAAAGACCACTTAACTCCCCACTTGCTCTGCACGCTCTGCGCCGCGAGTTATTCTTTGTCACTTCAGGCTCCAAAGCAGCTGATGGCTCCTCTTTTTTTCCAAGAACACAGAAAAAACACTGCTCCGACCACAATAGACCACTTTATTCCCCACTTGCTCTGCGTTCTTCCAATTCAAGGTCCCAGAGAAGGCCCAAATGATATATGAGATACCTAATAGAGCAATCTGCTTTTGGACAGTGCCTCTAGCTGCTCCACAGCCATAGAAGCCAGGAGAAAACACAGGGCCAGGCAACCACCCCCAGAAGAACGAAGGAGGAAAGGATATTTGTATGCCCTGGGAAACCCTTCAGCCAGAGAACATAGCCCCATTCTGTTGCTACAAGTGCAAGGGCTGTCAGCGGAATTACCAGTGGATGCAGGAGTGACTGTAAATGTAATTAGTGAACCAGTATGTGGCAAAATCCCCAGAGCCCACAGACTCAAACCAGCAGAGAAAAACATATATCCCTACGGATCCAAAAAACCCCTACCATGCCAGGGGTATTTCCTGGCTGAATGCAAATACAAAGGACAGACCAAAGACAGACCAAGCTGTTGCCTATCCATGTGCTTGAAGCAGCAGCAGAAAGCGGCTGCATCCTAAGTTTCAGAGCTGCTCGAGACATGGGCCTGATCCATATATACTATATTGCCTCAAGGCACATACATACATTTATGCAACAGACAAAATTGAACAAGCTGTTTAAAGGACTAGGAAAACTGAAGAATAAACAAACAAAATTACACATCAATTCGGAGGTGCTCCCAGTAGCCCAAAACTACAGGGGCATCCCTGTAAACATCCAAAGGCAGGTGGAGGAAGAATTACACAGGCTGCTTGAGCAGGGCATTATTGAGCAGGTGGCAGGACTCACCTCTTGGGCCTCACCCATAATACCGGTTACTAAGAAAGGATCTGATGACATCAGGATCTGCGTCGACATGCGCAGACCCAACAAGGCAATCATGAGAGAGAGACATAAAGCAGATGGATCACGGACATGGCCCATCTATTAAATGGAGCGCACATTTTCTGCAAGCTGGACCGTAACAAGGGATACTACCAGTTAGAACTGAGTGAGGAGTCCAGATACATAACAACGTTCATCACACACTTAAGGTTGTTCAGATGCAAGCGTCTGTGTTATGGGATGTCTTTGGTCGCCGAGATTTTTCAGGCTGATATCTACAATGTCATCAAGCACCTCCCCAACTACCTGAAGTATAGTGATGATATACTAGTGTTTGGAAAGGAACAGGACCAGCACAATAACACCTTGACCAAGGTGTGCATGACCCTAGCGGGAGCCAATCTCACACTAAATAAGGAAAAGTGTGATTTTTCCAAAGGAACTCTGCATTTCCTCAGACATGTGTTCTCTGTACAAGGAATGATGCCAGACCCAGAAAAGGTGGCTACACTCACCAACCCTGAGCGGCCCACGATGGTAGGGGAAGGGATTGCCATTCATGCACATTGATTTGATAAAATATAGACGTGGTAAGAAACGCTGCCTGGTGTCCACGCCTGATTTATATAGATGGTGCCGGGAAGGAATACAGGGCAACGTGGCTGTGATTGTGAAGGGCTGCCCCTAGACACACACAATTAGGCCACCATCCTCCAGATTTTCTAATCCATGCTTTTTAAGCAATGCTGTGAAGGGAGATTTGACACCATTTCTTCTCTTTTGCCCAGCATACACTGAGCTAAGATCAAAAACTTTAGTCCTGATCCTCAGAGGGATAGGTTTTACCTAATTCCAGCAAGCCCATTATTTTCTGTTAAAAACAGAAACCCCTTTATTAGCATGGGCTTTGCTATTCTACGTACGTCAAGCAGGAAGGATCAGAGGCTTGAAATATGTGGAATACTTCCTAGAAGCATTTTAACCATGATTAGCTTACAGGATTTTATTACCTTTTTATAATTGTATAATGTATTGAATTGATTATAATGATGATCATGTGGATATTTAAATTAAGTCATCCTTTTGTTTTATTAATGTTGTTACTATCCTTCTATCTGCAGTGTCACAGAAAACCGAGATAAGCCAAGCAAACAAACTGAAAATAAAAAACTCTTTTGTTTATGATAAAGATTTTGTAATCTTCGCCTTTGAGTAAGAGTTTCTCTACTTCATGTCTGGAGATCGAAATTAATAAAAGTGGAATTAATTTCATGGTGCCTCATTGCATGTATGGCGGTCCGGAAATAATGGTGCCGGTAGCAATATACCCGCACACTTTCTGGACCGCAATACTACACTGATGCCGTTAGGTGCCACAGAACATCCGGCAGGCCTGACCTGCCAGGTTTTCAGGCCCCTACCGGCATGGTTGTCCTATCTGACTGCATGGAAATGGGGAGTAATCGTTATCACCACCACTTGTTATAGCCATGTGGCACAAGGATATCAGGCAGCGGGACGGCTGTTACGCGGTTGCCCCACCCCCATCCTTCCTATATGCTGGAAGCCAGAAGTCACGACATGCACAACACCAGTGATCATGCCTATTTCACATAGAGCCTTCGAGAAACGTTATCCATTGAGAAGACCCTATATGATCTAGCCCCATAGAGATGCCATTCTCTTGGAGGAGATCCCGAAGAAATATGAAGTTAAGAGAAAGAGAAGTTGATGACGCAACAAGAAGCAAGTGTGATGCACTGAAAAGACTGGCTGAAGTAGAGCATGGATGGACCGTATGGGATTTTATGATGAAATAAAGAATCGTAAAGCTTTCATATGCGAAATAAAGATTGCATGTGTGAAGACGAGTTCAGAAAATGAAAACCGTTTTATAACTGTACAGATGCAGTGATGCAAGTAGACTAAGTGATCTTAAAAGCTAGCTATATGTAGTGAATAGACTTCAGGTGGTCCCGCCATTATTTAGAATCTGGACATCGGCGTCACATATTTATTCAGCTCAGACCCACAAAGAAAGAGGGATCAGAAAGGTTTGTCACAGCAACATGAAGTTAAACACATGGAAAGGCCTGGATGAGCTGTCTGGCCTGGTGTCAAAGGATGAGGTAGCCAAGAACTGACTATCTATCTTGAGGAACAGTGAGACGCTGAATCCTCTCCTGTTACGGTACAAAGAAAGAACATTATGAGTGCCACGTTTGTTAATTAAAGACAATTAAATGCTGCAAAACAGGCTGAAATATGGTCTCCTGTCACGTGGACTATGGATAGAAATTGAGGTGGGCATGCTGCTCCAGACTTGAGATAGCATGTGCCTGTACTCCCTTTTATTCCCAGGAGCAAGGATACTTTGCAAGGCCAAGTTCAAAGACAATGTGAATGGCAGAAGGCATGAGCGATGAGAGATGTTGGGCTAATTGGGTTGGGAGACATGGTCCAAGTCCACCCACTGACACCTGGGTTACCAGCTTATGTGCTGCTAGTGAGCCGAATGTTCCAGTAGGGTACAAACATGGCAACCAATTATACAGGGCTCTATAACGAAGGGCCGTATATTTTGAGAGCCAATGATATACTGTGTACCTAATAACTGATGAAGATGACTTGCACTAGGGGTGGGCATAAATTGTCCACCTAACAGTAGAGACCCAATGACAACCCGTCCCTATATATAAAGTATACTTAGATGTTCCATTTGAGCGTATCACAACACCCCATAGGTTTCCCTTATTTGCCACATAGTATGACGTCATGTATGATGAGTTCTTACTATAAACATTTTTGTTTTTTATTAAATGCTTAGGAGAGAACACGAGTGAACGTCAGTCAATGTCAGTTGTAACTCCCTGTTTTAGATAATTGTTATTAAAACAGTCTGATGAGACTTTTTTCCAACTTTCTGAGTCAGTCTTATATGGTGTAAGAGTTATTCTGCATCCCATCCATGCATGACGTGTTACTGATTTAAGGACTCCCCAGGTTCAACCCTGTAATGAGAGCCATTGTGTCTGGGAAGCCAGGGAATTTTCCTTTAGCAAGGACTGTGACAATATGGGTGGACCACTTTAATGAGGATTACCCGACCTAATCAACCATTAATCACATTTGGTGTCCAAAGTAAGATTGACAGGTCCTGAAGATTAGTTGTACCCATCACTCGAGAATTGATATTTCAATCTATTTGAAATATGTAGAACAAGGAAGAATGATGCAATACCATGGGAGAGAAGATAGATTACTAAGACTTGTCAAGATGATCCTTTACATATCTACCCCTACCAAAGGTTCTTAAAATAATTAAGGATATGACTTGCATAGAGCTTACAACTACATCATTCCCAAACTAGGAAAACTTATCATATTTGCAGACAGACTGCTTTGCTCCAAGGCTGGCTGCTGTGGCAGATTTCCTCCAAGATAGATATTGGCTATGAAGATCTTCAAACATGTAAGGGCTGGTTTCATTGAGGGAGAGTACACATAATTATTGTTGTTGTACTTCCCAAACATTCAAACAAAGCATTGAGCTTTAAAAAAGTTGACAGGTAGCTCAGCTAAAATGTGAACATATATTCTGTCCACGATTCAAAGAGTAATTAACACTAGAGAAAATAAAATAATTCTATTAGAAGGTTTGGCTCTACAAATGCCACGATTACAGGAACACCTCAGGACCACCAAAGCTTAATGTCCTTTTTTACTAACAAATAACATACCCAAAAAGATTGTGAGTATAATAACCAGACAGACCCCCTACAGATTTCCAGAGGTTGATAGGCAGATGATAAGGGAGCAAGTCAATAGCATGTTTACATTAAGACTGATTGAAATGTTGCATATTTCTTAGTTCTCTCTAATTGTTCCCATACCTAAGCCTGATGGAACATGGATGCTCTGTACAAATTTTAGAAATTCAGCACTGTATCTGTGGCTGGTGCCTACGCCATACAAGGGAAACTGATATGCTCTAAACATCTGGAGTAGAAAAAATGTTCGTTCCTGTAATGGCTACAACAACTATTCCTTTGTTTTGCGGCTCTTCTGACGTCATGGTACTACAGCCACATTTCAAATGATAATCAATCAGGTCTTAGAGCTCCAGAAATAATGTCCTGGAGACTATATAAACAATATTGTTACAAATAGTCGAAAATTTAATATCTATATGAAATATCTTATACTCATTTTGAAAGTGTGAGAGTAGTGGATTTCCAGGTAAGCACATCCTTTATCCATTATTTGCGCTACCATGCTGAAAATGCATTATTAAATCCAAGACCTCGAAAGTACATTCATAAAGCATTATCAAAGAATTGAAAAGAAATGCGTATCATTCCAAACCGTCCCTCCTCAGCTGTTTGTTGCCAGATATGCTTCTAAACAATTATCCTAACTCCATGAAATTGAGTCAATAAAGCTTCTTATTTTTACAATAGATAAAGAAAATGTTTGTAAACACCTTGTCTTCATCACTCCAAACTTTTCAAGCCCATTTTTGTTACAAACTGAAACTTCCAAAGTAGGCTCTTGAGTAATGCTTTTACATATTGAGAAGCAGAAGAACAAATTCTAACATACACCAGTACAGCATTATTTCTGTTGGAAAGACCTTTCTATGTTGGGTGATAAAACGTCCTCTAGAAGTCTTAAGTTATTATCTGGTAGGCCAACGGTTTACCTTTATTACCTATCGTGCTCTCTTAATGTACTTCACAAGTTAGGATACCAATGCCCACAATGTAAGATAGAGAGACCTCCTACCACTCCTGTCTCTGCCTCCTGGTATGACATCATACTCAGAAGCCCAAGGGAACAGCAAGGCCATCCTGAAATAAGAAAATTAAATCCAAGGGCAAAGAAACCCAAAAGAACACCAAGACCCAATGAGACCCACAGAAAAGGAAAAGGGAGGGGTTGCTACCCTTCTATTTAAGGCAAGCTAAGAAAACATTCTGCTGAAGGTTTTTCCATCACCTTATCTCCAAACCTCTAGTTCGGCGTTGTGGTAATGTGGGAGTAATGCAGAGGTAGCTCCATTACCACTGCATTACCACTAATGTTGTCCACCCCACCAAACTTGTAGTGAGGCCCTTTGTTCTGTCCCAAATAGATATGATAACATTTGTTTTTTGCAAATTCTACCCTGTTAAAGTGCTTGTTTTTTTTAACTCTGACCATTCTTTCCCATGTCTCACTGTCAAAAGAATTAATATATTTTTCAGTGGGTGGAGGTGGTGGTGGTTGTTGCAAGTGAACTTGTTTATCTAGGGGATGTTGTCTACTCGAATACTGATAAAGAACTACAAGTTATTTGCTTTCATGGAGAACAGGAAGCATTAAGCTAGGCATTTGAATGGCTGTGTGGTTGGGAATACTTTTGAAAATAACGTATGTCACATCTAGGCATTGGCTGTTATTTTCCATCCATACTTGACGTTCTAACCAACACTAGACGGTGAGGTTCCCATTGTCATATTAAACTGGTCAATTAAAGAGAAACTGTGTGTCATTGACATAGATTTGAAGGGTGTTTGTGGATTTTTTCAATACATTTTTGAGGGTTCACATGTACGCACTAAACAGTCACTGAGAGAAGGCTCCATGAATTCCTCTGTACTCTAAGATGGTTAATGGTAAAAGAAAGTGGCCATGATTAACTTGTTCATTGACAAACCTGAGACTATTAAGGCAATTAGTTGGGTCGAGCCAAAGTTTATCTCTGATGTTGATACGTCTGATTGGGCAGAAACACCACTGCTTCTCATGAGAGAGTTTGTCCCTTTCAGACATGTTCTGCAATTGGTATGTAACAAGCCTTCCCAATATTTTAGCCAGGAAAACAAAGTTGGAAATTGGATAATAATCAGATTGATGAAGAGGGTCTTAATTTGTCTTTTTCAGAATTGGGGAGATGATAGTCTCCTTAAATTGACTCTGAATGGTTCCTGTGGTCATGAACGTGTTGCAAACCTGTGTGATCTGTGGTGGCAGGCCATCTATCTGCTCTTTAGAAAAGGCAATGGACAAGATATATTTACACTTGCAACACTTTCAACATGTTTTCTATTCTCAATAATTTGGGAACAGTAATCAATTATAAGAATGTCATGTTGGGTAGGCATGTGTAATCTGGGGGCTGCCCTGGTGGCAGGGGGGATAATGTTAGGTTTGATCTCTTTTATCTTGTCCATAAAGCAGTAGCATATTTTGATAGCTTGTTTTTGGAACGCTTAGATGTAACTGTTATCTGAGCACAAGTAGTGAGTTCTAGTTTTGTTGGCTGTAATTTGATTGGCAAAGAACCTTTACACCCACCACCAATGTGTTTGTGAAGGGGAAGCTGGAAATTAAATGTCTTATAGCATTCAAGGGACTGAGGGGTATAAAGAAGGGACTATATAATATGATGCCCAGATTTCTATCAGAGAGAGTTAGGGAAGGTGGAGAACTCAAAGAAGAGGGGCAAGTAAAAAGTAGGGTAGGAGGTGTAGTGAGGTCATTTTCAATTAATTCTGTATTGGAAGGGCTGTGGCATAGATTCTCATCACAAATCCAAGATTGTATAAGAGAGAAGAAGGATTGAGGTTAGGTGATCGAGCCACCCATCAAAATGAAGGCAATTTGGGTATCATCAGCATAAGACTGACAGATATAAGAGGTGTGTGGAGATGATATCAGCAGGAGGATAAATGTAGGTTTTGTGGAGTCAGAGCGAGGGGATGGTACTTTGAAGGACATTGCAGTAAGAGATGGGGGAGTGAGAAAGAAAAGGGCAAGACCTGGCCCGTCCCTTGACATTTTTGCAAAAGGAGGACAGCCAGCGAAGTGCTGGGTCTTTGATGCCAGGGTACTTTTCCACCGGGTCGGGTCAACAAAAATATAATGATTGAGCGTGTTAAAGGCAGAGGCCAGTTTAGAAGAAACAGGAAGACAGGGAAGTTATTATAGATGGAAGGAGAACCTGCCTCATATAAATGAAGGCTGAATCTTTAGAAGGCTGGAGACCTAATAGATGGTCATTTTGTATTTTTCAGAGATGGATTGGAGCTGAGAGATAGCCATCTGAACCATGATTTTCTGTATAAAATTCATGATGACTGTAGTTGGAAAAAACCTCAAGATCATCAGCAGACATCTTGAAGAGAGGCAATAAGTACGTCTTCTTAATGTTCTTGAGGAAAGACACATTGGCAAACGGGTTGTTGAACAAGGTTGCCAGCAAGAGGACCAAGGTAATAATGTTATCTTTGACAGTTCTTGCAAGAGACAGGAATACCTTTTCATACTAAGCTTTCATATCACTGGTTGAATTAATAACATTGATCGGAGCCAACTAGTCGGAGGTAGAGAATAAAGATTGAGGATCAGCGACAGTCAATCAAATAGTATCCTTTTGGTTTGTTGGCTGGGATGTGATGGTGGACTGGATAAACTCAAGTTTGTCAATGCAGAAGTCAGACATAGGGCCTCATTACAGGTCGGACGGTCTGGAATTAACAGTGGCGGTAAACCCGCCGCCACTTTTAATTCCGGAATGCCCGATCCTGAGTCCTGCAGGTGGGAGGTGATCTTCCTGCCAGGTCTGACCTGGCGGGTTGAACACCTCCCGCCTGCAGGCGGACGTGGAAATACCAGCACCATCACGAGATGGTGCCGGTGTTTCCACCTCCCCATTCGCATTGAGTCCTATGGGACTCAATGGGAATGGGAATTTACCGAATCCCGCCTCCAGAATTCCCGGGACACCAGGGCTGTAATGCCCTGGTAATTCCGGGAGTCATGGAGGCAAAATGGTAATTCGAGTCCAGCGGTAACCAGGCGGTTTTACCGCCACGGTTACCGCCGGACTCGTAATGATTCCCATACTGTTTGCAAAGGATTGGGAGGTCAACTGTATATGAGCTGATGCTGCAGGATCATTCCTTTCCTAGTAGCTTTTGAAGAGTACCAATATGGCTGTGCATGAAAGCCTTCTTCTTGAGTTTAGTACAGGTCTTCAGCCCTGACTTCACTGGTTTTAGATTTCCACAGGCATCATTCAAATATTAAATATATTGTTTTTGTGCTGGCAAGATCAGAGTCAAGCCAGCTGTTGCATTTTGAGGGCATTATTTCAATGAACGCAGGTTCCAGGTTTTCTAAGGTTTTAGGCAAACAAATACGAAGAGAAATGAATCATGGGGAGAGCCCCAAATTCACATTCAAGAAGGGAACAACAAAGATGGATTTAAAGGCTGGGGTGCAGACTTTTTTTATAGGTCTCGGGGAGAGGGTGAAGAATTCCACAGTGAGAGAGGAAAGAGGCACAGACAAAGTAGGTCTGGTTAGTCCAATGCAGTTAAATGCTAGTGATGTTCAAAAGAGAGAGCTGGGAGTACAGCATGCATCTAGAGTGTGCTGACTAAGTGGGCAGGGCCAGATGTTTAGACCTTAAGCTACAAAGCCACACAGGTAATGAGGAAAGTTGCAGTACATTTTTCTAGATGGGCAATCCAACCAGATTCTAATGTCCGCCATGACAAGGATTTTTATTAAGGCATCTTGAATGTCCTTTATAAAGTCTGGCCATACTTTGGAGAAGAGAGCAGTGTGCCCTAGAGGTTTTCAGATAGTGATGATGGTAGGGCAGGTTGTACTGTCAAGTAAGAACTTACAACTTACAAAATGGAGTGCGAAAAGATAAGAAGCTTGCATCAGTAATCATGATCATGATAATAAAAGGAGGATAAATAACATAATAATAATAATAGAAGGGTAAATAAGGGCAACCCCTACTCCCCATTCTGTTAAGTCTGTGTTTGATAAGACTCTTGAAACGCTCAGGGAAGACTTCAACTGAAGAAGAAATGTTACAAGAGAATCAGGTCTCAGTGACCCTTCAAAAATGTAATGCCGAACCAAAAGATCATAGATTGTCCGGATCATCAGAATTATGATTGAAAGCGCAGACCTGAGCCTGAAGAATTTCCTTGGGCATGTGCTCAAGATTGGCAGCAGTGAGAAAACATGTGAGGGGACAACAGGGTAGGAACGTTCAGGATGCCTACCACTCAGGAGCTGAAGGTGGTGGCGTTGAGCCACAGACCTGGGTGTAGTGGCATAGGTCTGACCAAAACAAGAAGAAGGGAAGAGGACAAGAATGCTGCAAAACATGAGTGAGTTTAAGGGACTAGCTTTGGCCATAATAGTCCTTCAGCTGAATATCCCATCTTTTATCCTCCATTTAATACTGTGAGAGATCTTTATATTTAAACCGGAATGTATGTATGCGTGTATTTGTGTCCGGCTTTATAGATCCACACCGTTGAACTCACGTCTTCCAAATTTTGGATGGATTCCTCTTTTGTCTGGGACAAGATCACAGTTGCAAAAATGTTTGGGATGTGTGTCTGTTTGTTGGGGATCCATCTTGGCAGATGGGGAGCAGGTGCAAGTGGATCTAGGTCACCTAGCCTAAGCCCCGCCCACCTGGTGCCTTCCTGCCTGCCGCTCTTTTTCACCACATAGCAAGCCCCACCCACATAGTGCCTTCCTGCTTGCCACTCTTTTTCATCACTTAGCATGCCCCACCCACCTGGTGCATTCCTGTCTGCCACTCTTTTTCCCTACTTAAGGAGCCCTCCAGCCTCTTTTCCTTTGCAGATGGGGAGCAGGTGCAAATGGTTCTGGTCACCTGGCCTAAGCCCTGCCCACCTGGCGCCTTCCTGCCTGCCGCTCTTTTTCCCCACTTAGCACGCCCTGTCCACATGGTGCCTTCCTGCTTACCACTCTTTTTCACCACTTAGCAAGCCCCACCCACCTGGTGCCTTCCTGCCTGCCACTCTTTTTCACCACTTAGCAAGCCCCGCCCACCTGGTGCCTTCCTGCTTGTGGATCTAGGTCACCTGGCCTAAGCACCACCAACATGCTTAGCCCTGCCTCTTCCTTCCTCCTCTTAACTATTAGATCAAGGGCGTCTCTCGCCCAGGCATCCTAAGCGAAGGGCAGATGAAGAAAAGGGCAATTCTTGTTTGGACCTGGGCAGACGAAGAAAAGGGCAATTCCTGTTTGGTCCTGGGCAGACGAAGAAAAGGGCAATTCCTGTTTGGACTCATTCGGACCAGGAGGACCCATGGCCCAACCCCCTGCTCAGGCAGCAGGTAAGCATGCACCAACATGTGCTACTCCCTCTGTCCCCACAGGCCATCCCCACCCACTCTGGTCCCCCGTGATGTTCCCTTGTGCCCCCCCATTCTCAAACACAGATTTTGCCTGTTCTGCTTAATTCTTCTACCCTGCTCTCCCCTCATCCCCCTCAAGCCTACTTCTGCAGGAGTCTGTCCTGATAAATTCTGGTTTCACCATCACCGTCTTGTGGCCAATGCTGGATTTGACTTTTGTGGACTTCATTCATTCAAGGTGCGTCACCCTTTCTCAACTCTCATGCTGAACTTCCTTTGCATCTTGTACTGGTGGCCTGAATCATGCTGTTCCCATCTTCACTTTGTATCCTGGCTTGCAACATTATGTGTTACTACTGAGTTCTGCAATTGTATTCACTCTCCCCTCTTGCTTCTCCACTCTTTTGACTTCTAACTCTCTGTTGTCTCCTCATTTCCCTTCTCCCTTTTCCTATCTCCTCCCCTTACTTTCTTCTATGCACTTACTCTATCAGAATTGTCCCCGGACCTAGTATGATAGCAACCTCGTCTGTCTCCTCCCTCCCCCCTTACTGGTTTTTTCCTCCCAACCGCCCCTCCAGTACTATCTGAAATGTTGTCAGGCTTAGTATGATAGTCGCTTGTTTTGTATCATGTTAGTGCGGCTATACAAATCCACGCCGTTGAACCTACTGCTACCAGATTTTACATGGATTACTCATTTGTCTGGCACAATATTGTAGTCTATGTTTGGATGCAAATAATTGACTCTGTAGACACCCTCATTTACTGATGGTCACCCCGATTCACTAGAGTAGGTACTAGAAGGAGGCAACATTTTGAAAAGTGTCTGAAGTAAAATGTTTGATGTGTTGGTTATTCCTTTGAAATGTATTACTACTGTATACAGTTAGAAAGTGTTTATTAAAGCATTTTTAAAGGGAATTAAAAACAATTTAATTTTTTTTTTTTTTTCACGCCACTCCAAATATGGGAAATGGTAAGGTTACAGTTTACTTCAGTTTACTTAAGTTCATTCACGAGAAGAGAGCACAATCAATCAATCTTTCTTGGACATTTTCTCAAATGTGCTGAAGTCATTGAGTGACTGAAACATGCCGCACAAAAAACGAACATCACTTGGAAAATCTCCCTCTGATGCAAAGCAAAAATCAATATCAAGAGCTTTTGAAACACAACAACAAACAGCAGCACAACTTGCCGACCAGACAACAAGAGCAACTTTCTCCAGGGCAAATGAGATGCCAGAGCAAACTGAAGCAAGCCTTGCTGACATGAGGACAATAGCAACATCCTCCAGGGCACATGAGACACGAGATCAAACTGAAACAAGACTTGCCGGCAAGAGGACAAGAGCAACATCCTCCAGGGCACATGATACACCACTCTATCAGGACACGGGCAGTGCCAGGTACCCCAGTTAGTATAGCATAAACAAATACCAGACAAGTGGGTCAGAAGTAAATACCAGGCTGTAAATCAGTTTTTGCCTGGATTTGAAGTTCACATAAGTGTCAGCAACTGGCAATCCAGGATTACACTTCATAGTTGATTTCTTTCATTTTGTCATTGCTGGTGTTTGTGTGTAGGGGTAGTATGGAAGAAGGGGTGGGGTATGGCAGGGAGGGAGTATTTAAAAAATCATTGACATTCAAGCGTCAAACTAGAAGACAAACTAACTGTGGTCGATGGATTCACATAGAACTGTTAGTATGCTTTATTAAGAGGCGTGATGCCATGTACTTCTGTTCATAATCTCAGTAAAGATTGTGAAAACATTTTTTTTACTGGAGTGGGTAAAGATTAAATACCTTAACTCAGGTTTGGCAGTATCTCTGTGGTAAATCTGCCATGATACCACCAAATGGAATTACCATTATTGCCACTTGGTCCGGCAGAATTACCACCAGATTACAAGTGATGGTAGGTGGTGTTAGCCCCCACTTATGGAGTCCGTTGGACTCCATGGGGATATTGGCAGAATTACCGCTGGCGGTAATTCCACCAGCCGTGATTCTGATGATGTTGATGTTTGCTCTTAGCTGGAGATGAGTCCTCCTCTCTCTGCCAATTAGGTAGCGGCTGCCTTCCCCTGGCCACATGGGGTGAGATTTTAGGCTGGGGTATCGTGATGACTCCGCAGGATTCCTCACACTCATTAATGGCATTTGGGGTTATGTACCTTGCATAGTGGTTCCCACGGCATTGCCAGCAGGGATTTGTACTAGTGAGGCAGATGCATGCCTCTTACAAGGCTCATGTATCCTGCACATTCTCACGTGTCCAGTTATGCTTTCAGGTTGTTTTGTTCAGTGATCCACTGAGATGTTAAGTTCAAAACAAGTTACTACTTGCACTTGACCAGGGTCTGATTGGACCCTCGGCCTTTAGGCCCGTGGGCGGGCTGAAATCGTCCCTGGGCAGTGGGGGCCGGTTTCTGTCCACACCTGGGCCAGTTTGGAAAAAAGAAAAAAGTGAAAAATAAATGTTCTTTTCAATTTTTTTTTCTTTTTCAAAAAGCCTTTCATCCTTCTTAGGTTGATAAATCAGTACCAACACAGGTTGGATGATATTGTATGTATATTTGTTCGATAAAAAAGAGCTTAAGCGTAAGTGCTATAGAATAACATATTGGGCCTCATTACAACTCAGGCGGTAAGGGGTTTACGGCAGCGTTAACAGCGCCGACCCTTACCGCCTGATTACGAGGTCCCCTAGCGCCATGGTGCTTTTAACACCTGCTTTTAGCAGGTGTTAAAATCCATGGCGCTAAGGGACCATGGAGTTAATTACGCCACCGTAATTTACGGTGGCGTAATTAACGCCTTCCCCACTCCCATTATGCCCTATGGGGCAAAAATGGGAATGGGGAAGGGTAAATGGGGATTGGGGGCTTACCGCCCCGCCTAGGTCGGAATGGGGCGGTAAGTCCGCCAACCACCATGGCGTAAACGTAGTTTACGCCATGGTGGTAAAGTCACGGCCCAGGCGGTAACTTACCGCCTGGGTCGTAATGAGGCCCATTATCATTTGGCCTTGGACATTTGCTTGCATTCACAGTAATTTGACAGTATGGATCAATAAACACAGATATTAATGATATTAACGATACATATAGTGATCCATTCTTGTATGAAATGTAAATCACATTAGTGAAAACATAACCATATTTTTCGTAGTGTACTTAGGTACTTAGGAACGATGCTATTTTATGCCACTTCCTGTTTTGTCAAGGGGTGAAAGGTCGTGTTTAATCGCTTCATGGGATGTCACTTCGGGGTGGGGTCAAATGACATCACTTCTGGTGATGTCATCAGTGGTCAAGGGTCATGAGGCGAGGGGTGGGCCACTTTTTTGAGGCGAGGGGAGGGCCACTTTTTTTGGGTGAGCGGGCCTATTTCTTGTCCCAGTCTGACCCTGCGCTTGACGCTTTGTCACATCTGACATCGGGGAGGCACTGACATCTGGGCAGGGCACCCGGAGCAGGTGCCTCGTGGAGCATGCCAAGGCAAACCTGCATGGAAATATAACTCTAATATGCTCCATAGCAGCATGCTCTGGTCCCATCCTCAGTACCGTGGGATGTCCCAACAGTATGGAGGAAAGGGGACGGGACATGAGAGTCCCATTTTTTATTAACCCATATCTTTAAGTTCACTTTTCGGACTATTTTTGGCCCTGTCCCTCAAAGTCTTCCAATGAATGAAAGTAGGTCAAGCAACAAGATCGGCTGCTAATTTGATGTGATGTGACACCTCACACAGGGTAGTCACTGGTGCATTGTTTTGTTGAAAAGTGAATGATCAATGGAGATATGTTTTCTGAGTTCCTCTGGTTTGTAATGGTGTGTGCTGTCAAGCAGAGTAAGTATATTATTCATCTTTAGTTTAATTTTTATTTAGAATAATGCATTCCAGCATCAAAAGTGGCATGTGATTGCTTTTGAAAAGAACTCCGAAGCATTCTATTACATCAAGGTTACCGTATTGATAAACAAGGTTACAGAATAAACCAAAATGATACAACCAAGGAGTAAGGATGAATTGTAAGAGACATGATTGGACGGGCACCAAAACCTCAGCTTGCATGCAATGTGTATATTCCAGCGGCCTGATGAAAGGGCTATCCAGCATAGAAGGCTGTCCCCTTGCAAAAGGACAATTAAATAAGAAGTTCTAAGTTGGGACAAAAGGACTCCTGCTGGGAAAAGAAGGTTGTACATGGTGAGTATGATGAATTACTCAGTAATGTGATGTAAAATAAAGTGGTCTTGTACAGAATGCCACCTCCATCGTTTTGGCAACCTTGTCTTGCGCTATTATAATTATATTTAATTTTACTTGTCATCAGTATTGTTACTGAATAGCGAGTATGGTATGTTGCCATTTGATCGCCCTACTTTGTCCTGTTAGTCCTTATGATCAAACTGAAAATTCATTAAGTTAAAAGATCATACCTTTAAACAATCATTCTTGCTGCCAAAGTCAGTATGTCACAAGGTGGTTAAAACAGAACCCTCAGAAATGCGAACGAGCGGTTACAATTCCATGTATTCTGGAACTAGAGAATATTGTGTAAGGGTCTCAAGGACATTTCATTCAGCATAAATAGTACCAGCTTTCCTGGCCTTCGGACAAATGTGCTGAACGGCAGTTCTTACTCTCCACCAATTGGAAGGGGAGGGTGGGGATTACTGTTCATGGTGTGCGAATGAATCAGACCTGGGCCTGCGGGGTTCTTGATTTCTATCATATGGTCACGTGTTGGGATAATGCATATTGGGAACCAAAATGAGAGGGAGGATGAAGTATCAGTGAAATGTGAAATGAATGCATTAACTCTGTAAGGACCTAATGGCACGAGTCCAATTGGCAATATCTGTTTACAAAAAATACATTCGGAGTAACCGCACAGGAAAGTGTTCAGCAAGTCAACCACATTCACAGGGAATGCCCCAGAGCTCTTCTTTACCCTTGAATTTGCTGTGTCTGTGTCTTTCCTTTTGACATCCACTGACGTAGAAATGTTGCCCAACAGTTCACCCTCTTGTGTATTCCTGACATCAAGTAAGTTATCCCGCTACTTTTCAAGCATTCTGAAGTGCCGCCACTCTATTTGTGTAGTTTCTGTAAAAACGAGATCTGCTTTTCAGGGGGTCACAAATCTAGCTTATGCTCTTCGCACTGTCCAGATTCCTGCCTGGAGTTTTAAAAGATCGGCAAACTTTGCCCAAGGACGATTTCTTTTGTCCGTCTGCAGACTATCTGGGACGGTGAATAAACACTCACCCTTGCTTCCAATTGAAAATATTTAGCACTGCCCAATATGAGGGTCCATGTAGGGGGACTTTCTGCCTACGATTGGCAGCAGTTTACGTCACCCAGCATGGAGGCTTATTGAACGCTGCACTCCTTGGACGGGCCAGGACGCTAAAATTTTACCTATACTGAACTAAGAACATGCATAAAGTTATACAACTCTTATTAACATTTGGCGGCCTTGCACCAAGCTCCTCAGCTTCGAAAGCATCCATACCCCTGTCCTGCAAAAAGCAAATTTAGCTGTGCCCAGTTGCTGCAATCGGGTTTCACCTCGTCCTGACAAAATTGAATTTAGCTGTGCCCAGTTGCTGCATTCTGTTTTCACCTTGTCCTGCTGATATATCGAATCTAGCCCTGCCTAGCTGCTGCCTGGTGTTTTCACTAGCTGTGTGGGCAGCCCCCAACCTGTCTCCCCCCTCCCTTGCACCCTTCACCCCACCCCTTCCTCTGTGTGCATCAGTGCCGCGGACTGGTAAGCGTCTCCCCCCCATCACTGTAGCCAACTATGTTGCTATCGATCTCTCCTATCTTCACTAACTGCTTCACTATCTCATATTCCTTAAGAAGGACATACTTGGCTCCAACCCAATCCTCCCTATTGTATACGCCTAGGTCACGGCTTCCGCCAGAGAGATTCCCACAGACATCTTCTATTTCGTTAATGCAACTGACCTATGGACTCGCTACATGGTTGTCTTACTCTCTCCTAACGCTTCTTCCCCCAATAATGGTGGAACTTGCTGGGAGGTCCTCCTTGACCTCTCTGACATCATCCAGAGTCATCATCAATTTCTATTTCCTCAACCCAACCTTCTTCTCTTTGACAGGCTCCTCACTCGCATTTCTAACGTCACCTCTCACTCCAACCAGGCTCCTCTTCTGTCTGTGCCCCCCTCCTTCTCTGCACCGGCACACTTGCCCACTGTGCCTGCCCCCTCCTCTGCAGTGGCTCCCTCGCCCACTGTGCCTTCCTCCTCCTCTGCACTGGCACCCTTGCTGTGCCACACAGTCCTGGATGCCTTGTCAGCCTTGGCTCCTCCGCCATACTCCACTATCCCTATGGCGCTGCCGCCACCCCCAGGGGGACCACCATCCCCTGCACCCCCCGTGGAAGACCCTCAAAGATGGCAAGCTGCTCCACATTGCCACGCTCAACACCTACTCCGCTGTCAAACACTTGTCTGACATCTGCAACCTCCTTGAACTCATGGACCTTGATGTGCTCACCATTACAGAGACATGGTTTAAGCATAGCTCTGTCACAAGCTTCGACACACTCCTCCCCAAACGCTACAAAATGCTCTCTCTGCCTAGGCCAAAGAAGACCGGGGGTGGAGTGGCGCTGATCTTCCCAGAATGGATACCTGTGTCCATCATCCCTACTCAGGGTTACTCCTCCTCCAAATGCCTAGTCTGCAGGCTCTCACTCTCTCCTGAATCTTCTCTCCTTTTGGAACCTTCTATCAGCCACCAAGAAATTCCACTCTCTTCATCTTGTAATGGGCTGACCTGTCCTCCTCTCTTCTTTCCTCCTCCTCTCAACTCCTCCTGATGGGTGATCTCAACATCCATCTGGACTCTCCTGACTCCTCAAGACCTTTCCTCAGCCTATGGAACTCCCTATCGCTCTCTATTTGACCCTCTGGCTCCATGCACACTGTGGGCCACACTCTGGATGCTCATATCCCTTTCTCTATCCCTCTCACCACCTCTCTCATTGGACTGACCACTCTCTACTCTCATCACATCTGAAGCTCTCCTCATGCAGCAACACACAGGGGACGCCGCTTGGCTTCAAAGTCACCAGACCCATGAAAAAGTGACAGTGGCTGCCTTTGCCACCACCTACTCTCCTCCTCCCATTCCTACAGCTGAATCCCACCCTGACACAGCCCTTGATAATCTCAATTTTTCAACTTCCAACACTCTTGACACTCTTGCTCCTGCCATGAGGGTCCAATTGAAGCCTTCCAAAAAGTGCAACTCTTTGTATGACTCTGATCTGGCTGCCCTTAAAAGTATAGTGAAGCTGAGCAGAAGTGCAATGCATCGGATGGACCATCTGACAAACGGGCCTGCCACCTCCTTGTGGAACACTTGTGAAAGACTTGTGTATGAGCGTGATATAAATTAAATATTAATTCAATTCAAAGGCAATATCGACTCTGCATCTGCTCCTAGAAAAGAGTCTTTATTCAAGCCTGCATCTCTGTGGCATCAAACAAGATGGCCAAACTATTCAAAGTCTGCAAACGACTGGCTAATCCTGCAGAAGCCTCTACTTCTGTCACACCCACCCAGGACCTTTGAGCAGCCTTGGCTGAACACTTCATCACAAAAAACCAAGACATCCTTTCCTCCCTCTCTCCCTCACCACAGGATACACCAACACCAGAACCTTCCTTGGCCCCCTCCACTTACCCTCTCTTCTTTTTCACCCATCACACCCGTTGAGGTCACCAGACAAGTCTGGTCTATGAAGGCTTCATCCAAACAGGTGGACCCCTGGCCCTCTTAAACAATTAAGGACAATATTGACTCTCTCGCCCCAGCCTTGGCTGATCTCTGCAATCTCTCCTTTTCCACTGGAGTTTTCCCAACTACCCTTAAGCACTCTCTTGTGCACCCTCTGCTCCAGAAACCCTCTGCCGACCCCTCTATTCTGACAAACTACCACCCTATCTCTATCACTCCTTTCCTGGGCAAACTCCTGGAGAAGTTGGCTATCTCTCAATTGACCCTCCACACTGAATCCATTGGTTGCTTCTATGACCATCAGTCTGGCTGTAGAGCATCCAGAGGCACGGAAACTGCTCTTCTGAACACCCGTGAAGACCTGCTCTCAAATCTTGAAACTAACACTCCCTCTGTCCTCATTCTCTTTGACCTTTCCTCTGCCTTGGACACGCTCAACCACAACATCCTGATTGTGCCCCTCAGTGACACCCTGGGAATCACAAGCCAGGCACTGGCGTGGTTAACCTCCTTTCTATCCGACAGCCCATCCCAGGTGGAACTCTGAGCCTTTCTCACGACTATAGCTCTCTCAACCTGTGGCCTTCCCCAAGCATCTAACCTCAAGCATCTAACCTATCTCCCTGGTTCTTCAAAGTCTATATGGCTGCCGTGCACGTGTGATTGCCACTTTCACCTGTAACTTCCAGTGTTACATGGATGACACCCAGCTATCCTTCAGGCTACCTTCAGCTGCCGCCTCCTCCTCCTCGCACATATCTGACTGTCTGTCTGCTATTCAGTCATGGTGTGTTGCACATGACCTCTGCCTCAATGCCAGTAAGACTGAGATCATTTGCATTGGGAACCCTGCTCCTGCTTTCTCACTTTCACTCTGGCCGGCCTTGTCAAGGGTTTTGACCCATGTTGAATCCTTAGACTGGGTAGATGTGGGGATGAGCTGTCGCCGCCCATTATTCTATCCCAGAACAAACTAAATCAATGGACTGGGTGGATGTGGGGATGAGCTGTCGCCGCCCACATTCACGCCGGAATCCAGGAGAACTGCGCAGTTGGCACAAGACCACTCCAAAGATACAACCTTCTTGTGGGGGGGTTCCACATCACCACTCTACTGTAAGGATGCCATCAAAGCAATGTTAAGCAAGGGTCCTATACTATCAAGCAAAAGACCACTCTATTGAAATGCAGTAATTCAAGACAGATCCCCAAAATGGATGCAATACCGGTACTCACCACTATCAGAAAGCCGGCGTTTTAAAACCACCAGACCTTTGTCTAAAACTGAACAGAGGAACACAAACCAGGCCAAGGAAAGACTTGCTAAGAGGTGGATACAATGTAAAACTATATTCTGAAATGACTTGAAGGAAGTAATTATTTAATGTACATGTAAAAATTGTAAGTTTTGATTTAAACTGGGAACTAAAGTGACATTTAGCTGAATTCTGCCTGACAACAACCCCCGACAGGAGTTGAAACTTGATCAAACTGCATTCCCAGGCCTGGCTGCCTCCCGCTTCCCCGCCAAAAGGAGATCACATCTCCCTGATTAAATTAGGGGAGGGGCAACTGCAGGAGGTTGAACAAAGCCTTGTCCTGGACTCAGGCAAATGTTATATTGGGGGGGCCGTAAAGTGGCTTCCTCTTGGGAGAAGTGTGACGAGAGGTGCCTCTGCGAGCCACCCGACCTGGGGTCGGGGGCAGACAGAAGCTTCCCCCATGTGCTTTGGAACCTAAACCACACCCATCTGGGCCAGAGCACAATTTTAAAAAGATAGATAATTCATAGTACGGACTTGTCAAAATTATATAAGTAATACCATTATTCTTGTGATTTTTCTGTGCACGTTTTAAGAGGTGTTAGGAGCCTGTGGTGTATGCTGGGGGGTTGCTAGCGGAAAATAGGGCCTTACTCCAAATGTCTGCACGTTAAAAATCTGACACTTCATCAATTAATGTCCATACAGTCAAAAAGCGCAAAATGTTGTCATTTTTGAATGCAAGCCCCCAGGAAGATCAGAGGCGGACAAGCATGGACCATAAGGAATATTTAATGTGTATATGTAATTTCAACAAATTGTGTATCTGGGAAATACGTATTTGAATCAAATATAGATTTGTGGGCAAATTGACCAGGGGAAGATCCTCTGACCCATAAACAGACCTCATCACTCTGACTCGCAACCCAATTCCCCCAATCATGGGAGAGGGGAGAATTGGGGAGAATTGGGCCAATGACAAGTAGAGAGGGGCAGGCTCAGTTATGCCACACACACACCCACTTCCAAAACACATAAAAGCAGACAGTGCAGGACAGATAGGACATTCAATTCCATTTGCTGCGGAGCATGCTGACCGACGACTTCACATCCAGAGATCCAACACTTAGACTTCAAAGAGACCCATAGACTACAGAACTTTGAACCAAGAAGGCCTACTGCAAGCAAAAGTATTTCTCAGCAGGCCTTCAGAATCCAGCAAACCTAACCAAACTATTCAACAGCCGGGCGAGCTGTTTGAATTCTTTGCCAAGAACTTTTTCCAGAACCGCAGACCAGACCCAGACCGCTGTGAGCAGAACCAGAGATCTGTGAGCAGGACCGGTGCCTGATTGACCCGCCGAGCAGAGAGAACCGCCGCTGGACGTGTTGACCAGATCCGTGACGAGGCCTATTTCAAATTTATATTGTGAGTACCTAGCAGAACTGTGCAGAACCAATCTCTTAGTTAAAATAATCTAATTCAGGCTATTTTAACCTATTAGAACTGCCTCATAGAATCGTGTCATTCTGTCATCTTTAAAACTGAGAACTGTCATCTGTCATTCTAAAGCTGCAAGCTGTCAGCTGTCATTTGAGTTTTACTTTAAATCCGAAAATCTACCTTTATTAAATCGTCCGTATCTCTTGAACCTTTTGGGCTAGGAACAAAATTTAACTTTCATTGTAAAGCTGGGATTCTAGGCTTTTGCCGTAATCGCGATTTACGCACTCGCAAAATTTACTGCGATTTGCGATCTGGCCTGATTTCGTCATCTGTAAAAAGATAGCTGCTTTTTGCCTGAACTGCTAAAATTCGTTTGCAACCTAATAACCATCCCTGAACCATCGTTAGGGCTGACCTGAACTGATTTAAAGTGTCTACCACTCACCCTGAACCTCCTATAGGGAATTAAAAGCATTTATAGCACCTTTCTCACTTCATTGTCATCACATATAAAGCATTTTGGGCCTGTGTTTCAAACTTCTACCTGTTTCCTCTAAGCTTGCTGGGGGGAACTGAATTTCGTATTGTATTTGATTGCATTCCTGAGAACTGTGTGCTCCTCTTTCCATCTCCTTCCATTTCTTATATTGCATAGGGGGTGGGGGGTGAATTGCCAGAGAAAAAGTGATTACATTGTTGTTGGTTGAAATCATATCAAGTTTATTTGCTGTACTGCATTTTATTCCACCTTGCAATTCCTTGAAACCATAAAGCATTTTCAGCTACCTCATCCTCTATACTACTCCTAAGTAATCAAGTGTACCACTGTAACATTACCCATTGTGGATCCACATCATATGTCTCAGTGTACTATCAGATATTAATTTATTATTAATGTGTGATATATATATTTTTTAATTTTTCGAATAAACCTTTTAATTTGCAAAACAAACCTACTTCTTGGCTCAGTGGGGTCAGGGGATTCTAAGAGAGGGGTGTTATATAAGGGTTGTCAGCCAGAGTACATGAACTGGACCTAAAAATATATCAATAAGGGTTTCCCTCAGCATCCCAGACTAGGCATTGACTTAGCTGTAGTGTTGAAGTGAAGCCGCTTAACAAAGTGGGGGCTCGTAGCCGGAGATTCTGGGTTAGATCTATCACTTGTGCAGATTAATACAGTGTGCTAACTGACAGGAGACATACATCCGATCGGATCACCACGCTGTGTTATGCTGTAAAGCACTCCTCAAAGGAACGCTCTAAGGAAACGGTCTGTTTTGCAAAAAAAAAAAAAAAAAACTTCTGTAAGTCAGGAAGGAACTCAAATTCCAGAATGACGACACTGGTAGACATCAAAATAGCCAGAGAGCACTTCTTACATAAGCTATTTGTGAGAGGTGAGTGGACTCATCAGGACCAAACGGTCTGGTTGCAGGCAATCGCGCAACAGGTCACTGAAACAGGGTCAGATACATGGAGAGATCAGGGTCCCCTACATGTGGCCCTGAGTGAACTATATATGGCCCCTAAAGCCAAAGATGAACATAATAAGATTGCCAGGGTAACGGCATATTTGTACCTATATATGGGAGCCATGCAGGACAAATGTGCTGAAGGCCAAGATCTGGCAAATAGGCAACAGATCGCGTTAGAGAAGGCCCAATCTGATCTGGACTCTTCTGAGCAGAGGCTGCTCAGGAGCCAGGAGTCAGAAAATGACAGCAGACAGTACATCACTAAAATAAAGGAGGATATGGATGTGCTGCAACAGGAAAAGGCTGACCAGGATACCAGATTTCTGGCCTTACAGAGGGAGTACCAAGAAGTTTTGGACTCCCTACTGCAGAGCCAGAAAAAGCTGGAGCAACAATTAGATTTCAATAGGGCATGTGCTGAGCAGGTAGTCACCCTGCAAAGTCACCTAGATAGGGAAAAAGAGGAAAGCAATAAATTGATTCTGAAAGACCTGGATACCCAGGCAGAGTTTGATCAGGAGCGCCAGAAAGCTGGTGCCTTCCAAAGGCAAAGGGACGACCTGGCGGCACAGATGCAGGCTCTTAGTCAGGAAAGGGATACCTTAGGCCAGGAAGTCTGCCACTTAAAAAGAAAAATGGAAGAAAATCACCTGGCCCTCTAGGGACTGGGTGACCTCCAAAAAGAACACCAGAACTTGTTAGAGCACACCAGGAGGGTGGAGGAGGCTCTGGCAAGAAAGGAGCAGGCCAATAGGGACACAGCTCAGGAGGTAACCCTCCTGCAGCAGAGACTGGCCCAGTACTCCAGGACCAATCAGGAGGCACAGAGAGAGAATGAGGCTCTCTGCCAGCACAATGATAGGCTCCAGCAACTGGTAGCGATGCAGGAGAGACTGATAGAGTCTAGTAAGGCCTTAACTGAGGAACTGAAAGCGCAGGCTCTTGCATTGCAACAGGAAGCAGGGGCGGATAGAGGTGAGGTTCGCTGGGAAAGAGAAACTCCTGAGCATAACCTCAGGAGCCCTAGTACCAGAGGCCTTCAGCTCTCCCTGTCCCTGGATTCTGCCACCCCCATGTTCCCTCGCGCACATGAGCCCAGGGCCACGGGGATGGCAGATTACTATCCAGCTAGAAGTATGGGGCTCATAGACCAGTACCTCCCAGGAATGGATGGGCGGGAATCCAGGTCTGGGCACCCAAGCACAGTGCAATTTAGTGGGGAACTCCAGGAGAGTAGGCCCATTAAGGGCATCCTGAAAATCTCTGCCCAGTTAGGTCAGTGGGGGGGTACCCATCAAATCCTGGCAGCAAGGAGGGATCTGAAGACTCCTCTGAGCATTACAGGACACAGGAGACCAGGTCCCCACATTCTGCCAGCCATTCTCAGGTTCGCAGAATCCGGGAAAACCTGGAAGATCAGACGGGCACCTCTGGGAGCAGCGCTTCTGAGTCGGAGGATGAATGGACCAGGGTTACCCGAACCAAAAAGGCCAATAAGGCAAAAAGGGCCTTGCTTAAGGAACCATTGAAACAAATAAAGGCAATAAGGAGTGTCATCACGCCTTATCATAAGAACACCAAGTATTCTGTTTGGGAACACTTGGAGCTCTATGAGCAAATAATGGAGACTTTCCATTTGAAGGACAGCAGTAGCTACATCCAGTACGTCAAATGGACATTCTCCCCAGAATACTCCAGTTTCTTTGCAGGGCTGGAGGACCAAAACCATTCAAGATGGTCCGCATATAGGGCGGCCATCTTGAAACATTTTTCTGTTCATAGAAATCCTCAAGAGGCTCGCAAGGCAGCCTACAATTTGCAATGTGAGGAGGATCAGGCCCCACAAGAATTCGTGCAAGAATTGAAGCGTGCCTTTGCTCAGACCACCAGAAGGGTGCGCACGGACAGCAGAGAATTTGTCAATACTTTTTTCCACGCCTTGCCCAAATACATCATGACCCAGCTAGTGAGAGGCTTTCACGAGAAGAGGTCACTAGACTGGGTCATTGAACAGGCTACCCGGATCTATGAGGTGCAGAAGCCCATCGAAAATAGAAATAATGCGCAGAAAAACCCCAAAACCAACAGCACCCCTGCTGCTGCCAAGGTGGCAGAGGTAAAGGTTTGGATTTGGAGATGGGGGGGCCTAAAACCTGCCTGCACCAAATAATTCACAGCCCAGAAGGCCCTCGGGCCAGTCACAGACAGGGAGTCGAGGAGGTAGTCCCACAAATGGGGTCCCCCGCTCCCCTGATTATGTAAGTCCCCGCTACAAGGGAAACCGACCCATCCTGGGTTATGTGTGGACTCCTCCAGCCCAAGGGGGGGGATCCAGCCAAGCACCTGACCCCAGGAACTTCCCTCCTAACGTCCCCCAGGAGAGCAGAAATTCACCAAATCCTGGGCAGAACTTTTTCCCCAGGTATCCACCCAAGTTCCAGCCCCAAAATCATCCATCCTTCTTTCCCCAATTCCCTGAGCCCAGACAACCTAATCCGGGAGAGGGGAGGCCAAGGGTGGAGGGGTACCAAAATCTTCCCAACCAGGGGTACTACCAGAGAAGGGATAGCTACCCTTCCCGGGATCAGCCCAGGGGAGAAAATAGAGCCCCGTATCAGCCCGAGCGGGTTTCACAACTTGAGCGCCAGGTCCAAAATATGGCACAAGATCTGGGTCACATACTGAGGGCTCAACAGAACCCTCAGATGAGCATGCCACCGCAGAATGCCCCAAACTCTGGACCAGGTGCTCCAGAACAATGACGGGGGCAGCACCCCGATAACCCACCGGTTCCCGGGGATGAGGCACAAGGGCAAGAGGGGTGTGAAGCCTTGGAGGAAGCTTCCTTCCCAACTTGTAAACAGCCCCTGGAAAACCAGGAACCGGAAACAAAATCTCCTGACCCTGAAAGCCTGCCTCCCAAGGAGCAGAGGGGGGTAGGAGAAACAAAGGACCCAAACAGACCCACTTTGTGGAGGAGGTACAGGTCTTCCAATTTGAGGGAGAGGGATCCTCAGAAGATCCTGGGAAAAGGATCTTCTCCTTTAGAGATGGGGGAACTCCTCCCAAAGAAAAATGGGTCCCAAGGGATTCCAATCCAGACTGGGGAGATATGGAGACTGAGCTACCGCCGCCCATCACCTCATCCCAGAACCCACAATACCGAAGTCCCCTGGTTCAAACCCATCCTGGTGACTGCCTCCAAAAAGGGGGCGGGGGCGGCCCAGAACCGGAACCAGGGGAACCCACAATGGCTCTGATCTCCAGTTGCCAACTTTTTCCTTCAGATTCCCCAGGCTCTCCACAGAATTCTGCCCAAATCTCTTCGCTAGCAATGTCCAAAACCAGGAAATTAGCCCACCAGTTGTCCAAAAATGTGCATTATCTGTGCCCCCTTGAGGAGAAGGAGGGAAGATACTATGCCCCGGTACAAGTACAGGGGCAGGGTACAATTTTGGCACTGGTGGACACTGGATCCCAAGCTACCCTTCTGTCCAAAAGGGCCTTTGATGAACTGAATGCAGGAAGGGGGGAGAATTACCGTATTCCTCTCACCTCTCTTCCTGGACAACTGCAGAACTTTGACGGGAAGGAAATTCCTGTCGAGGGGACTGCAGATTGGGACATCAAAATTGGGCGACACAAGGTGAAACACCCGGTCATAGTAGTGACTCCAGAGGGCACCCCTTGTTTACTAGGTAATGACCTCCTGAGAAGGTTGTCACCCCTAATCGATTGCGTAAACAAGGTCCTCTGGACCCAGACTAGCCGACCAATAAAATTAAAACAGAGTGTCAACCATGTTAGTTTAAACGGCACCTGCCACATGGTTGAACAAAAATCTGACCAAGTAGAATTTCACTTCCAGAACAACCAAATTCCAGACGTGACAGTAATAGCAGTAGGACAACAGACTGGTGGCGGGGGGTCCTCTCTATTTCTGAAAATCAACCTTCCTTCCAGTTTAAGGTGGTATTCCACACTGGAAGGAAACACTCTGAAATTCTTTACCAATCCACATTCAGACACTCCCATTCCTATAGTACAGAAAGATGTGAAATCAGCTCAGAGCCTGGCTGATATTCAGCAAATTGGAGAGCAGTTGTTCATCCCTGTTCAGTTAAATGATGAGAAGGACTCTGTGCTCGTCCGAGTGTGTGTGAACAACGGTAAGAGCTTCATCAGCGAAGCCATGTTCCGCCAACTCCCAAAAGATCCAGCCATTCCCACATTCAAACTGTTAGACAAATGGGAAATGGACCTGGAAGCACCTAATTCCAAACATCTCCTGCCAAGCAGGTGTATGCCCAAAATCTCCATTGGCAACAAGAGCATAGTCCATAATTGTTGGGTCGTGCGAGACGTCACTGCCGCCTTTTACTTAGGCAGTGACATTCTCAATCGCTTTGCCATTAGTTTGGACCTAATAAACTTCAAAGCTTGGTCCCGATTAGCGGATAATCCCATGGGCTTTGATGATCCAGAAAAAGCATTTAGGTCAGCTCAAGTGCTACCTTATGCAGTTGAAATTCATATTAAAGAGGAAGTCACCATCCCAGAAAGGACCCGACAATTCTCCCTGGAAGTGAAAGTTAAAAGAGGACAAACATTGAAAAACCCTGATGCTTATATTTATCTAAATGCTCCTCTTCAACAGCAAGGGTTAGGGGTAAACCCAACACCATTAGTCAACACAGAACATGACACCATTCCAATAGAGGTGGATAACAGCGACTTAAAGAGTATTACTCTAGCCGCAGGCACCATTATTGGAATGGCAGTTGATGACCGACATTTCTCCATTGATTTAGGAAATGAACTGTTAGGACCGATCCCCAAGGACTGTTTTGATAGTGACATTGAGGACAATACAACACCAGACAGGATGTTCACCCGGCATGGGGGGAACTTCCTGGTGTACCTTTCTTGCCCTTATGGTAAGGAAGATGTGACTTGTAACTTCAGGAGAGATGAGGTGATTTTCCAGGTCCATGAGGGCTGCCTTTCCCACCTGAAGCCACCAGTCCAAATCAGCACTCTGACCAGGGACTTCTCCACCCAGCTGGAGGAGGCCGCTGAGATTGCCAAACCAGAAGTCTTTCCAGGCTTCAGGCAGATGGTGGAAGAGAGAGTCAACCTAGCTGATGCCTGTGGGACTCTGGAACAGAAGCAAAAGTTGAAACAAGTTTTCTTGGATTTCCATGTTCTCTTTGCGGTAGACTCATATGACTGTGGTTGCACCGACATCCACACAACAACAATTCCTACGGACCCTGGAATGACTCCAGTGTTTGTGAAGCAATATCGCTTGCCTCTCGCATCCATGGAGTCCCTTACTGAAATAATTAAGAACCTTGAGTCCCGGGGAATAATCCGTCCAATACACAGCACCTTCAATAATCCGGTGCTGGGAATATTGAAGCCAAACGGACAGTGGAGACTCTGCGCCGACCTTAGGGAGCTCAACAAACGGGTCCATACTTCCCGATGGCCTCTGCCCTACATTGACCAAGGGCTGGCCCAGATTCAGGGGTCACAGGTATTCACTGCAATAGACCTGACCAATGGATACTGGACCATGCCTGTCAGTAGGGAGAACCAATACAAACTGGCTTTTACCTTTGGGGGCCACAGTACACATGGACCCGGACTCCCTTCGGATACCTCAACTCCGGCAATGAATTCAACATTTTCCTACACAAGGCCATGCCCGACCTGGGTGCGAGGGGTAACCTGGCTTATGTAGATGATGTCCTCATCAAAAGTTCATCTGTGGAGGAACACATAGCGGAGATCCGTTATGTTCTGACACAGTTGAGGGCCGCCGGAGCAAAACTTTCCTTTCAGAAAGCACAGTGGTGTAGAACCCGTGTTAATTTCTTGAGGCATGAGATTACTCCTCAGGGTCTCTGTCCCCAAGAAAAGAAAGTGGAAGCACTTCAGAAACTGAAGGATCCCACAACTCTGCGGGAACTAAGGAGACTCCTTGGACTGACTAATTACAGCAGAAAGTTCATTGAGGGCTACGCAGAGATCACCAGACCCCTGATTCATCTCTTGAAGGGGGGGGTCAAGTGGGAATGGGGTCCGGAACAATCCGAGGCAGTAAGACAACTCAAGAGAAGCCTCTCACAAGCGCCTTGCCTAGCTTACCCTGTCAGAAACAAGGAGTTCTTCCTGGAGACAGGGTTCTCTAATACGTGCTTGACGACAGTATTATACCAAAAGCATGACAAGGTCAATAAAGTAATCTCCTAGCCGAGCAAAACTTTATCCTCTGTGGAGGAAAAATTCAACAATTGTGAGAAGACACTCCTGGCAATGGTGTGGGCATTGAAGAATTACCGCCCGTTCATCCAGTGGGAACACATCATAGTGAAGACTCCACACCAGCCTCTGCAATATCTCCAGAGTGACAGAATCCGGGCCGGAAATGTGAGTAATTCCCGAATTACTTTTTGGATTCTGTCAATGCAAGGCTTTCCTGTGGAGGTCAGATATGGCCAAAACAAGAAGAGTCCCCTCGCGCAAGGTCTGGCTGACTTGCATGATTGTGCCAGAGAAAACTGTCTCGAGGACGAAAATCTAAAAATCAAGGACAACATGGAGGCATACCTTAATTCCCCAGACAAAGTCTTTGAAGAAGACAAGTGTGAGGGAATGCCCACTGTCTATGTGGATGGATGCTCTTACCATGTTGACAACAATGGGGAGAAAGAACTGGTGGCCGGCGTAGGGAATGCATGGGTGAATGAGTCCCCAGAACCCTCCGCTGGATACAAAATTGGTCCCCGAAGTAGTCAGATGGCAGAATTGATGGCTGTGCATCAGGCCATCCTCACTGCTGTCCAACATCAACTCCACGAACTGGTCATAATCACAGATTCGGATTATGTACGGAACGGGTTCGTGGAGCACCTGGTAAATTGGAAAACCAGAGGCATGTTATGTGCTAATAACAAACCCCTGAAACATGGGAAGTTAATCAAAAATATTGATGATCTGGACACATCGAATGGGATGACCATCTACTGGAAAAAGATCAAGGGTCGTTCCAAAGTAGAGGGACCAGACAAAACTGGAAATGACTTAGCTGATCAGCTGGCCTAAACCGGGGCCATTCAAGGAGAACTAATAGAAATAGAGTCCCTATTGGGGGAAATCCAGGTCACTGCTATCACTAGATCCCAGACAAATGCTCACAATGATCTTTCAACTGCACAATGGAGTAAGGAGACCCCTGATGCTGATTTAATTACAGCTCAGAAGGGGGATCCAATTATTGGTAAGTTTTACCGACACCTTGAGGACCTGAGAACTTTCCCCTGATGGATACCGATTACATTGGGAAAGAGGACCTAAGAGTGTTGATGAAATGTCCAAAAATGTTCTGAATCCAAGACGGTTTGCTGGTAAGGAAATCCAAAGCTGGCCACGATCAGTGGGTGGTTCCTACCTCATTCCGAAGCCTGATGTTAAGTCACGCCCATGATGCGGCCACCGCCGTTCATAGGGGGTTTCACACAACACTGGAAATCTTAAGAGAGGTTGCATACTGGCCACACATGGGGCAGGACCTCGACCAATACTTGAAGGGGTGTCTTGTGTGTGCACAGTTTCAGCCATCATCCCTCACACACCGTGCGCCTCTCCAAAAGAGGGGGATGACACTGCCATGGTCAGATTTGCAAATCGACTTTGTAGGCCCTGTAATTCGCTCGTCTAGAGGAAACAAGTGCATGTTGACCATTACATGCTTGTTTACCAACTGGGTGGAATGTCTCCCGGCCCCAAACTGCAAGGCAGAAACAACAGCTGCCCTGATGATTAACCACATCTTTTCCCGTTTTGGTCTACCTCAAAGGATTGAGTCAGACAGAGGTAGCCACTTCACCAGCGAAGTAATGACAAAGATGTGGGAGACACTGGGGGTCAAAAGGAAGCTACATATTGCTTACAGGCCAGCCTCTTCTGGAGCAGTAGAGAGATACAACCGAACCATTGTGAGCATCTTAAAAAAGTTTGTGGCAGATTCTGGGCCAAGTTGGGATATCCGATTACCTCTGGTCCTAATGGCCATCAGATCTACCCCTTCATCTGCAATCAAAATGTCACCATTTGAGTTGATGACTGGACGCAAGATGGTGCTTCCTCAATATTTGCTCTACAGGACCCAAGAGCAGACATTGATAAATGCCTCCACAACTCATGAGTATGTGGAGAATTTGAGGAAACACCTCCAACATGCTTTTGCGTATGCTCAGCGGAATCTAGAAAGATCAGCTGATAGAATGAAAACCCACTACGACCTGAAGACCACCAGGAAGGAATATACTGTGGGGGACCGGGTCTATCTATACAATTTCCAAAGGAATCAGGCCAAACAGCGAAATTTTTTGCCGACATGGAAGGGACCCTTTGGAATTATAGACAAAATCTCCCCTGTTGCATACAAGATCCGCATCCCCAAAGGTAGTCTGGCGGAAGGGGAAGACAAGTGGGTACATATAAATCAGCTAAAGTGTTGCCATCCCAGGCACACTCTGCAGCAACTGGAGGAGTCCTCTGCAATACCAGAGGGGACTGCTCCAGATTCATTCTGTTCCAACCCTAAAAAATCCCACATACAGTCTTGTAACGCTCACCTGATTCCCGTAGAGGCGCCGGTCTTGACTGGGCGTATACCGTATCTTCAAAGGTGATGTGTATCACACGGCTGGCTCTTTGGGCTGGACCTCTGTGCACTGTATGTCTGACTCGAAGGGTAAGATGTCTGCAGATAGAAAATATGGGATTAATGAACTGGGTTATTGAATGTCTCTCTCTTCTTCCCTTTCTCTTCTCCTGTAGAACCCCAAAGGTTAACGCTCTCACCTTAGGTAAGTGAACGCCGTGCTCTCCATCTGCCTCGGGGCAGGGTGCTGTAACCAGTTTCTTAACTGGATAAGGGGAGCAGGCCTCTTGACTTCAGAGGACTGCTGTCCGTCGTTTACTGCACGAACGGTAAGTTTCGAGTAATTCTAATGTCTTTAAAAGTCTTTAGTAATGATGTCTCTTGTTTTGCAGGGTTCCGGCGATGGAGGATGACGGGCTGAAGTGAGTTGAAGATGGAGCCTGTGTGATGAATAGAAGCGCCTGGAAGCACGTAAGTAAGCGCTTGTTGCCTGCTTCACGATGCGCTCTAACTGTCTTTTTATTTTGCAGGTACAAGTTCGGAGCGGCTGCAGGGTGCCGGAATACCCACTGGGTTAGATGTGGAAAGGAGTAATGGCACGTGAGTATTAAAGTTCCCCAATGTCTTTAAACGCACCTTGTTTTGTCTTTCAGATGCGGGATGCAGCGCCGAAGGCCTCCGGAGCGCACGAAGAGTAGGTAAGCCTTTGTCTTTCAGATGCCGGAATGCAGCGCGAGGCATTGGTGACAGCCGATGGACCAGGTAAGTGAAGCGCTGTCACTGAAGACCGTAATGCTAACCTGTTCTTTCTTGTCTTTATAGGTGTTGCTGAAGACTGGATTCAGGATGGTAAGCCTTTTTCCTTAGGCCCAGGATCAGATGCAGAAGACACGATGAGCGTTCTGCTGCAGAGGATGCAGAATAACGCAAAGCAAGATTCATCCATCGGGTGTGGTTTAAATAGCCTCCTGTAGTGCTTAGGTGTCTCCTTCCACAGCCACGCCTAGGTAAGAAAAGAGTTCCTGCTTTCCAGAAGAGTTCCAGTGTTCTGAACCTAGGGAGTAGCTCCTGCCCCACCCAACAGGAAAAGTAGTTCCAAACAGAAGAGGATCAGAGGCTCAACTGGCAGGCAAGTAATGTCATGACCACTGCTTTCAAGGAGTCAGGACCTACCCAACATCCTTGGAAGCAGACTCATAACATGTCTTATCGGCACCAGCAAGTCCCAATTGGGACTTTTTGGACCTTGTCCTGGCACCGGTGGTGCCAGGCTCATAGTAAGGACCCGTCCCGGCACAGGAAGCGCCGGGCTCATATCAAGTGTAAAAGTGCTTGGGTGAACCTACCTGGAGCAGACCATGCTGCTTACTTACCCGCAAGATGATGCTTTACTCTCTTCTGGCAGGGACTACTTTTCCTTCTGGGTGGGGCAGGCACCACTCCCTGGATCATGGATGCTGGAACCCTTCTGGAAGCAGGAACTCTTTTACCTGGGCGAGGCTGCTGTGGAAGAAGACACCTAAGCACTCCTATGGGCTATTTAAACCACGCCCGATTGGTACCACATGCTTCGCGTTATTCTGCATCTGCAGCAGGACGCTCACCGTGTCAGCTCCAGCGAATCTTCAGCTCCGGATCCTGTAATTACGAAAATTACCTGCTGGGAACCAGTCTTCAATCTTCAGCGGCACAGATTAAACAAAGGCAAAGTTAGCGCTTCAACTCACCCGATCCATCGGCAGCATCCAAGACGTTTTTTCTGCATTTCTCGTCCGGCATCGGGCCTGCAAAGATAAAGAACATTGGTTAGTAACGCTCAGTTACAATACTGCTTACCTGTTTTGCGCTAGCTCCAACTTGCTCGCACTGCATTCCGGCACCTGTAAAGACAAAAGGGGACATTAAGGTGCATTCTACGGCCCTAAGACAGCCTTCCTACTTATGTGCCTTCGAATTCATCATCTTCTTGTCACGCTCTCTGCCACAAATCGGGGAGAGCAGTTTCTTTGGCATCGACAGCATCTGAAAAGATAAAAGACATAGACTTAAGGAAAAAGACATTTGAAGAGAGCAATCTGAAAACTTTAATACTTACAAGTCACGCTCGTGCTGCAAACGGCGGCTTCGCTCTCATCTACCCTCTGCAATCAAGAGGCGGAACTCACATCCAGTGAAGTAACTGGACCCAGCGCCCCTGCACAAGACGCAGGATGGAGAGCTCAGCATTCACTTACTTAAGGTGAGCACAACAATCACCCGAGTACCACGGGAAGAGAGGGAGAGAGGGGCTAAGAACTACTCCCAACCTTCCAGCCACTAATACCTTGATTTTCCACTTGCAGACACCTCACTCTGCAGGTCAAGCTTTCGGAAAGGAAGGGGCCAAATCCGGGAGCCAGACGAATCCTACGCCTAACGTTGAAGACGTTTTCACCGCCCAGTCAAGACCTGCGCCTCCGAGGGAACCAGGTGAGCGTTACAAGTAAGCAGCATGGTCTGCTGCAGGTAAGTCCACCCAAGCATTATGAGCCCGGCGCTTCCAGCGCTGGGACTGGGCATATTTATGAGCCTGGTGCCACTGGCGCCAGGACTGGGTCCAAAAGGTCCCAATTGGGACTGGCTGGCACTCGGAACCTGGGTTATGCATCTGCTTCCAAGGGAGTTGGGAAAACCCTGACCTTTTGGAAGCAGAGATCATGACAAGTCTCTAAAATATTATGACGCGTGTAAGCCACTGTCTCAAAAGTGGCTTCCTCTTGGGAGAAGTGGAAGGAGAGGTGCCTCTGGGAGCCACCCGAGCTTGAGGCGGGGGCAGACAGAAGCTTCCCCCATGTGCTTTGGAACCTAAACCACACCCATCTGGGCCAGAGAATAATTTAAAAAAGATAGATAATTCATAGTACGGACTTGTCAAAATTATATAAGTAATACCACTATTCTTGTGATTTTTCTGTGCACGTTTGAGGTGTTAGGACCCTGTAGTGTATGCTGGGGGATTGCTAGCGGAAAATAGGGTCTTACTCCAAATGTCTGCACGTTAAAAATCTGACACTTCATCAATTGATGTCCATACCCCTTGCGCACATGTGTGTAAATTTTGGTAAATGTCCGATATTGGTAAACCAGTTAAAAAGCGCAAAATGTTGTCATTTTTTAATGCAAGCCCCCAGGAAGATCAGAGGTGAACAAGCATGGACCATAAGGAATATATAATGTGTACATGTAATTTCAACAAATTGTGTATCTGGGAAATATGTATTTGAATCAAATATAGATTTGTGGGCAAATTGACCAGGGGAGGATCCTCTGACCCATAAACAGACTGCATCACTCTGACTCACAACCCAATTCCCCCAATCATGGGAGAGGGGAGAATTGGGCCAATGACAAGTAGAGAGGGGCAGGCTCAGTTATGCCACGCACACACCCACTTCCAAAACACATAAAAGCAGACAGTGCAGGACAGATAGGACATTCAATTCCATTTGCTGCGGAGCATGCTGACCGACGACTTCACATCCAGAGATCCAACACTTAGACTTCCAAGAGACCCATAGACTACAGAACTTTGAACCAAGAAGGCCTACTGCAAGCAAAAGTATTTCTCAGCAGGCCTTCAGAATCCAGCAAACCTAACCAAACTATTCAACAGCCGGGCGAGCTGTTTGAATTCTTTGCCAAGGACTTTTTCCGGAACCGCAGACCAGACCCAGACCGCTGTGAGCAGAACCAGAGATCTGGATCACTGTGAGCAGGACCGGTGCCTGATTGACCCACCGAGCAGAGAGAACCGCCGCTGGACGTGTTGACCAGATCCGTGACGAGGCCTATTTCAAATTTATATTGTGAGTACCTAGCAGAACTGTGCAGAACCAATCTCTTAGTTATAATAATCTAATTCAAGCTATTTTAACCTATTAGAACTGCCTCCTAGAATCGTGTCATTCTGTCATCTTTAAAACTGAGAACTGTCATCTGTCATTCTAAAGCTGCAAGCTGTCACCTGTCATTTGAGTTTTACTTTAAATCCGAAAATCTACCTAAATCATCTGTATCTCTTGAACCGTTTGGGCTAGGAACAGCTGGGATACTAGGCTTTCCAACGAACCTAGAACCGACTTCCTACTCCTTATACTTTTGCCTTAATCGCGATTTACGCACTCGCAAAATTTACCATGATTTGCGATTTGGCCTGATTTCATCATCTGTAAAAAGATAACCGCTTTTTGCCTGAACTGCTAAAATTCATTTGCAACCTAATAACCATCCCTGAACCATCGTTAGGGCTGACCTGAACTGATTTAAAGTGTCTACCACTCACCCTGTACCTCCTATACGGAATTAAAAGCATTTTTAGCACCTTTCTCACTTCATTGTCATCACATTCAAAGCATTTTGGGCCTCTGTTTCAAACTTCTAACTGTTTCCTCTAAGCTTGCTGGGGGGGAACTGAATTTCGTATTGTATTTGATTGCATTCCTGAGAACTGTGTGCTCCTCTTTCCATCTCCTTCCATTTCTTATATTGCATAGGGGGGGGGGTGAATTGCCAGAGAAAAAGTGATTACATTGTTGTTGGTTGAAATCATATCAAGTTTATTTGCTCTACTGCATTTTATTCCACCTTGCATTTCCTTGAAACCATAAAGCATTTTCAGCTACCTCATCCTCTATACTACTCCTAAGTAATCAAGTGTACCACTGTAACATTACCCATTGTGGATGCACATCATATGTCTCAGTGTACTATCAGATATTAATTTATTATAAAAGTGTGATATATATATATTGTTTAATTTTTCAAATAAACCTTTTAATTTGCAAAACAAACCTACTTCTTGGCTCAGTGGGGTCAGGGGGATTCTAAGAGAGGGGTGTTGTATAAGGGTTGTCATCCAGAGTACATGAACTGGACCTAAAAATATATCAATAAGGGTTTCCCTCAGCATCCCAGACTAGGCATTGACTTAGGTGTAGTGTTGAAGTGAAGCCGCTTAACAGCCTCCCTTGGCGCTGCGGCCGCATCCACCTGCAAGGCTAAAAACCTTGGGGTCACATCGACTCCACTCTCTCTTTCTCCTCACACATTTCGGACATCCCTAAAAAATCCAACTATCAGCTACTCCTCCTCAGAGGTACGCTACCTTTTATTACTTTCCCCCTCACTGTCTCCAGCGCCCTGGTTATCTCTAGGCTTGATTACTACAACATCCTCTTCCTCAACCTCCCTTCTTCTGCCTTGTGCCCTCTGCAAGTCATCCAGAACAGAACCATGAGACTTATTCTTGGCCTCAAGACCGGGGATCGCATCTCTCCGGTGCTGAAATCCCTTCACTGGCTCCCTGTGGCTGCAAGGATCAAGTTTAAAACCATATGAATTGTTCACAAGGCTTTCTGGGCGTGGTACCTATCGACCTGCAACATTAATAAATACTGTCCCTCACTCGTCCCCTCCGCTCATATACCTCCAACCATCTGTGAGTGAGCTGGTTCTCCAAGCAGCGACTTGGAGGGAGATGCTTATCCTCAGCAGGTGCCTCCCTCTGGAATAGCCTCCCTGCCATCCTCTGTCTTGATCATGATCTTCTTAACTTCCAGAAACTCCTCAAGACCTTCCTCTTCTCCTCTTCCTTCTCTCTCCCCCTACCCTGCTAACCTAGCTCTCTGCTCTTTCCTTCCATCCCTCCCCCTCCTTAGAACTTGCTGACTGGCCGCCTGGTGTACCTCAGAGTCTCACAGGTCCTAGGTATCCCCGCCAGTCCTCTCTCTCACTTGCCTCAGGGCCTACGCCCCTACCACCATCACTGCACTTAAGAAAAACCCAAGAGAGTAGCTCTCTCTGCACTTACCTAGTCTCCATCGACTGGGTGCACTTGGACCTCTGCCTCCCTGTGACCGTCTGTGCACTTGCACACGCCAAATACACTGTGCCTGAAGACCATCTCTCTGTTCTCCCTTGTCTTCACCACCTAATTGCACTGTGTAAAACTGCAGAATCTCCATCAGGCCTATTTGCTGTGTCCTCTATTGTTAAATGTATTTTTCCACAAACTGGATGAACATACGGAAACTTCAGCCCAAAGGGGCACGTACAGGGGCAACAAATATCCCCCATCCTACAACATATATCTTGCCTTGATAAAGACCCCTCTTTATCAAGGTCTAAACACGTGTCGGCTGACCACCATGAGACCATGGGCCTCATTACGACCCAGGCGGTAGAGGGTTAATTCACTGGAACAGCTGCGGGCGCCGTTAACCCTCTACTGCCTCATTACGAGGTCTGCTCGCGGGTCCTGCTAAGGACGTCTGGTAAAACCAGGCATCCTTAGCGGTACCCGCTAGCAGACCAGGATGCTAACAACAGGCCTGTCATTAACGGGCCCATTGTGAGCATCCTCCCCATTCCCATTGAGCCCTGAGGAATGGGTATGTACCGGGTCTGGGTCCCGGGAAAGGGAATTACTGGGCCCTCCAAGGTCGGAATTGCCCGGTATTTCCCCATTCCAGTAACCCGGACCCGGTACCCCGTATGGGGGTAGCCATGCTACTAAAAGTGGCATGGCTACCTCCATACTCGTAATGAGGCCCCATGTGTCTACATTACAATTAAAATGAAACACTGCAACTAGTGTGGAAATCAATTTATTCATAGGTTTTTCTAAGCTGGAACTGCGAGGTAACCAGCACTGTTTCTCTTAAACCTTTCCAGGGGTGTGGGCTCACGCCTATCAACCTGTGACCTTACATAAAAAATCAGGACAACAAAAAGTAATAAACAGAGCTTATCATAGGAGAGTTCAGAAACTAGAACCCTACTCCTCTCTCACCCATTACCAATAGCGGGCTGGATGATGTCTACCATATTGAAGGAATACAAGATGCAAGTTAAAATCCCTCCTAAAGGGCTTCATCTGGTGTGGGGAAAACCTGGCGCTGTGGCCTTCCAGAGACACGTGATGATACAAGACATTTGTAAAGTGGCAGCTTTGGCAACCACACATTAATTCTTTAGACATTATTCAATAGACTACAGTTTGAGAAGCTATGTGGATTTCGGATAAGCTGTTTTGAAGAACCTAATCCTGCCACCCACATTGGTTAGGGTGCTTTTGAATCTAGTATGGAGGAAAGGGGAGGGGACCTAAGAGTACGGAAATGTTACTCACCATAGTGACACTATTTCTCTTGGTCCATAGTCCCCTTTCCACCTTCTGCCCTCCTTCTATCCCTGCTAACAAGTTACCAAGTTTGACTTGAGAAAAGAGACTGAGGGCACTCCTGCATGGAAAAATAATTCTAATATGCTGTTAGCAACATGCTCTGGTTCTGTCCCCTGTTCCGCAGGACTTCCAAAGGGTGTGGAGGATGGAATACTAGTATCAGTGTTACTACTGTGATAAATGCTTCTGTACTAGCTTCTCACCATAGCTGTAGGGCCATTAAAAAAAGGAAAGGACAATCATCAAACTCAGATCTTGCAAGAGTTGTCCCTTTTCCACTCTTCCCTTCTCTGTGGCTGTAGAACTCCCTGATCATACTTCAGCTGACATCAGTATGACATATGCGTTCATTGTATCTCCCATAAAGGCCCTCTTATAGTCAATAATCACCTCCAATGTATCTGCCAAGAACCTGCATTAAGGGTCGGCTCCAGTGAAGGGAGATGATCTATTTCTTTTTTTTCACAAGATACATCTAAGTTCTATGTGATAATTGTTTTTAAAATACCTTTCTCAATTATTACATTTTATTAATGTAATATGTTTTAATGTAATTTGTTTTTTTCACATATTTATTTCCTTTCCCCTTCGTTAAATAATTTGTATTAATTTTTTAGCAGATGTTTGATGCTCATTTCTTATGTTTTGTTGTTTGTTGTTGGGTCATCCCAAAACTCCTAGCTTTCCCCATTGTTTCAGAATTGATTCATGATTTAGTGAAGTGAAATGTTTATTTTCAAAAAGAATAATTTTCTAGCAGAATTTTTCTTTTAGACAATGTTTAGACTTCTATGTGTTCAAGTAAGTGTAGCATCAGCACATTGCGGGTCATTACGGGTACCGCAGTAGTTCTCCCTTAATTCCGACGAACTACCACCAAATGCACTAACCGTTCTTGCCACTTGGTCTGGTGGATTTACTGCTGGATTAAAAAGAGTGGTAGGTGATGTAATTCCCCATTTCGTGGAGTGCATAGGGCTCCATGGAGATTTCAGTGGAATTACCAAAAGTGGTAATTCCACCGATTTTGATGATTTGTTGGTGGTAAATCGGCGGCTTTACTTCCAGCATTTTCTGGAGGAAAATCGTCCACCTCATCAACAAAGTTGTAATATGGCAGTGTGTAATGCGGAATAAAATGGAAATATTTCACCATTACCACTGTTTTGTATCACACCACTGTCCTCATAATAACTGCCATTGTCTTTCAACAGATGTTTAGCCTTGGCAGACTTTGTACCTAAGGGCAGGTGGAACTGCTAACTTAATGTATTTCTGTAAGCCCTACTGAAAGTCCCTGAAGCATGAGCTATTTACGTGTAAATGCTTTTTGTTATGTTATGTTTCTGGGATTTATACGGTGCACTGATGCCATTTGCAAGATCTCAGAACACCCTGAAGGATCTGAAAGAGAGGGAAGTGTGTTAGGTTTGTGAGGACTGAAAATGCAACATAGCTTTGCTGTTTTTTGTGAGGCATGCAAACCGGAAATAATTTGAGCTCTGTGTTCATGTCTGTTGCTAGGTGATCTATCTAAAGCGCATAGAGGTAGGTAGGATTAATTGACTGGGGCTATGATATACAAGTTAGTGTTCTCTTTTTTGACATCTGTTAGGAGGAGTATTTGATTGCCATATTTAAGTAGCTTAGGTGGTATGCATACGGTGTCTTTGAGCATAGAAGTTGAGAAGGTGAGTGCAGGAGGTTGGTGGAGCAAGCCGCAGATAGGTTGGAGCATCCATACAAAGCGTGTGTCGCAAGGTTTCAGTAGCACTGCCTATTGGGTGGCATCTTGGTAGGTCTGCTCTTCATTTAAGCTGTTTTGGATTATTTGTCCTGATGTATCCAAGATTGGGGTGGTGTCTCTGACAGGGGCAGTGTGCAAGAACAGTTTTCTGGATCGGAGTGGGGAACTCGGGGAGCACGGAAAATACACAGGGAACATGCAGTAGACAGTGGTTTGAGAATACTTTTGAGGAGACTTTAGAATAGTGATTCTGTAGAGTGCAGGGCCATTGTGGTGGGATACAAGGAGGAACATTAAAGGACAGTAACAATTACCTTGGGAAACCTGGCAGCAGGATTTGTGTGGGGCATCAGAGGCAAAATCACAATATATCACACATTGGGGGTCATTACGAGTTTGGAGGCAGCCATGGTGCTATTAGCGCCATGGCTGCCTCCAAACTCGTGTCTGGGTTGTCGGAATGGGGATTTACCGGGACATTCCAACCTTGGAGTACCCGGTAAGTCCCCATTCTGAAAACCATTCCCCATTCCCATTCGAGCCCCCATAGGGCTCAATGGGAATGGGGAAGGAGCTAAGAACGGGCCCGCACAGAGCGTGCCCGTTATTAGCTCCCTGGTCCCTTAGCGGCTCCCGCTAAGGGCGGCTGGTAAAACCAGCTGGCCTTAGTGGGACCTGCTAAGGGACCTCGGAATGTGGCGGTAGGGGGTTAACGGCACCGGCATCCTTACCGGTGCTGTTAACCCCTTACCGCCGGACTCAGAATGAGGCCCAATTGTGGTTAATCACTGGGAGTAAAATCCCAGAAGATCACAAATAACATTGGCAAACCGAGCCAGGCGTACTGTGAGACACCACGGGTTAAAATCATAAAATAGCACAAAATAGAGTAGTAAACAAGAGAAGAAATTCCAAGGTAGAAAAATGTATGGTGTGACACCAGGATGTGCATTTTTGCATAGCACAATTTCCTCTTGGACACAAGTCAATATCTTAGTATAACACAACTTATTGTGGGACACCAATAAGCAACACCATAGTATTGTACAATTTACCGTGGGGTGCCACAGGGCATAAAAAATGGGAAACACCAGAGAGTGAAGTCTGAGCATGGCATAGATTACAGTGGAACACTAGGAAGAAAAATGATAGTATAGCACAATTTATGGTGGAACAACAGGAGCAGAATCATAATATAAAGCACATTGTACAATGGAGCAGCAGGAGGTACAATGACAATTTCACAAAAATGAAAGTGTGACTCACGAGGGGCAGAAGTACTGTGGAGCACAAGATAGTAAAATCACAGCATAGTGCAAATTTTAGCAGAACACCAGGGAGCGGAATCATGGTATAGTACAAACTGCAGAAGGCCAACATGGGATAAGAATACTGTAGGACACATGGGAGTCAAGTCATACCAAAGCATGAATTACAGTGTGGCTCAAGGGAGCAAAATCATAGTGAAGCATTCATTATAGTGGGGCAACAGAAGGCAGACATGCTGTCACACACCAGGTACTAATGAGATAGCATGAGTTACAGTCTGATACCAGGGTGCAGTGTCATAGCACAGCATAATTTTCAGTGGCCAGTCATCCCTGGTCATAAGCAGCCTATATCCGGGCCAGAGGAGAGGCATGAACAGGGGGGTTGTGCCATGGTGACCAGGTGAATAGATATCACCCTTCACCCATGGAGGCAAGGCTGACTGGTGTGATCTGATAATTTGGCAGGCAGTCAGGGTCATGCAATACACCGAACGGCCAATGGAGTCAGGTGCCAGGACAGAGGAGTGCTGGAAGAGTGTTAGTGTTGGGAAATGTTAAGGCAGCCAGACATAATGTCCAGAATGTAGATGTTTTTGTGAGTCTCATCCAATGAAATGTCCCAAACAGGCAAAAGGAATACTACCACACTTTCATACCAGTCCAAAGGGAGAAGAGCAATGGGAGTTGTTGACAGCGAATCACATGGCACCATTATTTATTAATACAACTGTCATAGGCTGTGAGGCCTATGACCTTTGAGCCTTTCAAAGGATTAGTACTCATATGAATAGAAGACCAGCCATGTCAGTATCATGGTATGTGAAGATTCACCTTCATGTACTGAGACAGATCCTCAAAAGATATCAGGATCTGAATATTCTTGCCCTCATCTGTGCCGGAAAAGTATGATCAGAACAATAACTCCACAGTTATTTTGATGTCTTTTTCAGGAGCATTGCTGGATTGCATACTGTGAAGAACTGTAACTTGAGTAACATGGGAGAGACGAAAGGTTCATTATAAATGAGAGCTGCCTCATTCATTGCAAGAGAAAGTTTATACCAAGGGTTTTACCACCCCATCATCTCCAACATGGTCACGCATATAAATGTTATCTGTTAGGAAGCTAAACACCTACAATGTAAGATCAGCGAACTGTAATAAATATGAATCACAAGCCACAAATTCTCAATACAGGGCTGGAATCATACCCGACCATTGCTTTAATGCTTGTATCAAAGCACCCACACGCAAACTTTTCACTTGTTGACAGTTACTGCATCTTCTGTTTGTATATGCAGGTCCACCTTAAATGCGGTTTTACTATAACACATCATACAAGAAGCGGCGTTGATTGTAAGTGATGCCCACCACAGCACACCACAGCACGAACTAGACATCTCCGGGGAATCTGTGGTCCTCCTTGGCGATCAACAGCGCCACATGCTGAGGCAGTTTCTCTGGCAGTACGATGCCACACTGAAGCGGCCGCTGTCTCTTGCCTGGTGACACTCCACCCTGTTGGAGCTGCCGAAAACCTAGAGATTCTGATACCAGCAGCTCTGCTGCTACCCGCGTGAGCCCCTTTGCCCAGCCACGACCACATAGTGCACGCTAGGCCAGTAATATCCATCAGCGGAACCGCCTGACATCATCCGATCCCAATTCAGTGCTCATCTTCTGAAAAAGCAACTGGGTTGTGGCGTCTTGTACTTATTGTGCCAGAACTACTTCCTCTGCCCGTCAACTCCAGAGGAGTAGCCCTTCACCCGCTCGGGCTTCCGAACGCCTGACTCTGTCTCTCTGCCTGTACTACAGCTGCTGCTGGTGTGCAGGGGGCGGGCATGGCCTGCTCCCTCTGGTTTTCCTGGGTATAACTGGCAGGTGTACAGGGAAGTACGTCAGAACACTTTCACTACCTTCTGAACTCAAATGGCTGGTTGGGGGAAACAAACACAGACTTGAAATCCAACCACATCGTACTGACATCACTAACTGCATATGCAATCAGGTACTACCTACAGTAGAAAACACTAGACACCCACTCCCACGAGCAAGTAGATGGATATTTGGAGAGACATTTTAGAACATAAAAACATAACTTAAACAGTAACTTGTTTATTTTTAGTACAACATACATTTAAATATGTAACATAACTTAAAAGCTGCAGTAAATATTTTTTTAAATATCAATCAAGTCAAAGAACTTTTTATTTACATTAACACATGGCGGCACACAATACAAATGCTGGTAAAGAGTGCAAAAAGGGGTGTGGGTTAAGGTAGAGATGGGTGGGAAGGGAAGGATAATCATATAGATTTGATTTAGAGATGGATGTCAAACGGGTGGGACACATAGCCAAACAACCCAAATCCATTTGCATATGTCATCTGCATTGAAAAGTAGTAGAGACCCTCATTCAACGCGTCTATTTGTAGCCCTTAATGACAATAGTTTTAGCTTAAAGGTAGTGCTTTCAGCACCACCTAATAGCCAAAACTAAAAATCTGTGGAATAGAATGTGCACCTCTTAAGATATGCTGAATAAAAATCAAATAGCATTTTTTGGGGAAATGTTCTTGCAAATAATAAGATCAATATGTACAATTAAGAGAATGCAATGGTATGCAAGTCCTGCACCTGTTAGTTATATCTGCAAAGATTCACTGTTGCACCTGATCTAAGCCAACATGTGTTTCACTCAAGAGGCACTTCATTAGGGTTGATCACACAAAAATGTGCATTCTTGAAAATATATTAGTGATTACGAAAATAAATAAAGTGAAAATGTATTGAAACACTTGACGTGTAAATAACATGCAATTAGAATAACCAGAGGTAATAAAGAACATAAACAATGTGAGAACACAAGGTAAACAAGATTTTGTAGCATGAAATGAGCAAGTAGATGTTCAAAAGTGCGAGTGACAATATTACACCAATTGAAAAAGAAAAAAGACAGAAAAACAATATAATCAAAATATGAGTTAAGTGAAAGTAATTTATAAATACGCTATTATACTATATATGGTTCGACTTGTATCTCTATTATATTTAGGTTGTTTACAATTATCGATTAGTAAAATGTCCACCCTCTATCAGACAGCTAGTTACCTTGTGGATGCATTGTCTTTAGAGTACAATCAATGCTCTAGCTGTCTTGCAAGTGCAATTGTATATTGTGTATCATTGAATCTGTGATAGAGGTGGTGATTTCTGGCATGACGTGCAAGCACAGTAGTGCAAATGATGTGTAGTGTGTGATGAGTAATAGCTTAAAAATATCCACTTTTAGTGCCTTACATCATATAAATATAGCACTAAATATGAGACGTCAATTTGTAATAATGTTGTCTATGTGCATCTACTTTAAAAGCTGAAGAGCCATTAGCTACCAAGGACTGCAGATAGAATTTGTGATCTTGTTAAGTGGCCCTAATGCCAAATTAGATTTCCTTTCAATGAGTAAATAATGTACAGTGTATTATTATTAATTTGTTGGCTTACCAACTGGTTGTGGATTTGCAGGAATGTCAGTAAAATGAGGCTACAATTTAATGCTGTTCTTTGCACTTATAATCAGTTGTTCTGGACATTAATTTACGAGGTGCACTGTGAATAAATCATTAGTGAGAACTTCATTAAGGTGTTCTTTAATTATACAGTCAGATAAACTCTGTTTCTTCTGCCTTATAACATTGCTTGTGAGGCACTTACCCAATTCTATAAAGAGCCTGTCTGTGCAATTTTCCCCGTTATTTCTGCATCTGTAAATGTTTAATATGCGTGCTCTCACTTACGCGTGAGTGAAATGCAGGGGCAGAAAAGACGCATGATAGAGAACCGGAGGTTACGGGCTGGTTACTCTGGAACACAAGGAAATATATTTGGCCTATGGTGGTTCCAACTTAAATGAGGATAATTTTACCTTTGTATGTTGAAAACAGAAGTACAAATGACAAGATATTTACAGATGTAAAAGAGGTATTATACTCGATTTTAATGTCCAAAAATGTTATCAATAATAGTAAAGGTTAAGGGTCAGTAACTACAACATATTACTACACTTTCTCACAGTGACCAGATGAATGGCTGCAGAATAGTTTCTGTCTGACAATCTCCTAGAATGTGTTAAACATTTTTATTTTCAAATTGTAATTCTGTGAACTAATGTGTGGCAATTTCGAAAACGTATCTACCTTGATAAATAATGCTTGAGGGGTAAAGTCCAATATCTGAGCTGAACGTTAGGCAGGAATCGAAATATGTAAAATCAAGTGCTACAATGTTAAAAGGCTTGTATGCATAATTACTCCATAATGATTGTCCAATATCAGATGATTGTACATTGTTAACATAAAATGAAATATAATGTTCTGCTTAATCCCTAAACTGTTATCACCTTGTTTGTGCTTATAGAAAGAGATTTAACTCATAGCCTTTACTAAAGCAATAGAACCCGAGTAGGGAGGGTATTACCGGTCGGCTAATGCTCCTGGGGCGATAGTTAGAAGCCTGAGCTTGAAGTTTCTCAACTCGAGCAAAACAACATAAAAAAATGGCTCCATTGGATCTGGGAGAAGGGACTACTTGTAGTCCCTTCTCCCTTTCAATGGTGGCCATTGAAAATATTTGTTTTAAAATGAAAATAAAGAAAATGGCCAACATGGAACGGGGCAAAGGGACTACACATAGTCCCATTTCCCTTTCCATAACGTCCCCGGAAGAAAGAGAAGGAACTCTGACAGGCAGAGCGCTCTGATCAGAGTACAGGAGGTACGTCTATGTCGGCCAAGGAAGGGCCTGGAGAGGGCCAATCAGATCATTTGTACCAATCTGATTGTCCCTCACCGGGTACCAATTAAACAATTTTTGATGCAGTCCAATAAATAACCATTACTTCTCGTTTGCAGGGATAAAGTTCACAGTTCCCTCTTCTTTCGTGCTGCTCTACAATTTGAAGTCCCACAAAGGTGATCATTTCAAAAGGTTGTTCTTAATGTTCTCTTCGCCAGTGGGTAGCCAGTGGAAATCTTGTTTTAATTTTTTTGATTGGTCTGAAATTCTCTTCTATTCGTGTTTTAAGTTGTCATTTGATGCTTCCCACATAAATGTTGTTACATATGCAGAACACAACATAAATTACATAGGTAGTTTTGCAATTCATAGATTGGCCAATCATTAATGCATATCTATTAGTGGCTATTACTTGATACTTTGTGTCTCTGGCACATTGACATAATATGCAAGAACCATATTTGTGAAAATCCGACACTTTGTTATTCAGCCAGGTATCTTTCCCATTGGGGCAGACGTCATAGTGTATACCACCAGTGGATAATCTCCCTTGCAATTTTAAACAATGATAAATATTGGGTGAGGAACCTCACAGTATCCATGTTTTCTGCATTGCCTTTCTTTCTGTATTCAGGAGATCAGTTCTCTGTTTGTTGTCACTTTTCTTAATTGCTGTCTTGATGTCTGGATTGCTATAACCTCTGGTCTGGAATCTTGAACTAACATTTTGTGTTTCCAATTCCTGGTCTTCTTCTCTTAAACAAACATGTGTGGCTCAGACAAAGTAATCTGTTTTACTGTTTTTAATCTGTTGCATTTAGTGCTAGGTCTATGGCAGTTATTTACAAGCAGCACTATGTTGCTTTCAACTGGCGTTTTTATAGGCTTTAGTCACAAGGTGTTAGGCAGAAACCTGTACAGTTTCCTCTGGAACCACTGCAAAAGATTTAAGACTACAGGTGTTTGGCAGTAAACCCACTTGGTAGCAGTCTGTACCACACAGATTCACTTGGTAGCTGTGGCTGAGCAGTCAGACTTCCCTCAAGAAGAGTTAGGCAGTATACAGAGTATTCACAATAGGTCAAAAGAACATAGTAGTACAAGTAAACACTGACCAGGGCTTGGTGTAAAAGAGATATAATTATTTATTTAAAACCACATCTAAAAAACACAAAGGCACTAATAGTAAGCAATTCAAAAACACGGTCACTAAAAGATATACACTCCCTTAGAAGAATATTAGACAAGTCTTAAGTAAAGCCCCACTTATTTTCAGACAGCAGTGAGCGCTTAACGCAGATGGCACTCTAATAATTCGTTTTAAAAGGGAGAGACAAGCAGAGAATAAATTGAAACAGATCCCAACACTTTTACAAGAACACAACAAGAGAGAAAGGCAAAGTAAAACCGTGAGTTTAGAGTTCAGTAGGCCAGATCCACTTTAAGTGGAATAAAACGAAATGTGTCCAAGGTCACACGTTTGCAGTGCACAAGAGTCTTGCAAAGGTTCAAAAAGAGTTGGACCAAAAGAAAGGGACCAGTTAGAGGGTCAAGGCGGCCAGCCCAGTCCAGAAGGTTAAGGGGTTATTATTACCTTGCAGCAATCTTTAGAAAGGGAGGCCTGGTGGACACGGTACCTTAAAGTGGTGAGAATACTCCAGAGGGGGAAGTTGTTCCTGGCTGCGGATGCAAGTCGGTGCTTTGTCCGGGGGAAGAGAGGATCTCGTAGGGGAGGAAGACAGGAGTCCTTTGCACTGCCAGGGAAGAAACCAGCTGCAGAGTTCTCAGGTAAAAGGAGCGGTCCTTTGGTTCGCGCTCCAGTAGTAAGTGGCTATCCGGTTGCCGGGGTGCTTGGCACGGGCAATTCGACCACAAGCCGGTCTGGGGTGCGAAGAGAAGAAGGTAAACTGGTTGTGTCCACCAGTCAGGGGAAGAAGCCTCTCCAGCCGGGAGATCTTCTCTGTCGTGGGGAAGTGGTGAGTCGGTTCCGCAGGGCTCCACCGGTGGTGTCATCGTGGTAGGTCGGCTCAGCTTCTCCCTCATCGGATTCTCAGGTCCTGTGGCGACTTCTGAAGTTCCAGTCCCCAAAGCCCTGCTTTTATGCAGCACACCCCCATTCACTCAGCCTAGCTGTCAATCAAACATGCTAATTGGTGAGCTGGCCGGCTCACCACTTGGGCCAATCACACACAACTTCGACTTGAGTTACCAAGGTAACTCAGTCCAGGGTGCCTAAACCCCCTCCAACACCCCCTGTGGTACTCAGACAGAGTGGCACCACTTTTGGAGGCTTCTGTGGAGAAGCCTGCCAAAAAGTGGAACAAAGGGCTCGACTTGGGTTGGAGTCACAGAAGAGAACACAAACGGCATTTTAGAATCGAGTCCTGGCAAAAAATACCAACCGGCGAATTAATATTAATTAAATAAACCGGCGGGATGTTTGAGGCTATGAGAATTAAATAATTAAAGTTGGTAGCCTCGAAGAATGGGAAAATCCCACAGGGATATATTCAGCCAAAACTCGATCAGGGGGGACGGAGACGTGCCCCCTCGACTAACAGACCCCGGGGCAATCAAATTGCCCCGACCAGTACGTCCACAATATGATGGTTTGTACTGGTTTCTGTTAATAATTTGGGACTAGTAAAGCCAATGGTGACTTTACATGCCCTGGGAGACAGTAGTCAGTCCCAGGGTATGGAGTCTACGGTGGGGTGTCCCTATGACACCCCTGTGCCACTGCACGGAGGGTGCTGTGTAACACACATAGTAAAAACACATGAGACCCTATGGAGTAAAGGACCCCATAGCCCATAAAACACATTAACAGTCAAAGGAACACCATAAATCATGTCCAAGAGATGGAGAAAAAGAGTCTCACTCTTGGCAGGAGAAGAAAACAAACTCCCGAAATCCAGCAAAGCTGCTGGGGGACTCACTAGGTTAGGAAATTCAGCCTAAAGAGAGAATTCTCCCTAACACAAGGCCCCGAGAATCCTGGAACCCTTTTGCATCCATGTTGTGTTGAATGGAAAAGAACAATGAAATGAGGATGTGTGTGGGACTATCACACAATGAACAAATCAACATCCACAAGCTATGTGTCCCTCCACATATGCCACATCCCTCCCTCTTAGTACCATACAAACCCAGTACACCATTCTCTGAGGGCTTGGTGTCCTGGACAGCCAATCAAGTAGCTACTAGCTCTCCATGCTTGCTCTCTAGAACAGCTATTATCAAATACCCATAGGCAAAGGAGACCAGGAAAAGACTGTGTTCCCCTGCTCACTTGGCTTCGTTGAATTTAGACACATGCCATAATGATTATATAGAGCCGCATGAACATTCCAAGTAGCTGCTAGCTCTCCATGCTTGATCTCCGGAACAGCTATCATCAAATCCCCATGGGCAAACAAGACCAGGAAAAGTATTACCCTTCTCACATGGCTTCTATGAATTTAGACACATGCCACAATTATTATCTAGAGCTGCATCAACATTACAGAGACTAATGAAGTGCACAGTGGGTGGCATGGATTTGCTGGCTGTCTTAGTGCATCTATATGATTTAACATTTTCTGACAGTCACTGTAAAAAGTGATAGATAAAAGTGTTGGACCACCTAAAGGTGCAAATTATTATAGTGTTCCTTAAAGAGTGTCAGTTTTGTCATTCCAGTATGAATTGTGTGGGGCAGATTGTCCCCAACAACATAATGGAGATAGATCCCAAGAAGGTGAAGCAGTCTAAACATAGCCACACCTCAACAGCCTGACGGAGCTGCAAATGCTTAAGAGCTTCTGCAGTTACTACTGGCATTCTGTTCCTGGGTTTTCTCTAGTGACCTGGCCGCTCCTTGAGCTGATAAATGTGTATCCGCCTATGGCATGAAGAACAGCAATGTGCCCTCACAGCCCTACCTTATAGTGAAAGTATGTTTGGAGCGTGGTTGACAAAGGTGTGCGGAAGTTTGTTGCAACCTGGTGGACAGGTAAATAACTTTGGGAGTCTAAGCATTTGCCAACCCCTACCAACCCTACTTGCTCCACATTAACCTTAGAAGTTCAGGTGCAGTCTTATAGCAAGAAAAGGCCAGGGCTGCCAGACTTGTGGAGGCCAATGGGTATTCAAGCTACAACTTCCAACTCTTATATCATCCTTGGAGAGCAAAATTGACACCGAAACACTACCCCATAGAAATCATCACTCTAGAGGAAACATTCAGATCATACAGTGGTGACCCATCTCTCCACTACTGCACTACTGAATAGTTTGCTGCTACCGCTGATTTTATATCAGAGAGCCATCCACCTTTTCCACGCAGACTAGATCGACTGCCCATTGACCTTGGTTTAAATGATTTTGAAAGCCCTTGACAAGGAAATAAATAGTCCACATATTACATTTCTGAATGCAGATTAGATACCCATTTATTAGATTCAGATTGTGATCTGCCTGCACATTGTTTCAATTGATTAATAAAGATGTCCTTGTGTTGATCAAGTGAGGAAGAAATAGAAGGAACCCTCTGAACATATGGTCAATCATTTAACTGCCAATAAACCATTCGACATACCCTAGCAAAATGAAGTTAGTACAGATGCAGCATTGACCCTTTGAAGTATCAATCTCAGAGAAACAGATGTGAAATTGGTAGAGGACACCCCATATTCAGATACAAACTATTTCTCCCAAACTGCACTAAGCAACACTCCACTGGAAACCCTAAGAGTCCACTTTCGCAGAATGAGATTATGATAATGATGTGTTATTTATATAGAGCTTATCCATAAGCACTTTACAGAGAACACATTTAAATATAATATCACCCACCCAAAGTTGGTACTCTGGTATGGTGAGAAGAGAGAGCCTATTAAACAGGCCCCCAAATTATTGTGTGATTGATTTCTGCATTTTACTGCAATAATATTCAGGCACAAATATAAATCTGACATGTGTTTCGATCCGACATGGGTCTTTTTAAAGGCATGTGTATTGTACAGGAATATGTCATTGCAAATGTAGTTCTTGAGTAAGGACTCTTGCTGGATAACCTGTCAGGCCACTAGGGCCTCAGCACAAAGATGAGCGGTCACTGCAATCTTTGATCGCTCATCTTTGTGCTGCGGCCCTACACTTAAAGCCGAAACATGTGTCGGCTTTAAGTGTGTAATGATACACTGTCCTATCTGTGAAACAAGTGGCAAGACTCAGTTATTACCTGACAATTCATGTCACATCACAAACCTCATTATCAGTATTTCTGCACCCGCGCAAATGGGTTGTCTTACCAAAACCCACTTCTAAATTCCCAGAGATGGAAGAGCACCGTCTCTAAAGAGTGTCTCACTGGCAGCAGGGACCACCTCAATCATCCTGATCAGAGCAGTGATCTATATATTCTAGTGCTCCTCTCCCTTTCCCAGTACAAATATAAATCAAGTGCCATGTATGCTTCATTGTAATTAAGGATTATTAGTTACTATATAAAAACAAAAATCCACTGTCGATGTCCCTATTGTACGATCATGACAGAAAACTAGACTCTTACTGAGAAAATTAAGTATTTTAAGTGCTGAGAGGATCCGGGTAATCCTTGAGCAGTGGAGGTCAGATATTAGAAGGACACTGTCATCGTTCAGAATTTTGGAAAGGATGGGTAAAATAAAGCGTGTGCGTTTAAGTTGCATTTTAAATAATTTGCAGCACATTTAAAAATGACAGATTTGGCAGTTTATGTGGCGAGAGAAAAATTGTGATCATCTGGATGGTTCGATAAAGAGATCCTCCATTGTGTCACCAAATGAAGAGTGCCAATTATATATCTTTGTGAACTTCAAAACATGCACTAGTTTGTCCATTCTGACCAAGTCAGAAATTCTGATCAAGGTATGTGGCATAATTAGAGGTGTTTTAGGAAGATACAGAGGGAGATGGAAGGTAAATCTGAAAGACCACCAATGTGTCAGTACAATAACACTTAACTAATTCAGAATAAGTTAAAAGCCAATAACGAAAGAAGGAACCCTTGCAATCTCTAACGAGAGAATCTTTTACCATGTCTGCTGCAACCCAATTTTAAAGATTAGATGTTAAAACATAAATAAGCGATCAGGCCATGTCGCTCGATTGACGTCTCCTAAGTTGACTCACCTAAACCGTCATTATTCAAGGGTTATGCTTTCCCTAATCATCCTTTGCAGCCCCAGGATTTGCTTTGCCAACATCTATATTTTCCTCCCCTGAATCAAGAGACTCATCATCTACCTCTGCTTCATCTAAACACTAAAATCCCTCATATCATGTCAACTTCCTGCTCTGGTTTACTATTCATCTCCTGGTTGACATGAATATCTTTGCAAGACACTGGGAAGCCTACTGTCCATAATTCACATTTGTAAGGCCATTTAGGGTATATAAAATGAACATGTGCTGTAATACACACATTCATCGTAGAAAAGTCATCGGCCCCCATTACAAGGTTGCCGGTCTGCTAACAACGGTACCGGTAATCTTTCCTGTACCATTGTTACCGGACCGGCAAACTATGAAGTCTGCAAGCGGGTGCAGGTATGCCCTGCTGGGCGGAATAACACCCGCTCGCAGACCACGTCGGATGCACTGGCGCCGTTCACGAATGGTGCCGGTGCATCCGGCTTCCCCATTCCCATTGAGGCCAATGGGACTCAAATGGGAATGGGGACTAATATTTACCGGCGCCCAGGAATGGGCAATTACTGGGTCCACCGGGGCTGAAATGCCCCAGTAATTGCCCAATCCCAGGCACCGGTAAATTCAGGACTCCGGCAGCAGCCGTGCCAATAATTACCGGCACGGCTACCGCCGAAGTCATAATGAGGCCCATTACATGTACGATTTTTCTGCTGTATTTAAAAAGGCAATCGGCAAGTGACTAATGATGTTGGTGGGGTCCACAACAAACGCAACATGAATATTTGGATATTGCACTGATAGGGCAATTTACAGTGGTGCAAACAAGTGCAAGTCTTCTAACTTAAAACAATACTACAACATGCCAGGAAAATAGTGGTGATGGAGCCGACGATGCTACCTAACTTCAAACCCTTTCCACCTGCATCCTGTGCACTTATTGACTAATTTAAGAACAATACACTGTCCATCTTCAAGCTGGTCACCCCTTGATAGCCATACTGCTTACAAAGCTGAATAGCGTGGTAGGAGTAAGCAGGGACAAAAAAACTAATGACAAAGGAATCATAGCCAATATGTGATCCATGATAACAGGGAAAACAGAACACCCCCTATACATTGAGTTTATGAATGACTATGACTAGTGCACTGCAAATAGACAAAAGGACAATGTGCAGTGAAGGGCGAGTAAGTCATGCTATAGATATTGCTTTATTCGGATTGACTGAAACTGCATTGCAAATTCATACAATTCCACACCATTGATTTTAAGGTCGGTCCGAATACCTACTTCATTCAAATATTCAGAATTCAAGGCTGCTTCCTATGAGTAGCATCGGATCAACAGCACCATCCCAATATATAAAATCTAAGCCTGGCTGCCGGAGGGGATGCCAACAGTCAGGTGCCCATGCCAATGACATTTGGAAATACCCCAATGCTTAATTCCTTTGGCATGAAGACTCGATTGAAATAATCCAGATGGTTAAATGTCCTCTCCTTATGGCCTCACATTCACACTGTACAGAGATGGATTTCTCCTTCTGAGCATGTGGCAGCAAAATTCATTATAATTGGTCCACCTTCTTCGCAGCCAAGAAAATGATCTTGTCTTCATGGCTTCATGCATGCAGGACAAAATTACCTTTCACGACAAATGTCAGCCAGATATTGTTACGATCTGTTTGCTACAAAAACTTAAAATGCACACACATAATATATGCTCATTTCTTTCTGAAAAATAAAAAAAGTAAAAAATAAAATTGGTTCCTCATTCACAATACAAGTGATTTTTAAAATACAAATATGTGTTACCTAATGTTGACATTCTGTCAAAGGTAATAAAGTAAAGGCTTGCCATTCTATGGGTATTTCTTACCCAATGTAATCCTAACTGAGCCATACAGAGGACTTATTGTGAAATTGTTTGCATATAGATGCATTGTGCTTCTCCACTAAACATTTTCATATTAAGCATCAGTGCCTGATTGAGAAAACGCCAAAGCCCACAGGGGGTAGAATGCAAACATCCTGCAAATATGGGACATGGTTCCAAAGAGCCTAATTTCAGCAAATCTACCACACGCTTCCATGAATTTCACGGAAAACAAAATGTACCCTTTAACAAAAGCCATGCATGTGAAGTGGGTTGGTCAACTTGACCACTTCAGTCAGCCAAAGGGCTACAACGCACAAGTACTAAAGTTGAAATAATTTCCATGAAAAGCACAGTGTTCAGCAAACTAGTACATATGGAGGGAGTAAGTCATGTCTCGAAGGTCTCAGGAGAAGATGGATATTCATAAACATATCACCCGGACCCCCGACCCCAACAAAATGGTGCATTTATAAAGCCATGTGCAGATGCCCTCTCAGGAAATAATCAATCGAATGCCATTGTTACATATTGAAAGAAGAAACTCACTGTGCACCCGCAGGGGCAAGCAAAATACACAAGTGTGATTAATGTTAAAGTAAAAGGGAGGAAATGCAATCTACACAAGACATTCACCTGCTGGCACCACTAAAAGAGCATGAATTGCAATGCAGCACTTGCTGCCACACCCAGCTGAGGAAACTATGTACCAGCATCCATCTCGGTGCACAGGGGACAGGGATAAAGTCCTAAGAAAACTATGGGGCTAATTAAAATACCGTACATGTAAAAGAGACATTTGTCCGGCAGTGGTTGTTAAAACTTGCACTGCAAAACTTACTCCCCTTATCACCAAGTTCATCAACTGCTATTTTTGAGAAAACAATGTCCCAAGTCTCATTAAAGAGGGCTGGATTCCTCCATTACTGAAGAAACCATCCCTCGGTCCAGCACTGCCAGAGAACTATTGCCCCATCCCCAATATTCCATTATTGCTGAAGATTCTGGGCAAATTGGCACACTTGCCGATCCAAGAATTCCTGGAATCTCACAACCTCCTGGGCCACAAACAATCCAGCTTTAGGAAGGCTCATAGCACTGAATCCACCCTCCTTAATCTTAGCTCCCAAAACCTACACCACTTCAACAAGGGCAATACAGTGTTGCTGATGCTTCTCGACCTGTCCTCAGCTTTTGACATAGTAGACCATAACATACTGGTGCAGAGACTCTGTCGCAAAGCCTTTTTTTTCCCCCGACTCAGCCTCCTGGGTCAACTATTTTTTATCCAGTCCCCCTTTTTGAAAAGTTGGAAGAAGAAGGTATCCTATACGCAAACCACACAGGTGACACCCAGTGTCTCCTCACCCTCTCTGGTGATCATACTAAAGACTAAAGACAAACTCATGATCAACAACATCCATGACAAGATTGAATCCTGGTTGGTGGACAATGGCCTTGTACAACTGATGATTGGAGGCACAGCTGCCCGGTTAAGGAAATCTCAGGGACTAAATATAAGACATTTAATATTGCGGGTCACACCATAGCAACCCTTCCTAAAGTCAAAAAAGCCTTGTTGCTAGTTCGGCCTACCACCTAAAACTATTAGCACAAATCAGACCCTTCCACAATCGGTGAAATTGCGCCACTATTGCCAGGCAATTATTGGCACTCGCATTGACTACTGTGCAAGCCTCCTTCAGGGAACTTGCGAAGGTAAACTAGCCCACCCCCAGGTTGCAGAGAATAATACAGTCAGAGTGGTGTAAGATTTAAAAAGATTGGACCATATTACAAAAGCCAGGAGAGCCCTGCACTGGTTCCCTGTGGAAAGACGCAAGACCTATCAGACCCTGTGCATTGCACACAAATGCCTCTATGGGATAAGTCTGAGATAGCTAGTCAATAGGCTTGAATGGTTACCTGTAAGGAGAACTTTTCGTTCTAATAATTCCCTTCTCCTGTCCATTCCCAGAACTAAACTATCATTAGTGGCTCAGAGATCATTTCCACACACAGCACCCAGACAGTGGAACAATCTGCCCCCTGATCTAAGAGCATGTCTGAGCTTTGGAAAATTCAAACATGCGCTGAAGGCTGTCCTATTTGGGTGATCCCTCCTGAATGATACTTAAGTCACCCGTTCTCTAACCTTCTTTTTGTATTTGTGTTGTGTGTCTGTTTTTGCACTATTATGCCTGCAAACCTGGTCTATGTGCACTACAAATAAATAAAATAAATAAAAATAAATAAATTGAACGTGCTGTCACCAGAAATTAGCATATCAAGGTGCCCCCTGAAAAATGTGGGGGGACTCCGACCACCTATGCGTACCCTTTACTTAAGCCCAGACAGGGGAGCAGTGGCAGACTCCCTAAATGCAATTCCCATACCAAATATCTATGTCTCCCCCATGAGCGAACACTGCCCTCCTTTGAAATGTGTACTCTGCTTTTATCTTCTTGTCTGCTTACAGTATATGTTGCTCCAGAGCCATGTGTTTAGGAATGGCTATTGTTAAGTGACTTCAATTCAGCACTCCGACCAAAAATTCAATGCCTAGTCTGGGATGCCCAAGGGAAGCCCTTATTTATATATTTTTATGACAAGTTCATAGATCTGGATGATAAACCCTTGTATAACGCCCCTCTCTTTGAATCCCCCTGACCTCACTGAGCCAAGAAGTAGGTTTGTTTTGCAAATTAAAAGATTTATTTGAAAAATTAAACAATATATATATATCACACTTTTATGAATACATTTATATTTGATAGCACACTTATGAATATGACAGTGATCAACAATGGATAATATTACACTAGCACACTTCTTTAATCACTTAGGAGTTGGTATAGAAAGGATAAGGTAGCTGAGTATACTTTATGGTTTCAAGGAAATGCAATGATGGAAAAGAATGCAGCACAGGGATAAACTGATATGGTTTCAACAAGAGATAATATAATCACTTTTCCCCTTGTGGCAATTCACTCCCCCCCACCCCCGTTGCAATATAAAGAGATGGAAGAAGAGCAAACAATTTTCAGGAATATAATCAAATGCAATACAAATGCTAGTTCTCCCCCTAGCAAGCTTGGAGCAACCGGTATGCTTTTAAAACATGCAGAAATACTTTTAATGTGATTTACAATGAAGTGCAAATATGCTAAAAATTATTTTAATTCCCTATAGGAGATTCAGGGTAGGTGACAGCTACTTTGAATTAGTTCAGGTCAACACTAGCAATGATTCATGAGGGATTATCAGGTTGAAAACGAATTTCAGCAATGGAAGCAAAAGACAGCTATTTTTGACAGATGAAGAAGTTTGAGTCAAATTGCAATTCGTGGCACTTTTCCGAGTGTGTCGTGCACGATTACGGAAAAACTATAAGAAAGTCGGGCTTGTTGGAAAGCTGAGGATCTTAGCTTTAAAATTAAAGTTAGATCTTGTTCCTAGCATGTGCAGTTAAAAAGATACCGACAATTTAGTGGAGGTAGATTCTCAAAAATAAAGTAAAGCTCAGAATGACAAATGACACTTTCACAGGTTTGAAATCACAGAATAGACACACGATTTCTATGCAGTTCTAAATAGGTTGAAATGGATGGGATGAGATTATTTTAAACTAAGAGATTGGTTTACACAGCTCTGGCTGGATACTCACTCCTAATTTTGGAAGGAATGAGCCCTGTCACAGATCTGGTCAACAGGTTTAGCTGCGGTTCTCTCTGCTCTGTTGGTCTGAATCTCTGGTTCTGGCAAAAGTTCTGGCACTGCACAGCGGTCTGGTCTTCTATCGGCACTGCACGGCGGTCTGGAGACAGCTCTGCTTTCTGGGTTCTGGCACAGGGTTCTAGCCAGAATCAAACAGCTTGCCTGGCTGTTGAATATCAGGTTGCAAAAGATTTTGAGGCCTGCTGAAAAGGATTCAGCTTGTGGATTGGCCCCTCTGCTTTAAGTTCTGTAGTCTAAATTCTGGGTCTCAGGATCTGTCTGGATTTGAAGTCTGGAGTCTGGTTTTCTAAGTTCTGGTCTCAGGATATTGCCTGAATTTGAAGTCATCCGTCAAAGTGTTTCGCAAGAAATCAGTTTGAAGTGGGAAGTGAATGTCTCTCCTGGGTCTCAGTGGCTCTTTTTATGTCTTTTGAAAGTGGGTAGGAAGGCTGACTTTCTATGCCCAACCCTCTGAGGATCCTGATAGGCTATAGGATTCTCTGTCGCCTGACTGGGGAACTGAGTGGTGAGTCATCCTATGGCATGAGACAACATTTTTATGGCATACAGAAAGAACACTCCCCTTGTCACTTTGCACACAAATCTATTTTTGACTTAAATGCATATTTATCTATGTATTTATCTATGTACAATTTTCTAATATTACATGTCCAGTTAACATATTTTCTGTAGCGCCAAACCATCCGATCCCTGTCTTTGTAAGATGTTGTGTTCACTTCTGACAGAATTCTGCCCTTTTCATCCAGAACACAACCTCTTAACTTTTCCAGAATTTACGCAAATGTGCGCAAGGAATATGGGCATCAGATGATGAAGTGTTAGATTTTTAACATACAGACATTTGGAGTAATACCCTATTTTCCGCTAGTACCCCCCAGAACATACCACAGAGTCCTAACACCTCTTAAAATGTGCACAGAAAAATCACAGGAATCATGAGATTATTGATATCATTTTGACAATTATGTACTATGAATTATCCATCTTTCTAAAATTATGTTCTGGCCCAGAGGGATGTGGTTTCCCAAAGCACATGGGGGAATTTCTGGTTTGTCCACTTCCTCAAAGCTCAGCTAGCTCACAGAGGCAGTGCTCCTCCCATTTCCTTCCAAGAGGAAGCTATTTACAACCCCCTGATTTAGCAATGGCTTGGAGCAAAGGGAAGTTCATTGTTCTGTTTCACTGCAGTCTCAGGTACTCCTCCCCTGATTCAATCAGAGAGGTGTGATCTCCTTTTGGTGAGGCAGCAGGAGGAAGGCCAGGCCTGTGAATACAGTTGCTGGGCAAGTTTCAACTCCTGTCGGGGGTAGTTGCCGGGCAGAATTCAATCTCCTTAAGCCAGGCTTCAGCCAAAGGTCACTTTTGTTCCCATCTTTCTTCATTCAAATCAAACTTACAATTTTGACACATGCAACTAGAACGCTGATTCTAAGTTCAAAACTATGACATTTAAATAGTTGCAACCTATGTGACACTCAAAAGTAGGTCACTCATTTATTTTAAACATTCCGATTTTAGTGGCTTTAAAACCCATTTCACTTAAGCTGCTGACATCCACAGCTCAGCCAGTTTTGTTATGAACACTATTTTAGGCTCTTCATCTTTCCAGATTTGGTATGCACACACGACTTCATTCTACCAGACGTCTGCTGGTGTTCAGTAAGATTTTTGAAATAGGCATTTTGAGCTTGCATTTCAGAGAAACAAATGTGATTTCAAAGCGCTTTTTGAGCTAACAGGCACTGCTGTTTTTCCTTTGGCACCACGTTTCACTCATGGCGCTTCTGGCTCATCACCCTCACACTGGTGGGTGGCAGGTCAGGCGACCATTTTGGTGTGCGCAAAACTGCGCGGTTTTCCTGGATTCTGGCGCAAATGTGGGCTTTTCAGCCATCTTGGATTTTCTAAGCCCACAGCACCAAATGTTGTAGCATAATAATTCAAACGTGAGTCAAGACACCTGACACTATCATTTTAGGGGCCGAGTTCCACCCCAAGGAAGACAATGACAGACATGGAGTGAAACAGGGAGGATCCCATGGTCACCATCATTTAGTCATCGTTTTTCGACAGGGTACAGTGATTCACAGCAATTCTCCTTACCCTAAAAAATGGTTTGCTCCATTAGAGGCAAGCTTTAATTTTCCCCAGACCAGTCTCTCCACTTTCCTCACCCTATTAAATGGCCTCAAAAAGATATTCTCCCAAGGAACAGACATGGTGCATGTGTAGGTACTGCCTCTTTAAAAAAGATTACCCTAATGTCTGGGCATTGGAAACAGTAGCATCTTGAGAAGCATGTGCCCTCAGACATGCAAAATAAGAGGAGTACATCAGGTTCCCCAACATGGACTTAATTAACCACTGCAGGGTTCGAAATTGAGGGGAGATGAGAGCTATTTAGCTCCTGCTTGTAGCCAATAAGAGACTGGTTAGCTTGGCACCAAAAAGCTACCAGTAGCTATGTTTGGCTCTGCAGGCCAACTGATGCTGAACAAACACACCTATGTGAATTAAACTCTGTGTGTTTGGGATAATCTATAAGTAAACATTAGGAAACATCTTCATAAAATTTAGAACATAAGGGGACGTACATAATGGACATAATTATATGTTTCCATCTGATGTGGAAGTTAGATTTGTGAAAAGCTACGTATTAGCTCCTTGATCTCCAGTGGTAGCCCCTGGTCACTCGTTAATGCTGGATACCAAGGAGCTGCTTTTAGGTCCTGCTTATTCAACCTTAATTTCCCCTTTAAGAAATCTAAACAGGACATGTGAAGGAAACTTAGCAGAGAAGAAAAAGTATCCCTTCACCGTGGAAAGAAAGTATATGTTCTGGCATCAGGGGCCCAGTATATTTCCCCCTGCTGTTCGCTTGGTGTCTCCACTGAGGCATAATTTCATTTTTTCCAGCACAAAAACATTTAATTGGACAGTCATTCATTTTTCTCCAACGCTCACTCAGTGAGCCCTCACGAGCACCAGAGACACCCTTCAATGTGACTTGACACCCTCGCTGCATTCCACTTATACAATTTGACACACCACCCTTTTTCCTTTAGCCCCACAACATTTAGCTCCAGCAGGGAAATGCCACCCGCCTCGGAAATGCTTTCAGGCATCTCACCTACAAATGAGAGGCACACAGAAGGGATAAACCCACACCAACCCCCTCTGACAGCAGAGAAACTCCACAAGGGGCCATGGGAGAGAGGCAATTTCAAAATGGCCAACAAGCTCTTTAAAGCTATAATTCTTCTATTCTTCACTCTACTGCTTTTCCCCTTGCAATGTAATCTCCCACCCTCTTTTATGTCTTCGCTTGTTGCCTTTTAATGTTTATTGATCCACTTTCTTAATATTGTTGCTTAAATATGTCTTGGGGAAGCCTCACCTTACCTTTCCTCTCGTATATCCACTTACTGTCCAATGGTCCCTTTTAGATACCATTTGCCATTTCTTTTCACTGTTCCTCATCCCATTTGTACACAATCTTGATTTCAATCTCTTTATTTTTTGCTCATAAAGATTGGGATTTGCTTTCAATGTCTTAAGTACTCAGCCTCCTTTTCTCTTTTCCTTCGTTTCATAAGAGACTATCTCTCCTCATTTTCTTCTACGTACATTTTTGATAATGTTGGTTGTTCTTTTTTTATCAATTTGTACCATTTCATTTGACTATGTTCAGCATTTTTCTGAAAACACTATATAAACAAATACATACAAATATATAAAGGTTCCTGAAGCCTATTCCAAACTCAACGTGGAATTGGGGAGGCTCAGTGTCTGCCCAAGACCATCTTTTTCAAACCGCCGCAAATACTTGAAAAGGCAATAGTATTTATTTGGATTTTTATAGCCCATTACGCCAACATGCTCCACAAAAGGTTATAAACAGACGTTACATTTCAAAGTGCTAAAATGAAGTTGATTAAAGAGAGAGAAGATAATAATTTCAAAGAGAATGAACCATAGGATATGCTGCAGTGGAAAGATGAGACAAAGGAAAAGTTTTCCAATGATATAGGGAAGGTAAAGTAAAGGAATGGAAACAGGAATGGAAAGAGGAAGAAGCACGAGGGCGGGGCAAGGGACAGTGAGAAGAAACTCGGATCCTGAACATAAGGAGCGGGGAGGAGCCACAGAAGAGAGGCTAGTCCAGAGGAAATAGAAACATGCAGAGAAATAGAAAAGAGGAGACGCACAGAAGAGTTATAGATTGAATGTAGTGGTAGATAGATGATAAATATATGAATAAATAAATAGGAAGACCAAAGAGAAGAGAAGAGCAGTAGAAGAGATGGGAGATAATAATAGCAGAAACAAGAAGCTTGGTAGCATGGTACCATGAAAAGAGAGAAAGGGTCTTGCTTTTTGGATTTTATAAAGATGAAATCGAGATGAACGAGTAAGGGAAGAATCAAAATAAGCACCAAGATTACAGGCAGATGAAGAGATAGGGAGCGAATTAGGTAGTTAGGAGGAGGCGGGGAGAGATAGTAGTAGCAGGAAGGAAAAGGTCCTCAATATTAAATGAATTCAGGTGAAGAAAGTGGTTACACATCCAAGACTGGATCACCAGAAGACAGGAAGAGATGGTATCATGGATAGTAGGGGTAAACACAGAGGAGGAAAGAAAGAGCTGACGTCATCAGAATAAAAATGATGGGAGAAACCAAAGGAAGAAATATAGAGGCAAAGGGAATAGTAGATAAAGAAGAGAAAAGGGGACCCAAAACCGCATCCTTGGGAACACTGTGATTGAGAGGAAGGGTAGGTGAAAAATCACCCACCCAAAAAACAGAATAAGTGTGGTTGGAGAAATAGGAGCAAAACCACTGCAGGGCAGAATCTTTAAAGCCAAGCGTTTCAAGAGAAAGAAGAAGAAGGGAGTGTCAAATGCTGCCTAAATATCTAACACTACCAGTGAGGACAAGTATTTAGAATAACCAGCGGAAAGAAGAAAGTTAGTGACGGAAAGGAGGGCAGTCTCAGTAAAGTTATTAGGTTCAAAGCCAGATTGGAAATATGGAAAGAGAGAGTTAGATTTACATTTTCAAGAGACCTGGCTATAGACAACTCATTCCAAGAGCTTGGAAAAAAAAGAAAGAAGAGAGATAGGGCGATGGTTGGAAGGCAATGATGGTTCAAGTGAGTTTTCTTTTTTATAACAGGGCAATAGTGGCATGCTTGAAAATAGTTGGGAAAACCAAGGAGTGAAGATAAGCATTGAAAAGGGGGGTTAGAAAGGAAGGAGTGAAGGATAGACTTTAGGTATTGGCAGAGTATGGAGAGGGTCAGTGGGGGCAGATGCTGGTTGGGCTTTGGAAAGAAAGGAAGCAGTTTCGGTATCACAGAGAGATTGAAACAAAGACAGAGAAAAGGATGCAGGGGGAAAAGAGGTGGGATCAGATACAGATGTGGAGGTAGAAATAGAGGAGCGAAGAAGGTGACTTTAGTAGAGCAATAGGTTGCAAAGGCTGAGAGTGAAGAGAAAACAGTAAGATCAGGAAGAGGAGGAGATATGATTTCTCTCAATGATTTACCTTCTGATTTTCAAAAAGTGGTATGTTCACCAAATGCCCTTATGGAGATATATATATATATATATATATGCATATATATATATATATATATATATATATATATATATATATATATATATATATATATATGCATATATATATATATATATATTCCAGAGGAAATGTAGTGTATTTATAATGTATTTATAATGTATTAAAAGAAGCCTTTCTGTGATAGAAATAGAAAAAATCTAGTTACACAAGAGACAAATCCAGTATAGAAAAACACCTTCCTGCACTAGAAATTGGCAAATGAAATTCCACCAGTGTATGGTCAATTGATATCCCAGATGTGTATGTGCAAAATAATAGAAGAAATAGCACCTAGATGATGGGGAAATAACATCTAGTGCAACTGCAACATTTCTCTAGAAACAGAAAAATAAACAGTAATCTTAGTGCTAACATGGGTTATAAAGCATGTCCCACTGCACTATGGGGACCAGCATGGTCCTTACATGGAAGCAGGGCATGTGTTGTGGTTTATTTGGTAATGTCAGATTGCCATTCCCTGCAGTATCATGCTCTACAATAATATTTGAGTTGCATTACTAATAAAGGCTTGATGCGTTGAGGAATTTAGATTCACCCAACTTTCAAGTGATTTGAACATTGCTCAAAATAGTTCAAGTTCGACTAGTGTTTTTTTCAGATATTCATTTCACCTAGCCAATGTGTTTTTGTTCAGCCATCCTGTAATACACTTAAAGGATTTCCTAGTGTAATTTACTGGTCGTGACAGCTTTTGTTCTCGCTGATTGAACATCTCTGTGGTGCTGTAGGGAAGCTGTATGCTAATAACCTTGACATATACTCTATGTACTTTGTAGTGTGATATATGGGTTATTAACATGAATTACTAACATGGATTACTAACAAGGAGGTGGGTGAAGTAGTAGAAACTGAAATGGGGGTGATTTTGAACCAAACAGCTGACATAAGGGTAATGTTTGTGGGATTCAGGCCTTAACATTCTAACATTGCAGCAGGCGCATGCACAAATACACTGGCTGCGGCTTGCCAGTTTCAGCTTGCCTTTCGAAGAGTGAAAACTATATTTGCAGGTGAGATTCTGTGAGGCTGTGGAAGAAGGGGTATTTAGGTTCACAGTTTGTAAAATGCTCATTGTTCTGAGTAGAAAAGAGGAAGGAAGGAATATGCTACATTATGTGCCGAATGACGCTCAAAGGTTGCTTAGCACTGAGTGTAAGAATTACACGAGATGGGTAAAGGAAAGACTGGAAGATTTTCAAAGGCTGTGTCATGTGTAACATTGGGATTGGCACAAGAAAGGAGCTGTAGTTTGAAGGAAGTGACATCGCCAGATAGGTGGATACAAATGCTCAGAGTCTATATGTGAGATACCATACTGAGATGCTTTCTGGAGAAGGGTTTACAATGAGCTGTCAGCTAGAAGGTGTGGATTTTTGCTGGGGTTCTGCTGCATGGCTTGTGGCCTGCTTTCGGCTGTTACAGAGTCCATGGCTGGGATTTGGCTGGCTGAGACTTTAAAACTGGGCTAAGATTTAAAAAGCTCTGACTTCGAGCAAGGCCTGGGGCTGTTGGTTCCTTAATTTTGAAAGAGGTATGTGGCTTACCAGAAAGCATTTGTGAGTCTCTGTATCGAGTGAGAAGGCTGGGCTGTCTCCTTTGGTAACTGTGCTGCTAGAGCATAAGACTTTGGGCTAAATCTCGCTGGGGACTTCAACTGGGGACTGTGAGCAAAGACAATATCTGTGTGCAGCTAGCAACATGCCAGAAAGCAGCGCACCCTGGGATTCTGAGCTGGAAGGTGGGGGCAGCTGCTGAGTGGAGTTCAAACTGCATACAGGCCATAAGGGGTGGGGTCACAAGAGTCTCAAGTGAAGTAAAGTGAGTGCCAGTATATACCAAAGTAACTGGAATCTCTTACAGTGGTCCTAAGGTACCCACGGATGAAGTTAGTTGCCTGAATCAAAATTGGTTATGGGGATTGTTCTGCTATGCAGGAGAGTCCATTATCTCTAATATCATGCTAACCCGACCTTAGCTAAAGGCAAGGGGTAAATGGGAGTTGAAGCTGTATCTAAAATGCATTTGCTTGCATAACCAACTAAAGTGCTTACCAGGGTACCTCCTAATTTCATCCCCAATCTATTGGTAGTAAACGCGGGTAGCAACTAAAGGTTTCATGCCATGTTACACACATTGTCAAAGAAGGTCAGTTAAAACTGTCAGTGTAGAATTGTATGTTTTGTTTTCCTTTTCTCCAACACCATGCAATGATAAAATGAGGTTTTGCTTGTTGTTACACAGCACCAATGCAGAGGTCTGAAATGTGCTTCACTTTCTATTCGCCACTGAAACGTTTTACATATATTGTTTTCTTGCCTATAACCGCTGCCTACAGAAATGTTGATGGTTTTACTAACAGATCTAAAAGTTGTCAAATAAAGTACAACATTGACAATTGTTATTGTGTAGCCTGTTCAATTTATGTTAGTGTTACAAGAATTTGGTGTGCCTGGCACGGTACTAAGCCTTTCTGGTGTCTAGCCTAACCTGTGGTAAAATATTGGAAATAGGAAAGTGGCAGGGAATATATCAGTGCCCTGCAAGATAATTATATTAGCATGAGTGCTACCCAAATATTAATGTCAGGATTACATCACAAAACACTGGATCCATCAGCTACAAATATTACTGAACAAAGCAACCATAATTATTTTCATAATGAAATCATGGTAACATATGGGAAGCAATGACATCTGCTTTTATGGCACTAGGGTGTCTCCCAATTGACCAAAATATCACCATCAATACAATATGCCCTATCCTCAAAGCTTGCATTAATACAGGGCACAGGTACCCAAAAACAAGCTTATGCAAACGCCAGTCGAGGAGGAACTCCATATCTTTAAAAATATATATTTAATGTTTTTGGCTAGTACATTAAGCCTTTTGCATACAGTACAACATAACAAATGATTGTAAAACATAAAAATATACTCTACATTTAAACTCAGCAGTACAAAAGATGAAAATCGTCAAGCAATTCATACACTACTAAAAACACATATAATAATAACAATACCTAAAATTCTTCAATCAATTCAATTAATTTACTGCAATTATTAGCTGACATTTTATGTTAAAATGCCTATTCACTTAGATTATAATATTTGATGAAAGTTCCCATACAAACTCCCGTCACTTTATCCATATTTGGCTATTATGTACTTCTGTACCTATCCTGTTCATGAAAGACGTGGCACATTTTACCTATTTGAGAAATTCAAATCAGTTTGGTAGCTTAATAACACACATTGAAACATCCCAAATGTGCATTGCTGCAGCAGTATTCACAAGGGAGTCCGCGGCTACAATCGTAGACCAAAACTGACCTGTTGCAATGCTGCCTGGTTGAATGCAAAAATGCTAATTTCCTTTAGAAAAGAGGTTTGTTAACTTTTCACATACAGTCAATATGTGCCTACTAGAACTTTATCCGTATTTGGCTATCATGTACTTCTGTGCCTAACCTGTTCATGAAAGATGTGGCACATTTCTACCTATTTGAGAAATTCAATTCAGTTCCGTAGCTCTTAGTTAATAATATACATTGAATCGTCTCCCAAATGTGCATTGCTGCGGCAGTAATCACAAGGGAGTCAGTGGCTGCAATCGTGGACCAAAGCTGATCTGTTGCAATGCTGCCTGGCTGAATTGAAAAACGCTCATATGCTTTAGAATAGAGGTTTGTTAACTTTTCATATACAGTCAATATATGCCTACTGGAACTTCGTATCTGCTAACCCCAACTAAGTGCCCACCCCATCATTCAGTGGGAACCGACATGGAGGATGCACACATGCAGTGGTGGCATCCAAAAGTTAGAACAACTTCCCCCTAGAAATATGGGCTTTGTCTATCCATAAATGCTTAAGAGTATAGGTTCTGGTTGCTTAAACAAGCCTTGGAGAGATTCTCTAAACATACATGTGATAGCCTCATCTGTTCAAGATGAAGTGTAGATTCACTCATTTATTGCATTCCCCATACCTGTGGTCTAAGATATGGGTGATACAAGTGCTCTCTAAAAAAGGTTTATTATTACTGCTTGCTTGCATAAGCATCCACCGCAATGTTGGATCTATCATCCATGCATCCCCTCTCGCTTTACTCTCTCTCTGCCTGGAAGCAGTTGTACTGCAAATGGCCACATTACAAAACTTCAAAATAAGTATAGGCATTTGGAACCAGACTGGCAACATTGAAATTACTTGATGCTGAAGTAGCAGCTAACTTCAATGTTGGAGTGATGGTGTGCAAGCGGGAGGGCTATTCCCAGATTTCTTGAAGAGCACCTTGGTATAAAGTGAATGGAGATACATCACCTTAATGGTTAGTGTTTGAAAGATATTTACTTCACTGATACTGATCTGTAATCCTGAAGACTGTATTGTGAAATATGCGGTCGGACCTATTCACTTGGAAGCAGAAAATATAAGCAGTGTGCTTTGTTCATCCAGATATCAAGAGGGATAGTGTGAGAAATACCAGACCAGCATTTCTATGGGACCTTTTCATATTGGTTAAAAAAGATTCCTTTTTTTCCACACTCAGTGTCGTCCATATCAGGGCCTTCTTGCTTTGTCTCTTTTGTGATTACAAAAGAGAGCTGACCAGTAAGTATTATTTCAAATAAGGCCCTCGACTTGGTAATTCTGAACACCTCAAAAAACAAAGGTTTTCCAGAAAGGAACACTCCCATTTTCTGACTCAGTGGCCTTGAAAGGTATCACTTCTTTTTGCTGGATGTCTGGGGCACTGATGCTTATCTGAACAGAAGAGCTTGATACTTACATTACAGTGTAAATGCAACAAGTACCTGCCCCCAAATTATGGGGAACTCGAAAATGAGCCTGTATATGTATTCACACAGTATTTATCACAGAAGACCCTGCCCAGTCTTAAACTAAATGTATGTTAATTGCTCAGTGGTATACATATATGTTATTTTATGTTAGGGATTCTTACATAGCGCACGGTCGCCCAAGGGCATCATGGCGCTGGAGAGGAAGAAGAGACCCAAAGCACAAACCATCAGCCCATAGCCATCACACTTAGAAAAGGTGTGTATTTAAGGCCTTCCTAAAGGCCAAATGGTTGAGGATATTTTTCAGTTCATTTGTCAGCTTGATCCACAGCTGTTCTGCTGCAATAGAAAAAGCACATCCACCAAGCCGAGCACAGTGGAAAGATGGAACACACAGCAAGCTGGCCGACTCAGATCTCAAAGAACGCCTGGGAACGTAGCAGGAACAATTAGTGCGCAAATATTCCGCCCCCTGTCCATGCAGAACATAGTGCAAAATACAAAGTGCCTTAAAATCAACACGCTGGGCCACTATTAAACAATGCAGATGACACAGAACCAGAGAGACATGGGCACCATAAGGTAATCCAGTCGCCACCCGGGCTGCAAAGTTTTGGAGGCGCTGAAGGCAGAGAATCAGCCCCTTGGGCTGTGCAAGATAGAGTGAATTACAATAGTGCAGCCGGCTGGATATCATTGCAGCTACAACCAGTGGCCGCAAGGCTGACAGTATGAGATGGAGGACTTGTCTCAAAATGTTCAAATGGAAGAACCCAGACTGACAGTCAGATGATACCTGGGCATCCATTGATAAGGTGGTCGTCATAATAACTCCTAGATTCTTTACCTTCATTGTGGTAACAGGAAGGGACCAAGAGAAGAGGGCCAGAAAGTCGAGATCCATAGTGAAGGGTTGGCAGGGGAACCCACCACCAGCACCTCCGTTTTGTCACCATTCAACTTTAGCCAATTAAGGCCCATCCACTCCCCCACAGCTGTCAGGCATTGATGGAGGCACGACGACATCTCAGTCAGATCGACATCTAGCCGGATCAGGATCTGGGTGTCGTCGGCATATTAATAGCACCTGATGCCGAAGGAGCAGATGAGGCACAATAAGGCCCAGATGTATATATTAAAGAGGATAGGTGACAAGGCGGAACCCTGGGGAAGGAAGGTTTTGAAAGAAAAGGAGAAAACCAGGCTAGAACATGAACAGATATACTGACTTGGGCTAGGTGGGATAGCAGGGTGAGATGGTCAGCTGTGTCGAAGGCTGCTGAAATATCTAATAACATCAGGGCTCTGACACCCCCTGCATCAACCAGCCTGGCCATGTCATTCTGGACAGAGACCAGGTCGCTCTCAGTACCTATGCCTGGCCGAAAGCAACACTGGGCTGGGTCAAGACAGTCCGATGTTTCAAGAAAAGAAGACAAAAGAGGGGACACCAGTGATTGCAAGAGTTCCATAAGTGCAGGGAGAAGAGAAATAGGCTGGAAATTAGCGGGTAAAGAGGAATCCAATGAAGGTTTTTTCAAGAGTGGAATTATCATAGCAGCCTTTAACTCCGGTGGAATAAACCCTGTTTGACAGGAGGTATTGATAGCCTGAGTAATCACCCCTAAAAGTTCAGGGGAAATCGCCTTCAGAACTGTTAGTGGCACCGCATCAGAGGGCATACTTGATTTAATCTGCTGATGGCCTTAAAAATCGACTCTTGAGAGAAAAGGGGGAAGGACCAGCCATGTTGCATAGTGTTCATAGTTGCGTCATGAAAAGTATAGCTGGGGATCGAAACGTTGGCAGCTGATACAGTGTTCACTGAGATATTAGCCTGAATAATCTCACTTTTTCTAATAAAAAACTGGGATAAAGAATCACATAGCTCAGGAGTTGGTTTGACAGTAGGTGAACAATCTGCCAAAGAGGACAGGGACTTAACCACTGAAAAAAGAGCTTTTGTCTGACCCAGAGAAGTTTCCATTTTCTGGTCGAAATATGATTTTGTTGGCTGCTATAATTTCTGCAGAGTAGACAGTGGAGCTGGCTTTATACACAGTCCTAAGCTGTGAATCGTAATTAGCACGCCATATAGGGATGAGGGTGGGGAGAAAAAAGGAAATCCTAGAAAACAGTTGAATTGCATTCACAAAGATCCAGACCCAGAATGCCACACATGGACAGTCACAATAATTGCTCTCACCTCTATTACATAGCAAAATTAATGTTACAAATTTACAGTATACACTACACATTGCAACTAGTGAGCAAAATGGGTGAACATTTTAATCACCAAGCCCAAAGGTCCAACAAGGCTTACAGTACCAGATTCCATAAGGTCTAATTACACTTCCAGAAATGCAGTGACACACAAATAACCAACAGTAGCTTAATATTTCCATGTGCAGGAGTGTAATACAGTGATTTAAAAGATACAGACAAAATCAGGGGTGCAAGCAAAAATTCCAGTTTCTTACCCTACAACTCCAGAGCCCCAAAGGGGACCAAGGAAAATGTCCATGCACAGGGCGGTTAATCTTTCCCACAGGAAATAATGTGACAAAGTCTGCAGTAACCACCACATTTTTAGAACAATGTCAGGGAAGTCGAGGTTCTAACGCACAGGTGCTGAGAAGGCGGCAACCAACCATAGGGGGTGGCAGAAGAGACCCTCTTGAAGATTTCCAGGTCTACGTTTAAGACACAGAAGCCGTAGCAAACTAGCAAAAGAGAAGCAAAACAGGACTTGGGGCCAGGTAAGTCTATCACAAACTAGGGAAGAAGGGAGACTCCAGAAACCCAGGACCAAGAAGACAGGATACCACTTAGTCTAAGTTTGAAGTATAACTTACCAGCCCAGGTGCAAGAGGTAAGTACTCACTGTGCCAGTTTTAGAGAACATGGCTCAGGAGCAGCAAACCAACCCAGTGAGTAAAAAATATTTTCTTGCAAGATATGATCTGTCAGGGACTTGAATCCTGGACCAACAATGACCCATATTTCCAAAAAGAAGATTTGGCTTTCTCCTGTGGGTGATCCACCAGCCAAGAGATAAAGCAGTGACAGAGAAGGCACCAGGAAGACAGAGGAAACGACCAAACCGATTATGACATCTCAAGGGACAAAACAGTAGAGCCATCCAGCAGGAAATGGGTGAAAGAGCGATGGTGACCTCAGACAGCCCAATAAAAGGGCAGAGGTAGCAACATGGAATTCCACCAGTTTTCTGGACAACGGCAGCTTCCTAGCTCCAGGAGCTGCAACCAGGAGTTGGATTTGGAAGCAGAAGAACAGCACACAAGTGGTGCCAGCACATAAATCAAACCGGAGCTTAGGTCCAGTATGGCAAGACTTGCCCCCAGTGTTTTAGCATCACATCTTTGTGGCAAACGTCCAAACAACGAGAGAAGGTGCAGGGTGGGGGTCAGAGTAACCCTATGATTTCACAAATGCCATCTTAGGCCTTCTTTTGTGTGTCCCTTAGCAAGGGCATTGTGCAAAAACGAAATGTTAGAATGCAGCTCTGCTGAAGTAAACATTATGTTCCAGCTGCCACCAGTCCACTCTACAAAACCAAACTGCAGTGATAACATCAACCTAGTGCCAAAATAGGGTGCTTAAAAAGCACCCCATCCTAGGATCCAAATAGGCTACCAGATGGTAAACAGTGTTACAATGGAAGGCGGGGCACCGGTAGAACTCCCTCTGACCACATACACAAGTCAGAGATCCTAAGAACTATGAGGGCACAATGAAAAATGTTTAGTGGGCCCATAAAATAAGACAAAAAGAACCCCCAAAAGTGGAATTTGCCCTAACAGAATCCATGATGATTTGGCATTGGTGGGGATTTGTAATGGTGGTTTAGGGACGTTGTTGAAAACAGAAGCAATGGGAGCATTTGATGGGAGACCACCCCAATAATACAAAGAGGAAACGTGCAGAAAGCAAACTATGGACTAAAGGCGGTACTGGCATCCCATATCATGAAACCTCCCATACATTGAAATGGCAAAGTGGGAAAAGATGCTGTCTAAATAAAAACACATACATAGTCATTTCCTTTGTGTGTTCTCAGACTGTATAATAGTGTTATAAAAGCCAAACGTTTCTTTTGCAGCCTGTTGATAAAGTAAATTGAACCAGCATGTAATTGCAAGCATACAGTGCTTTTGACGTGCATGCTACGCCAGATTCACATATATGGTTTAGGGGCCCAGCAACATTTCTAGATACCGTCCCCATCAGTGGATAATCCAGGGAAACTTGCTCTACAAAGTTCCCTCAGGGTGAAGGGTAGTTTTGCCATAGGGCCCCCTTTGTCTTCACACCAGCAAAGATCCCCTCCCCACACCAATACACGCTGTTCAACTTTTATAAAGTTTGATGCTCAATTAGATGTCGGTTGCAACTCCTAAATATCAAAGCACTCTTAGATATCACCCTTATTTTTGTTTTGTTTTTGGGGCAATATTATCGTGTTGCTCTGTAAATACATAAGTGGTTTCTATCAAATATATTATATTTTTTAAATATCCGCTGTCTTGACTTAAAATTGCTTATTTCTTAAATTTCTCTATCGGGCATGTTATTTTCCATGCCTCCACATACCTCTCACACACCTCTCACAAAAGCCAATGTTTCCACACACCCACAAGATGGCAACCTATCACACTCGCACTAAAATAAATGTTCTTATACAGTACTTGTCATTGACATTTGAATTATTGGGTGACACACAACACACCGTTTATTTGGTTATTTGGATATGTAGCTTGCTGTTTAGGCAAATGACCTCTGGGTTCATTTAAACGTTGAACTTGACAAAGTGACCTCACCTTTTTAGAGGGCATTTAGTAATTTCTGTTTGTGAATCTGAATGTTTGATGTTTTGGGAAAACTAATGTGTAGTTCATTAAGCCATTGTCTTCTATTCATGCTCTACCTGTGTTTTGAATACATTACACATGGCCAAATGTCTTTAGTCACATAAGCTGAAACAATGGGCTATTGATGCATTGTGCAAAGGAAACAATGTGCTACTGTTTGCTGGCAAATATGCACAATGCTGCTTCTGAACACAGTGTTGTCCTGGTCTGCTCTTTATAACTATTGCTCCCATTCGAATTTTAAGGTGATGATGCTTTAGATATTGTAATAAAGAAATGATGCAAAAACCACATAATTTGCTTCATCTATTAAAATCGTGTGTTATCCAGCGCGGTATGTACATGTCACATTTGCACAAATCACTCTTTATTATCAGATGAATCTGCCATTTCACCAACACATTTAACTTGTATTGTGTACCTAATGTTTCTCTGATACAACACAACACAGCCTTTGAAGATGCTGATTATCCTTTCATCACTAGTGTGCTCTTTGCCATACACTGGGGATTGGAGCGCCCACACTGTCGTGTGCTAGTCCTGGCCGAACACAGACTTTTAACAGGAGATTGTGATGTAGACATCCTTGCAAGCACATAGGCGCTCACGCCTATTGTTCACTGTAGCATCTATGGTTGTTGGGTTGAGCACCTACTTGGTCATCAACTGTGCATATGGCTCATTGGTTGGGTGACCCCAAACTCATCTGGATACCAAATTTCGATCTGTCCCATTAATGTTATTGTGAATAGGTACAGTAAACAGTATATTTTCGATCTCCGTTATATATTCATTAATTTGTTTTTTTAATGAACCCCTGCTTTTTATCAGATGTGTTTTATGTATTCGATGTTTATTTGGTTGTGGGAAATGCATACATGACATTGGTATTTATTTGTATTCCCTAGTGTTGTACTGTATCTATTGTCAGCTGATATCACACATGGCAATTATAACTTCTGCTACCAGGGGCAGGAAACCATGCCAATGTATTATAGGTGTAGGGTACCTGCTTGGTCAAATGTATTGCTGCCAGTAGGAGGTACAGGACAGTCAGGGGACCAGTAGGTCAGCATCAGGTGCTCTGAGGCAGTGCTGCAATAGAAACTCTGAAAGCTTCATTTTATTTTTCTCATTATAGATCTAGGACTGCATGTACCGAAATGCATGGTGCAAATTGGTGTCCCGCGAAAGGGATTTACCGGGCCCTCCAAGGTCGGAATGGCCCGGTAAGTCCCCCTTTGCGGGACCCGGACCTGCTACTCGCTTTTAGCAGCATGGCTACCTCCATACTCGTAATGAGGCCCCATGTCTTCTTCAACACCCCAAGTAAGTTGCTGCTCTTCGTCATAGTAAACTATTACATTGTCCATTGCAATTACCTTTTTAAAGGCTGAGCCACTATGTGTATTCAGTACTGTCTGCCTCCATTGAAACCTTTCCCATTATAAATGTCTCAATCATTCCCTATTAGCATTGGAGGGGTTTGATACTGTAGTGAGGGTACAGTACTGTCTGTTGTGTGCCTTCCATTAAAGCACATTACTGCCATTTCCATTACAAGTGTCTCATTAATTCTCGTATGGCTTTGGATGGGTTTGACACTGTATGGGGGTACATCGTTGTCTGCTGTTGGCTTCCCACTACTGTCCAATCCATCCCTTTCCATAACAATGATTTCATTCATTCTCTTTTGACATCACTAGTTTGATACTGAATGGGGTAGACTACTCTTTGTTGTTCCTTCCTAAGTTTGAAGGCCTCCGGCGATACAATGCTGTATGTTACTCTTCTTTAGAATCATTCTTTCACCAATTCTCAATCTCATTTTGAAAGGAAATTCAACTGATTAATAATGTCAAGTGGTAGAAAAGCCTGAACTGTGGTCTGAACCGGCCTGTGCTCTCTGTGAAGGTGCAGAGGTAGTGGAAGGTTCAACCACAACAACACAAAGCTGGATATTAGCTTCCAAGTAACCCCTACACGGCTTAAAATCACTTATCACCTTTTCACAATTGTGCCCCATTCTACCATGGGTTCCTTGCCCCGCCCCATGGTTCCCAGGAAGAAGAGTACTGGTGCCCATGTGCATGACAGCCCATTTGGAGCCTTTGTCCATGGAGATGAGAAGGTCATTGTTAGTATGTCTCTGACATTCCCTGGGGTAAAATGATGTGCAGACTGTCCATACTCCTATTATCATGATTGCGATACCAGCAATAGTACATGATAATCAACTTTGATAGGTTAGAGAACTGGCCATCCCGGCCTCTTTTTCTGATAATCAACTTACTGATTTATGTGCATGGATTCTTCGCTGGTATCATCCCCAGAACATTAATGACAAATAAATGCATTCTAATGAATGCACAACTGATATCCCTGGCAGCCTTTGCATCCACACTCACATGCTTCCACTCCCCTTATTCTTGCAAATGACATCCACCTTGAACTGACATGCTACTAAACCAGACGAACCAGCAACCTCACTCAGACAGAGCTTCCTTCATGAATGTGGAATAGTTTCAGCAGGTGAGTCTTTTATTACTGTATATTTATTTGCAAATCAGTTACTGCAATATCTTTATGAATCAATATCTGTAAACAAAGAACACATTAAAATATTATACAATGCCAAATGTGGGAAAGTAGGGTTCGAAGATGCTACATGCAGTGAGATGTTTGGAAATGCAACCCACGTCATCCCTCCCCATTGAATTTCAGGGTAGGGTTGATGACAGTGCTGCCCAAAAACATGTGGCGATGCATTCCAGAGAGTAAGGGCATTGCTTATCTAAATGTGGCCAGCACCGGGGCAGATTAGAAATGAAAAAGGTTACTCCATTCCTATTAGCAGATAGTATTAAACAAACAAGCCGAGGGTGTGTACACTTGGCTCAAGTGCCTTGTGCCACTCACAAATCTGCTGTAACATTCCAAAAAGGCCATACACCTACAATACTGTTCTGTGTCATCAGCGATGCAGAATCAGGGCATCAGTTAACATTATGATTTTAGCCTGTGGGGGAACCTGAGCTTGGGCCTTAAAGGTCAAAGGATAAACGTGTCTCTTATCAGTAGATGAAGAAGTAAAATGGTTCAGTACATGTCATCATTAGGCATTATAATTTCTCAAAATAGACAATTTGGCAATGCATATCTGTGAAGCATGGAGGAAAATCTGTATTACTGTTGATACATATGCTATATCGTATTGTATTGTAACAAAGCATGTATAATAATACTATATGGGTTTGCTTGATAGTTTGGATGGCATATAACATTGGTCTACAAAAGGACTACAAAATTAAAAAAAAGTAGAAACATGACACCGTAACCCTGTGTACTGGAGCAATGTATTTATGTATTTATTTATGTATTTTTAAATTTGCATTGCGCTCTAAACCCACAGGAATTGAGTCGATAGTTACAATCAAGATTACATACCGGCAGATATATGTGGATTCAAACAGGGTATATGTACAAGCAAAATAGTCAGTGAACTAAATAAGGAAGCAGGTTTTCAGCAATTTATGCAAGGTCCAACGTGATTGTTCTGCTCTCAGCGCAGGGGGTAGTGTGTTTCAAAGTTTTACTGCAGTGCCTAGTATGTGATCACGCTTGGGAATGTTCAGTGACAAGCGGAGAGCATTGTTCTGGATTACTTGCAGTTTGTGGATGATGCGCTTTGTGGTGCCAGTGAATAAGATATTGCAGTAATCTAGCCTCGAGCCAATGACGACTCGGACAATGGTGAGGTGGCTGTCAGCAGACAGGAAAGGTCTACAGGCATTGATGAGTTTGATGGTGTGGTCAGCAGAGGGGGACATGGTGTTGACTTGCTGTGTAAGTGATAGGGAGGCACCTAAGTAGACTTCCAATGGGCCTCATTACGAGGTGGGAGGCAAAGGATTACCGGCACCGGTAAGGGCACTGGTGCCGATAATCCCTTACCTCCCTACTACGAGTTCCCTTTGCGGGTCCTTCCTTAACGCCTGTTTTTTGCAGGCGTTAAGGACGGTACCCGCAAAGGGACTCTAGAGCTAATAACGGTACCCCAATTTGCAGTACCGTTATTAGCATCTTCCCCATTCCCATTGAGCCTTATGGGGGCTCAAATGGGAATGGGGAATGGCCCTGGTGAATGGGGAATTACCGGTCCCTCCAACCTCCGAATGGACCGGTAATTGCTCCATTCACCAGGGCGGAGTGGGAAGGGTTTTGGAGGCAGCCATGGAGCTAATAGCGCCATGGCTACCGCCACCCTCGTAATGAGGCCTGTCTTCACTTGACTGGGAGACTTGGATGGTTATTCTGTCAATTCAATAAATTAAGCAAGGGTGTGGGAGTCCCTCTATTTAGAATGCAGCATGGATCAAATACCCTGTTAAATTGAATTTCTTCCACTCAGGAGGGTCTACATCCATGTTTCAATAAAGAAGCACAACTTTGAGATCTGAAAAGCAGCTGTGGATGTCAAGAGATTCCAAACCACGACACTCTTCTATGGGGATTGTTTAAAATGATCAAGTATTAGTGTGCAGGCTGTGCCACACATCCCTTGGAAACCAAGCTGTGAGGAACATTCCAGCTCAAAATGTCCACAAACTTAAACCCATGTTATCTGCACTGTATATGCAGTGAATATGTTTCGTTCAATTTATCAATGGGCAGAAACAAGGCCCAGTTAAAAAGGTATTTGAGAAGGAATTTAAAGTTGCCACTCAAGGCTGCTTCATATTCGGAGGTGACGGTCCAAACAATGTCCCTGCCAATGATGTGCCCATGAATCCGATAGAAGCATAGATACGTGTCCACACATATTTTTATATTACCATTTAGTAAGATCGACAAATCATTGCACATGGGCTGTGCAATTTAAAATTATCAAAACACTGTGGAAAAAGTGGAGAAGTCCATTAGTTTCTCTTTAGGCCAATGGGTGATGGGAAAACAAATTCACCCAGAGGTCATTTGCCTAAACAACAAATGACCTATAGAAATACATGGTGCATTATGTGTCACCCAATAATTAAAATGTCAATGACCAGTACTTTATAAGCACATCTATTCCCTTAGTGTACCGAGTGTGATGGATTGCCTTCTTGTGGGGGTGTAGAAGCCCTGGCTTTTTTTTTTTTTAAATTACTGCAATGGCATGGGTAATTCTATCTTTAGAAGGGTAATCTGTTAATCAGATATCTCTTTCATATGCTCCTTCCAAAAGCATAGTCGACACATGTTCCCTGCTGGATCAGTATCCTTAATTACAGCACCTGTTCTCAAGTGGTACAGAGTAGATTCAGGGGTGAAAGGTTCCCATTTGACAGCTGCAGTGACAGCAAAGTCACCAGCACAGAGGCTGCATTTAAAGTCTCCACCTCAGTTCCAAAACCCCATAACTTAATGTGAGAGTTGCTATCCTGGTGACAGTATTGAAGTTTATATGTAAGCCATATGTGGGTTCAAGGTATGGCTTCTAGTACTTTCAAGAAGTATCCAAACTACATCAAATTAATATCACACATGTGTCAGTCTTGTGAGCCCAGCCCATCTGTGGAACGGTAATGTGTATTGTCCGCGCAAGGCTAGTTCTACTTCTCCCACCAAGACTGTAGCCCTGTGGTTTGTGTCTCTTTGATCCATTGTGAGGTAGGGTAATATCCCTCTCCAGAGAGTCAGCCTCCCAGTTGGAGCTGGTCTGGGACACAGGAATCAAATGGCACGCCCATCACAAAAGGTCTAGCATCATACTATGCGTTTTCCTACCAAAAGTACTTTAGATGCTATTGACAAAGGAAGGTGTAGACAGAGGGATCTCCAAACAGCTTTAGACAGATACAACCTTCTTGTTTTTCCCACCCTTTATTTCTCCTTCCTGTCCCCTCCAATTCCTGCAGCATGAAGCATTTTGTGTCTGATTTTAGAAAGCAAAGAGCAACATTATCAAGGTCAGGGATTGGACTCCGTAAAGCAGGCTTGCTGCTGTCCAATCACCTGTGGACATTTGTCTTCAAAAGGAGGGGTCTCCCACTCTTCTTTGGTTTCCTTTCCGGACAAACATCTAAGAAAGAATTTGGTGGATCTCTTTTGGGATAGTTGACTCTCCAAAGGCCTCCGCCAGAGGTGAGGACTGAGTGCCCAAGGCAGAAGCAAGCTCTGCTCCCTAACGAAGTACAGGGCACGTTGGGGGTGACCTGCTACTGCTACTGGGACAAGGCCTGCATCTCTGCCAGCCACACTGCTGCACAGGACCGTATCATGTAGCAGGACCCCTAAAGGTGTGTGTCTGATTTCCCCTGGTGGGAGCCCAAGATTGTATGATTACGACATTGTATTGGGACTGTGATGAATCCAATTATGTCATCAGTCCTTTCCCGGAGGTAGCCTCTTCTCATATGACCAGGGGACAGCAGCCGCTACCTGATCCTGACCCTGTGGGTAGCTATTTGGGGGAGGATCACATGGGGGGAGGAAACCCTCATGGGGAGAGTAGGGCATTATTGGATTAGGGATATCACCTCCATTCCACATGCTTTGATGGCATATTGTAATCACCCTCAGCAACCCACAAAACCTCTTGACAGTATCATTCAATATTCTGAAACCAACCTACAGACAGAAACTGACACGAAGAAGAGGACAACCAGAATGAAAATTGCTCAACTGAAGCAAAACGAGCTGTCTAGTAGTTTGAGAGATCTGATTGGCTCTGAGCCTTTCCCTTTCTCAGTGTGGGAGTTCAAAGATGGAACATCTGAGCAACACAGAGAGATCTGACTGGCTTGCTTACGCTGGTTAAACCAAGCTGTCAGGAGGACAGACAAGCATGGAAGCATGAGAGAATCATGAAGGAGGAAGCAAGCAAAGCTGAAGAGAAGAGCAGAGAGCAGGCAAGGCAGCATCTGTGTTTGGCGGCACACTCCCACAGGCACCGGAGATACTGGTGGGAGATGTAAAGCAGAGAGGAAGCTTCGTGCCGGCAAGGGAAGGGAGGGCGACATGCTGAAAGCCATCCGCCGCAGAGCTGAGCCGTCCAAACTGAAGCGACAGAGCAGACATGAATCAGGACCCACATGAGGGTTTGAGAAGCTACAGAAGCCCTTCAAGCACCAGTGAGCCCATAGCAAAAGGTTGGGTCACAGGGTGGGAGTGGGAAAAAGCATAACTGGGAGGCAAATCCATTTGGCTTTCTACATGGCTAATCTTCATAGTCCCAGTACTTGGGTAAGAAGTATGAAAATATAATAACCAATAATGGAAAGGGAAACTTGGGGAAGCTAAATACTCCTTGGTTCCAAAGCTGTTGACTGTTGTTTTTTTGAAAGTCTTGGCAGGAGAGTACACCAGGCAAGCTAGAGAATTGAAGCATAACAAAAAGGAAGAGCAGTGCCCCTTCTTGAAAGAAACTGTACAACAAACTTGGCAGGGGAGTATACCAGGTGTTGTGTGAGTCTGGAACATGCACCCGAATTGTGGCATTCTAAAGAGGGAATCCAAAGGAAGATTCCTACCCTTAGGATTTTGAACTGCATTGCATGAAAAGAAAACCTGGGGAAGGGAGTAATTTCCCAGGAGTAATTTACAACCCTATCCTCTTGGGTTACAGTATCTTGGTTATTCTTTTTTAATGTTTTACTTTGGTGAAGAGAAACCTGGGGAAGGCAGCCATCCCATGGAACTGTGAACACTATCCATTGGAGATGCATTCTGAATGTTTCATCTTGTGTTGAATTTGAACATGTGTGCACTCTTTCCAGACAAAGCTATTACCTTTAGTTATTTTTAGTGTGAGAGGGCGAGGACATGATTTTTGACACAGGAAAGGTTTGCTTTGGCCATCTTGACAACAGGCAGACCCTTCATTTTTGGTTGAAGTATGGAAATACCTCCTAGATTAGGGACAGTGAGGCCTTTCCCAAAACCCTTTTTTATTTCAATAACAGTTTTTAGGCACAAAAATGAGTCTCCTGTGGCCGTGTCTCATTCCTGGCTGCTCACAGGACTCACAGCATCCTGAGAGTCAATACATTCATGATCCCTGTGTTTTCATCATCAAAGCACTTTGAGCCATTATTTAAGCTCAGTCGACCCAGACGAACAAACAGAACCCTCCATTGCTGCCTTTGACACTCAACTGAACTATGAACCACTGTGTTGCATTATTCAAAACAGTTTGCCGTCACACAACTCCAGTGAGTGCATTGTTGCCCAGGGTCACACAAGAAGCTCATTGCTGCACCTGCATCTTTCAAAACGCATTTTGAACCATTAGCATCTTTGTTGTTCATTGACAGTCGGACAGACACTGGGGGCTTCATTAAACCATGGCCTTCAAACCTGAGTGGGGGCCTGGTGGAGGCTGCCCCTGCACTGCTGGGGGGTGGGGGTGGTGGGAGACATGAGTGGGGGCCTGGTGGAGGCTGCCCCTGCACTGCTGGGGGGTGGGGGTGGTGGGAGACATGAGTGGGGGCCTGGTGGAGGCTGCCCCTGCACTGCTGGGGGGTGGGGGTGGTGGGAGACATGGATGGGGGCCTGGTGGAGGGTGACCCTGCACTGCTGGGGGGTGGGGGTGGTGGGAGACATGAGTGGGGGCCTGGTGGAGGGTGACCCTGGATGCTGGGGGGTGGGGGTGGTGGGAGACATGAGTGGGGGCCTGGTGGAGGGTGACCCTGGATGCTGGGGGGTGGGGGTGGTGGGAGACATGAGTGGGTGCCTGGTGGAGGCTGCCCCTGCACTGCTGGGGGGTGGGGGTGGTGGGAGACATGAGTGGGGGCCTGGTGGAGGCTGCCCCTGCACTGCTGGGGGGTGGGGGTGGTGGTAGACATGAGTGGGGGCCTGGTGGAGGCTGCCCCTGCACTGCTGGGGGGTGGGGGTGGTGGGAGACATGAGTGGGGGCCTGGTGGAGGCTGCCCCTGGTGGCTGGGGGGTGGGGGTGGTGGGAGACATGGGTGGGGGCCTGCTGGCAGGTGCCCCACAGTGCTGGGGGGTGGGGGTGGTGGTAGACATGCATTGTTGATCAGTAGTGCAAGGTGACATGTGGGTTGGCTGGGGGGCATGCCCATGGTGGATGGGCTGCCTGCGGGACATGAGCAGGGGTGCAGGGTAGTCCCCCGTGGTGTGGGCTGCCTGCAGGGGCCGTGGAGGTTGTGGAGCGTACACCTGGGAGGACCCACACGGCCAATTCACGTGTAGTACTCCCCAGAACCCCTGAAATACACGTACCCTGATGAAATCGCGTGTGGAACTTCCCGCGCACCCATGGAATACACGTACCCTGATGAAATCGCGTGTGGAACTTCCCGCGCACCCATGGAATACACGTACCCTGCGCGCACTGGCCCATTCGCGTGTGTAACTTCCCGCGCACCCCTGAAATACACGTACCCTGCTGAAATCGCGTGTGGAACTTCCCGCGCACCCATGTAATACACGTACCCTGCTCGCACTGGCCCATTCGCGTGTGGAACTTCCCGCGCACCCCTGAAATGCACGTACCCTGCAGAAATCGCGTGTGGAACTTGCCGCGCACCCCTGAAATACACGTACCCTGCTGAAATCGCGTGTGCAACTTCCCGCGCACCCCTGAAATTCACGTACCCTGCTTGCACGGGGCCAGTCGCGTGTGGAACTTCCCGCACACCCCTGCAATACACGTTCCCCGCTTGACGTTTGCTGTTTGCCAGCCCGGTGAACTGGTCCAGGGTTAGCGCAGCCCTTTGCGATGATTTAGCGATTTTGATGGCTTTTCCTTGTGCGAGGGCGTTCTTGGGGGCGTTACTGGCGCTGCTGCAGGGTCGCTGCGATTCTCTGCGCCACGGCTGGTTTGGAAGCCTGAAATCCATGAATACGCTGTGCGCGGAAATCGGTTTTAGCGCACGTGCCTGGCGCAGTCAATCGCACGCGGACACTCTGCGCCAGCCGCTTGCGACACTTTTCTGCGAAATTCTATGAATTACCCTCTAAGTCATCTGCTTAAAATGCTCAATGTCACTGAACAAAAACAACCAACCCGGATAAGTGATGTCATCACTGATGGCATCAGTAATGCCATTTGTGATGTCATCTTTGATGTCCTGGCTGTTAGTTTTTAGCAGTCCATGGTGTTGGTGCGACTTATGGTTTCATAAATTACCATAGCTGGCAAATTTCTTTGGTTTTTCGATTTAACCTTACAACCATAACGTCCATTTAACAATGTTTTTTAAACGAATTTCATAGGTTTTTATTAGTGGAACTTAAAACAAAAAGTCTCTTTAACACATGTTTGTGTGACAACCAGTAGTGAGATGTAATTTGTGTCATTGACCAATTATGTTTGAGCATAAAACATTATATCAATTTCCTTAGTTTTTTTCCTTGTCTAGAATTGTACCAAGGGGCCTTAAATCACTCATGTTGCCCTAGCTGAACCTAAAAGTATATATATATATATTCAGTGAAAAAACTTTGTTAAAGGGACGTTATGGTTAAGTTGCGCTACGAAAAACCTATGAAATTCAGTGAAAAAACCTTGTTAAAGGGACGTTATGGTTAAGTTGCGCTACTAAAAACGTATGAAATTCAGTGAAAAAAACTTTGTTAAAGGGACGTTATGGTTCAAAGTAAAACCGAAAAACCCCTGAAATTCGGCAGTTATGGTAAGATAAGCAACCATAACTCGCACCACCGTGCACTGCTAACACTAACACCCAGGACATCAAAGATGACATTACAAATGTCATTGATGACATCACTGATGACATCACATGTCTGGCTCCCCCTGTTTTTCCTTTACTGACATATCTAGGCCACATGGTTTTGCTCAGTAACAGTCAAGGGGCATCATTATCACCCTGGCGCTAAGGGATTACCGGTACCGGTACCGGTAATCCCTTAGCGCCTGATTACAAGGTCCCTTTGCGGGTTCCCACCTTAACTGGTTTTACCAGCCGTTAAGGATTCGACCCGCAAAGGGACCTTGGTGCTACTTACGGTACCTTCACAGTATGCAAAACTCTAATAAGAAAGCAGTTATCATTTCACTATTCAACATGGCAAGATTATGAATATTACACCTTCATCATGTATGCTGCACACACTGCCTATGTTTCTGCATAAGTAGCTTAGTATACTGGATAGAACTTCATAATAGAATGCTATTTATATCAATGCATTGCTTAATGCACTAATTAGCTCATGATATTTATCCCAATGATCCTTGACAGTTTTTGGTCAGCATTATAAGAATCCCTTGTACAGAGTTTTCATGAAAAGTAAATGCACATGTGATGTCATCAGTGATGTCATCAATGACATTTGTGATGTCATCTTTGATGTCCTGGGTGTTAGTGTTAGCAGTGCACGGTGGCGCAAGTTATGGCATCTTATCTTACCATAACTGCCGAATTTCAGGGGTTTTTCGGTTTTACTTTGAACCATAACGTCCCTTTAACAAAGTTTTTTTCACTGAATTTCATAACTTTTTAGTAGCGCAACTTAACCATAACATCCCTTTAACAAAGTTTTTTCACTGAATTTCATAGGTTTTTAGTAGCGCAACTTAACCATAACGTCCCTTTAACAAAGTTTTTTCACTGAATTTCATAGGTTTTTAGTAGCACAACTTAACCATAATAACCCTGACTTCATATACATGTAACATAGAACATACAGAACCCCCACGTAGTGATTTTGATGTCCGCGGACTACCGCCATGTCCGCGGACATACAGAGAATCTAAGCGTGGTGAATGTAAATTTAAATAGTCTGCCCCATTTCCCCTTTGAAGTTGGCTCTGAAAAGAGCCGTTTTTTGGGGGGTTTTTTACAGATGCTTGATAGACACCTGTTATTTTGTATTTTTTTTCTTGTTTTTTTTTCTTACTTCACTCCTAAAATCTTCACAACAACCCTTACATTCCAAAATAGAAAGGCATTTCCCGTAAAAGATAAAGAGATGCCATCTTCTTTAAAATTAACAGTATTACTGGCATCAATATTCTCATTATTACAGAAGAACATACCAGCTCTAAGCATGAAGGCACACATGCCTCGGTTGATGACACACCTAGCAATGTTTTGCTGAGGACAAGAAAACGGAACTATTTTCCCATATTGCCCTAGGTAATAATCCAGAAAAAATTACTTTCGCATTTGGAAGGATCTTCATTACGGCTTGAACCAAGCGTTCCAAATCAGCCAACAAAGTAGGGGCACTGACGTTGCCCAAATGGAAAGCACCATAGTGCAAAACTACCACATGCGGACTGTTCATCGTGGCCATATCCTCACAAACTTGTACAATTCCCTGTACATTGCAATCAGGCACAGTGCTCCACACCACCTCCACTCCTTTCACATCAAAGTTCTTTTCAACATGCCTGCATCGAGCGTACTGTTGTAAACCATGCACAAACATATCTCCAAGCACCAACACCCTGACTTTCTCTACTTCTGCCATCTTCACCACACACAGTATCTTTCAACACAAATCCACAACCTCGACATCTGATTGGCTAATCCGTACAGTCTTCTTTCCATGTTGGATTTGCTAGAAAACCCCAGATGTAGCACGCCCTGTCCACGGTCAGCCGCGGTGTCCGCGGACCGCGTAACTCTTCGACACCCCTTCTACATTTCCACTTTACTGTCTGTGCCATTCCCTCATTGCATACAGCTAAGCAGTCACACAATACGAAGAACGTCCTCAGAACACCCCCATTTTGTTTATTTTCAAACATTTCAGGACAATTATCATTTAATTATTCAACATATTAACATTACAAATATTATACTTTCATCTTGTACGCTGCACACAATGCTATGTTTCTTCATTAGTAGCTCAGTATACTAGATAGAACCACATAATACAATGCTATTTATATAAATGCATCGTTCAAAGCACTAATTACGGTATGATATTTATTGCAATGATCCTTCACAGTTTTTTCACAACATTATAATAAAAATCCCTAGTTCACAAATTTCATGAAAAGTAAATGCACATGTGATGTCATCAGTGATTTCATCAATGACATTTGCGATGTCATCTTTGATGTCCTGGGTGTTAGTCTTAGCAGTGCACGGTGGTGGCGCGAGTTATGGTTTCTTAGCTTACCATAACTGGCGAATTTCAGGGGTTTTTCGGCTTTACTTGGAACCATAACGTCCCTTAAACAAACTTTTTTTATTAACATGCAAACAATATACAAAGAAGTAGTGTAAACAGCAAGTTCTCACAGATGGCTTTACACAGAATGTTGCAAAGTAAGCATTTATGCTCGTTCACAGTGAAGGTCAGCTGCTTCCACTTTTTTCTCGCGGCCCGGAGAGGCCCACGACTCCCAGTATAAGGTTCTATTTTTTTTTTACCTTGACAGACAGAGATTGTGCTGAAAGACTTCTTTTGAAGAAGTGTAGCAAAAACGTAAGACACGATAAAGATGACAAATCTGAAATGAAACCACTTTTGTATATTATATCACTTTGATAAAGATAGTTGGCACACACAGAGTCGTATTTTGGGACTGCACTACACTTGGACAATGGAAAATGCAATTATAATGTAAGTAACTCTTTAGATTATTTTATACCAGAATATAATAACAATAGCGTGGCATTAAAGCCCGGTCAAGTTGTACTTGTTCGTTCAATGTGGCATATTGTTTTCTACCGCGCACTATCACCGCCAAATTGATCCCCTGTCGTTTAGAGGGCTCTGAAAAAGGCAGATGACACAGGGTGGGTTAATAGAAATAATTTAACCGGTCTGTAGCCGGTCAAGTGCTCTACTCGCTGTGCCACTTCAATGTACCTGGTCGAGTGGCACAGCGAGTAGAGCCCTCGCTTTGACATCCGTGCACAGCTTGCTAACGCAGGTTCGAATCCCGGCACGGCCAAACTCAGCCTTTCATCTTTCTGTGGTCGATAAATGAGCACCACACACCGTGGGTAATAATAAGCAGCGCTGAGATACCTGACGGTTCTTAGTGCTATATAAATGCGAAAATATTATTATTTTATTATTAACATACTCCGTTGCACTATCTTCGCTAGCAAATAGTTTCATGCCCTAATAAATAAAATGAATATTTTTTATAAAGATCGGCTGGTGAGACTAATTTATGTTTTTTAAAACAGGTATGTTGCCCCATTTTGCCAATGTCACGATTTTCGGACTCCAGCGATGGATTTTTCAACTGCCAGGTGCAGCTCCATGTAAGCAACTTCATGACCCTCACCATTTTATGGGACAATCGCCAAGGACCAAATTGCCCTTACGCAGTACTAGCGGCTAGAAGCAACATACCAACCATTATGGTGGTCTAATGCCTCGTTGTTGGAGCAGCCTTCCAATTATCAGTGCGACCATTTACTGCTTTTATCATAAACCAACAGCGTATCTACCGCAAAGGAACAGCGCATGGCTCCAAATAAACTTTTGCTGATCGACAGCAGAGACAATTGCAAATCGCTGAATATTCACTAAACATTTCATGTGAAATAAATGTACTTTACCAAATGTACAATCCTGCTGTTTACTTTTAAACCACAGTTTCATATTCCGAATTGTGGCGCACTGTGTTCTAAGCTGATTTAACACCCTCTGTACCGCAAAGGAACATTGCGTGGCTCAACATGAACTTTTGCGGATCGTCAACAAAGACAAATGCAAATCGCTGAATATTCTCTAAACATTTGATGTCAAATAAATGTACTTTACAAAATTTACAATCTTGCTGTTTGCATTTTTAAATCACATTTTCATATTCCGAATTGTGGCGTGCTGTGTTGTGACATAATGTGTGTTGTCTTCCGGGTTCTGTGTAAAGTCGCGTAGGACTGGAGACGACTGGGCGCGTTTGATGACGCACCCTGTAACGTCACAGAGAGAGGCGGGGAATATGAATGCTTTCATAATGTCAGGCTTAGGGACAGGAGATATGATTTACTGTCGCAAAAGCAAGTCAGCCAGGTCAATAGCGCCAGTCTTAGGATTATCACATAATGTCGGCGCACACCAGCCTGATTTATCGTTTCTTTAGTGGACAAAAAGTCGGATGAGGCCCATAGGAAATTGTACTGTCAGCGGACAAAAGGAGGGTTCGTAGAACACTTTCAACCTGACAACGAACAATACAAACAACGTTCTCAGAACACCCCCATTTTGTGTAATTGCAACCATTTCGGGACACCGCGAGTGTTCTTAGAACACATTCAACTTGACAGATTACAATACGGACAGCGTCCTCAGGACACCCCCAGTTTGTGTATTTACGAACATTTAAATACGCCGTGAGTGTTTTTAGCTCAATTTTACCTTCCTTGCGAACAAAAAGGACACATACTCCGTCCTCTGAACACCCCACCATTTAGTTTATTTACAAAATGTCAGAACAGCCGTGTTCTCCGCGGACAAATCTAACACAACAAAAGCGTATAGCACATAAAAAAACAAAACATTGAACCTATCTCATACTCCCCCACCCTCCCCAAACACTCTTACACACCAACACACTCCACTAAATACAATTTTTAATCCAAGTTTCACTGCGCTGTGCGCGGTCGACGGCGAATACAAGATGGCGGGCACTACAGAAAATCTGACGCGCTCCACGCCGTCCAATCAGTCGCATGTCCGTGGACATGACGCAAGCCCATGGGCCAATCGGGGTGCTGCCTTACATTTTGGTCATTTTTTTAAAAACTACTGGACGGATTTACACCAAATTTGCAAAACCACGCTTTCGGGACCAAGCCGCCGTTCCTGCCGCAAATTTGGTGTAAATCCGTCCAGCGGTTCGGGCTGTAGCCGTGCGCAAAGTTTTTTCCCATTATGTCTATAGGAAAAAACAAAAGTTTTGGGACCCCCCCTATAACTTTGCCCCCCCTGGACTAAACCTCTCCAAACTTTGTAAAAAATATTCAGACTGGGCCATATACTTTTTTTGCAAAGTTTGGTGAGGATTCGTCCAGAGGGAGCGAAGTTATAAGCCACCCAAAAAGTGCTCTTCCTATGGAAACACCAACTTAACCATAACTACATGGACGCTACCGCGTACTTTGATATTGGATATTCCATTTATTTTGGAGTGTTATGCTTTGTTGTTATGGTTGCTACTGGATCCTATTCACACCCCTCTTGCCAATATAGTCTTCCTTCTGTCCACATTAACCCCAAAAGTTCAGAAAAGGTATATCTCTTAGCTGTGGCTTATGATTAGGATCACTTTTGTTTTGTAGAGTTGTGGCTCCTCCATAATGGGTGAGAGGGCACCAACCCACTCGAACCCTCAGCCACTACAGAGGAGGCGAGCCAGCCCAGTGTAAAACACTGAGTACTGCCTACACTTCTTTCTGCAGCTGAGGGAGCGCTCCTACGGTGGCTTAACCTGTCAAAAGGAAATGTTCCTTAGATGCCGAAAAGGCCTTTGACAGGGTGGCCGGGACTTCCTGGTGAGAGTATTAGTTTGAATGGGTTGGGACCGAAACTCTGTCACGCCATTAAGGCACTGTACACATCTCCCACGACATCTGTGACAGTGAACGGAGGCTACTCAAGGTGGTTCCCTTTGGAAAGGGGAACGAGACAAGGCTGTCCACTGTCTGCAATACTGTTTGTGCTGTCCCTCGAACCGCTGGCGCAGAAACTAAGATACGATGACAGGGTTAAAGGAATTAAAGTGGGTTTTTATGCTAACGATATTCTCCTACATCTAACTGATCCTTTAAACTCAGTCCCAGCTGCACTACGCATAATTGAAGAATATGGTGAATTAGCCAGCCTCAATATTAATACAGGACAACGGATGCTACTCCCAATTGATAAAAGCAAGGACTCCGAAGTGGAACGATTCGCTGCTCTAGGGGTGAAGGTCAGCCTCTCCACACTCAGATATCTGGGCATTAATGTTACCCGAGAATTAGGCTCTTTATATCAAGCTAATTTCCCCCCGCTATCACTTATCCTCCAGAAAGATATCGAAAGGTGGTCCAGACTCACCATCTCTTGGTATGGCCGCCAAAAAGCTATAAAAATTGTGATAATGCGCAAAATACTCTATTTGTTTCAAATGCTGCCCATTACAATGCCCAAAGAATATTTCACTGACACTAGGAAGTCCCTGTTAACCTTCCTATGTCAAAATCAAAAGCCCAGAGTCCCCAGATCCTTGCTCCAACTACGAAAAGACAATGGAGGGGTAGGCCTCCCAGACATAGAAACGTATTACAGAGCGACCCAATTGCGCATATTAATTCTGCATGTCAGGCAACAGTCGGACCTGCAATGGATAGCCCTAGACAATTACCATCTTCGCCCATTCATTCTAGGTGAATGGCTTTGGGTCCCAGGGCCGCAATTACGGAACAGCATTAAAACTCACCCATCATTGGAACAATATGGGCACTGTGGTAACCTGGCAAGAAAATGGAGGGAATTACGACTTGGCCCTCCCCCTGGGACACCCTTGGGCGCCGGGAATCTGAGACGCGATCCCAGACCCCGGAAGCTTTGAGGACTGGTATCAGGCGGGACTAGAAAGAGCTGGGCAGCTGTGGAGGAATAATACCTTTATCACCATTCAGCAGCTACATGAGGCACTCGGTATAGGCCCACTCTCGGTGTTCTTATACTTGAGACTCAAGGGGGTTATGACAAGGGCGATATGGAAGAGCCAACTACAAAGGGACCTCACTCCGTTCGAAAGAATTCTTGATACCTGTACGAGCTCTAAAGGCCTAATAAGCGCACTGTACTCGGCGCTGATTGAGGTTTCCATCACAGCAGCCCTCACGCTGAAGAGCAAATGGGAAGCAGATATGGGTAGACACATCTCACAGAAACTATGGTTACACAAATGTAGGAGAACAGCGAAATCATCCATATCCTGCCAATGCAAGCTGCATGCCATCAAGCTAATATACAGATGGCGCTACGACCCACTTAGATTAGCTAAACTGTATGAAGGGGTAAGCTCATACTGCTGGAGGGGTTGTTGAAAGAAAGCTGACTATTGGCATATGTGGTGGGGATGTGGGGCGGTCCAAGCTTACTGGTCAGAAGTTCTCAGTTGGATTAAAGAGTTAGATGATGAAGAAATGGACAAACAACCATTGTTGATTCTATTTTGCCTGATCGAAACAGAAGAGACGACCATTAAAGCACCCAAAATGATACAAAGCCTACTGATGGCCGCAAGAGCTTGTGTCATTATGGTGTGGAAGAGGGCTACGCTCCCTACCAAAACAGAATGGATAGGTCTCGCCCGAAACATTTATAGAATGGACAACCTGACTGCAGCTCTTCATGGGGACCGCACCTCAGTTGAAAATGAATGGTCAGAATTTCGGGCTAAATACATCACTCAGTAGAATGTGTGCAAAACATTATAAAAGTCATAGGGCCTCCTTACACGGTAGGCGGTAATGGTTTACCGGTACCGGTATTTTACCGGTACCAGTAAACCCTTACCGCCTTACTACGAGGTCCCTTTGCGGGTTGGTACATTAACGCCTGCTTTTAGCAGGCGTTAAAAAACGAACCCGCAAAGGGACCGGGGTGCTAATTACGGTACCGCAATTTGCGGTACCGTAATTAGCGCCTTCCCCATTCCCATCATGCCCTATGGGGCCAAAATGGGAATGAGGAAGGGCAATGGAGGAAGGAGGAATTACCGCCTTCCCAACCTTGGAATAGGGCGATAATTCCCCTTTCCTCCAAGGCGGTACCCGTAAATTACCGGCATGAACCATGGCGCTAATAGCGCCATGGTTTACCACCTACCGTGTAATGAGGCCCATAGACATCCTATAAAACAGTTGACAATGTCTGCTACATCAGATCCAAAAAAGTATTATTATGTTCCTCTGCTTTGTGTTATGGTTCTAATAATGATCCAGATGTGGAAAGTTGAATCGTATTAACCCTACTGTTGGTGTTATGATGGAAAGAGGTGGGGGGGGACAGGGTGTAGACAGGTTTTTAGAATGCTATTGAGAAAATTATAAGCTTCACAACGATACCAAATGTTATATGCAATGTTTTGTATATTTCCTTTTATATAACTGTTTGTTGAAAATGTCTGTAATTGAATGTCGAAACCCCTACTTTAAAATTAATAAAAACGAAATTTTAAAAAAAAAGGAAATGTGGTTTCAAGTGTTATTACTTGTCTAGACTGGTAATTTTTCAGTTAGCCTAGCAATTTTTTACATGGCATGACATTTTTTACTGGGCAACTTTGATAAAGCTGGCATGATAAGTGCTTTTACCTAGCTAGACTAGCATTTTTGTACAGCCAGACTAGTTTACTGTGGCATGACATTTTCAATTTGACGTCTTTGATAAAGATGGCATGATAAGTGTTATTGGGCCTCATCAGGAGTTGGGTGGTATACCAGCACTAATTGCCCCGGGATACCGCCCAATGCAATTAGCGCTACCGCTACTCGGTCCAGCACAATTTGCGCCAGATCGGGAGTAGTGTTAAGACAGTAAATTCCCATTTCCATTGGGTCCATTGGACCTAAGGGGGATGGGTGGCGCAATTAACACTGGTGCTAAAACCGCCAGCAGTAATACCACTGAAAATTCCCATACAGCCAGTGCATTCACCTCCAGCTAAAGCTGGAGGTGAATATATCCAGGCAGGGCCATACTCGTGATTGGGCGGAGCAGTAAATGCTGCGGTAATAGTGTTAGAGCCACATTTTACTTTCCACCCAACTTGTGATGAGGCCAATTAACTGGCTAGACTGGCATTTTGGTGCAGCCAGTCTAGCTATTTGTTTGGCATGGCATGTATTACTGAGTATTTATGATAAAGTAAGCAATATGTGTTATTACATGGCTAGACAAGCATTTTGGCTCAGCCAGTCTAGCTATTTTTTTGGCATGACATTTTTTTACTGAGCATCTATGATCCAGTAAACATTATCTGTTATTACGTGGCTAGCCTGGCATTTTGGTGCAACCAGTTTGGACATGTTTTTATATTGTGGCATGGCATTCTTAATGGCGAGGCCAACTGGAGTATGTCCTTAGGTGTTGGTATGGCCATATATTTCCAGAACCAGCATGAGCATCTGTTCTTATAGTATCATTAGTAGCCTAATGCGCAAAGCAAATAACTGTGTGTCCTTATTTGGGAATACTAGCATATAATTGTGCAGCCAGATCGGAAATATATGGGCACCCCCAATATGAAAATGTTTTATAATGCCATGTATTGTGGACAAAGGCATCATGAAAATGCATTGGTAAATGTGCTTATGCACTGTTGGTGGCTTGCAACTATTGGATTTTGTCATGCGTTAGCCTACGGAACATATTGGAAAATCTTTGGCTTTTTACTCAATTGTTCACTTAAATTGTGCTGTAAATGCCCCATTTTAAACCATTATTCAAACAGTATTTTCAGAGGGAGACCCCTACCCGAACCGCCTTTGGTTAGTTTGGGCTCTTGTCTTACATTCGGCCTTTTGGCCATAGTTTTGGGATAATATTTACACCACTCCAATTAAACAATTCATAGCCATCACTGGTTTTGTAGCAGTTTGAGGGCTGAGTGAGTACTTTAGCAACTACTCAGCCATGTACTCCTGCGGGGAAGAAGCAGTTTCGTCACACCAAAATGTAGCTATAAACATTGATTAATCAGTGTGGTGTGTTCTGAACACCAAGAAAGACAAGGGTCCTCATTACAAGTTTGTCAGTCTGGAAACAACGGTGCCAGCAAGCTTACAGACACTGTTATTTCTGTACTGGCAAACTACGAGTCTACGGGCGGGTGCCGTTCCGCCCGCCAGGGTCAGACCTGGCTGGCAGAATGGCACCCACCTGCAGATTTTCATGTAAGCACTGGCATTGTTATTAACGTTGCCGGTGCTTCCATGGTCCCCACTCCCATACAGTCCTAGGGGACTCTATGGGAATGGGGATCAACATTTTACTGGGGCCTGACTTCCCGGACCAACGGGATTATAATGCCCCAGTGTTTCCAGCAAGTCAGGTGCCAGTAAATCACTACGGGTCCGGCTGCTACCTGCCGGATTTACCGGCACGGTTACCGCCGGACCCATAATGAGGGCAATAAAAGGACACGTTAAGTGAAGAGATGTAACATGGATTTAAATTCGGCATGCGAGAATATTATCGTCAAATGGCCACTGTAATTTGACAAACATTGTGTGTTTCAATTATCGTTTATGTCATTGTCCATTAAGAGGACTCAGAACAATCCATACTATTAAGTAACTAAATCGGTGGAACAGGCGTAATTCTTGTTCTGATGGATTCCAAATGGCCATGCCCTACCCCCGACCCTTTCTGAAACCTTTGTGATTATAGCGTATGTATATGCAGCAGCACCTTCATTTGGAAAATAGATAAGAGCAAAGGCACACAGCCAGGATTTTTTAATAACTTTGCAAAATCGCAGGAGCCATAGTGGATGCAGCGTCCAACTTAATTGATGATCCGCATCACAGTAAGTCACAACAACAGGCACAGAATTCTGCTAAACGTCTCAGTAACATGTTTATCACACTAGTGATAGAACCCGAGCCAAGATTTTGACTGATGTAGAGACCATTTGTGTTGACAAAATCGGACTGTTTAGGCAACTAAAGAAAATCGTACTACCTGACTACGCCGGCATGTGAATTCCGCTGGTAGAAACATGGCTGGTGGCACTACCTGTATGAGAAAAAGAAAATTGGTTGAAAGATGGGCTTTCTGTTTGCTTATGTGGCCAGGCATTAGTAACTATTTAGCTTGGGGGGCTTGGAATTTATGAGGCACTAAGTGTGTCACGATGGCCCTTGGGGGCTGCCGTATTGTTTGGACATTTCAGTAGTTCTGCTGCATGTTTTTGATTAAATCCAATTGAATAGCTAAACATTTTCTACAATATGCAATGATCTTGAAAGAAGTAGAAACTCTGCCATTCTTCTTGTGGATTCCTACGCAATTCTGAGCTGTCAGTTTCTTAGTTTTTCAACATAACCCGTTTGAAGTCATTTCATACAATGAAAAACAATCTCATCTTCTCTATACAATTGAGTTCTATGTCCGCAGGTGCAATCTTTTGTGCGTGTCCCTCTCCCGGTGTATGGTAGGGCGACCCCCCCAAAATTCCAGATGCTACACAGCACCCCGCACCACCTCTCGCACTGTCCCCCACTTACCTGATGCAGGCTCCAGCCTCCAGCTGCCTGCTTCTCGTCTACTTCAGTGCTCTGTGTGCAGCGTGCGCTGGAAGCCCGGGGCACACAACGGGGCACTTTTGTGCACAACCTTTGGTGACCTGGACTTCGGGCGCTGCGGCAGTTAATCTCTGCCATGAGCAGGGTCTGCTCAAGTCAATGGAGGAATTCGAAAATGGAAACTTCATTTTAAAAAATCAAAGCATATCGAATCTAGAGGGAGAGAGAAAATCAGACACAGCAGTAGTGGGATTTAAACATGTTGAAGGAAGCTGAACATGAATATATAAAATAAAAAGACCCCACTCAGTCTGTACTGTATATCCCATGCAAAAACACACTTGTGGCTATGAAAGTAAATTAATGTGTGTTGATTTTCTTATCAAAAAGACCTCATCGCTTCTGTAAACTCTCTTCCCCTGATCAACTTCACATGCTCGCGCAACTCAGACTGTAAAACACACACTATTAAGAGAATGTATAAAAGGGAAACAAAGACGAAGTAACAGATATGTCGATTTGTAGAAAAACATTGCAAAATGTTATCCATATTGATTCTAGACGAGGTGCAAAAGGTGGTATCACACATTCAGAGATTTTCCAGTCCACTGTGTGGAATATATTAGTATATGGCATATAGTTGTGTAAATTGCATCTCAGACAAAGATAGGCGGAACAGTCATAATTAGTAGATGGGGCCCTCTTTTAAAGCGATCACATTTTGACAGATGGGCATGCTGCCCTTGGTGTCCTTGGTCCCACCCATTTGATATGATTTTTTATATCAATTGAATATAAAAATTATATAAAAAAGATATTGATATTGAATGTATATCAGATTTATATAAATGGCCATAAGGTTTGTTTGTGTGTTTTGATATGTTTTGATATAAAGTGAATCATTTATATCAGTTTGATATAAAGTTTATATTAAAATGATTTTAACATGGGAGAGCGTGTGTGTGCTGTTGCTTGGTTGAGGGCATAGTGAGTTGTGAGGAGTTAGCCGGCAAGTGTTAGGTGTTGGTGACCCTTTGATGACATGGGAGTGGGTTGTGACCTTTACTTTATAGACATTTTTTTACAAGGTTGTGGCATTTGAATAATGTTATATACACTTTGAATAATTGTATATAAAGCTGGTAGGAATTTTGATAAGCCTTTGAATAATTTTTGTATAAAGGTGGCAGGGATTTTGATGTGACCTAAATAATGTTTCTGTAAACGTTATTAGTTTGATATGAAGTGGGTGGGGATTTTGATAAGAACCTAAATAATGTTTATATAAACTTTATATATATCTTATACTATTTTTATATAAAGCTGACATATAGTTTAAGAATGTTGGACATGAAATTGATTGAAAGGGCCCGCTTAAGGCTAGGGTGACCCAGGGTTCGTCTTTAGAACCCAGATATATAGCTTTTACGACAGGGTGGAAAACACAACACTTTTTTAGCTAACTAAGGGCCTTTCAGAAAATGGCAACTATGATCAGCTATAGCTAAAATGAGGGAAGAACAACCCCAGGAACCACAATGGATTTTATGGTGTATAAGGGCATGGAGGATGCTCAGGATTTAATGGCCGGTTGAACCGGAAGAGTTTTGGGACAATGACAATGCGGTTATGGAGCAGCCATTTACGCCGATGTAGGCTCTGAAGACAAGGACTGTGAAGCTATGACACTGCAGACGGATGCATCGATGATGCCAGAGATGGAAGCCGCCCCCCCGGATCCATGCTGAAAAACAAGGTCGCGTGTGCAGGGATGGGCTGATCGAGGCAGAGACTATTAACACTTATTGTGTTGGTTGTTCAAGCCAGCTTGAAAATACAGGTCTTCTGCTGATGGAGACCGATAGCCTTAAAGACAGTGCTATTATTCAATGCGCTTGCTGTTCAAAACAAATTGAAAGCCCGGGGCAGTCTGTGTAAGGCCTGTCTTACTTTAATGGAGACTGACATTACCACAACGCTGATATTCGAGCCACTCACAGGGTTACAGCATAGTGGCTGAGGCGTGTTTAAAACAACACTTTTATAGATGGTGCTACGGACATAAAATTAATGATCCCCAACAGGATGCTCCTGAATGTCTGGAACTATCTTATATGTATAATTCGCTACGTAAAATATGTTTTGTGTTGAGCCCTAAGTGCATTGTAAATACAGTCATTGACACAGATAAGGATCGGTGATGAGACCGAACAATGCATATCTAAAACATTATGGGCTACAGAATATGCAATTAACCAGCTCTTGAAATTGAAGAAGTTTAGAGGCATGTGTTTGATGCGCGTTAGACACATCATTGAAAAAACAGTTCCCGATTGGGCAGGGATAAAGTATATATAAATGAGCGCCCAATGGAATCTAACACGCACGATTAATGAAGTGACTGTGTGCAATGTGTTTGGGCAGTATTCACATGTATTATGGATTATTTAACAGGGCCAATTACTTCAGTATTTTAATATGAATATATGTTTTAATAATAATTACTGTTTTAAATGCGACTAAACATTTGTTGTTTATAATATTATTATGATGAAGGAGGTGTTGGCACCCTCTATTGTAAACTGCAAAGCGATGGTGAGAAAGTGACACGGGAGCGATTAAGATATGGCTTTCAGGGGAGGAGGCTTACACGCTACACAAACTAGCCCGAAACCATTTTAAACGATCAATGACCGTGGTTTGTGATGTCAATCAACAATGGCAGGCAGATATTGTGGATTTGAGTCAATTATGAATTTTTGTTGACCGTCTCTCTATTATGTATATCTGCTTATTGACGCTCTGAAAGACAATCTTCGTCTGAAGTAATAGATGAGACAGCAACATTTGTATCCGAGAAGATCATTGTGCAACATGTGATGACCCGAGTTATTTAATGTGAACAAAATCTGTGTAAAAATACCATAAATATGAATAAAAATCTGTTGTTTTATAAAACCTGGTTGTGTCTTTTTATGTAGAACAGGTATGGAGGGTAAACACGGCTGAAATATAAAACTGGCAGAAATATATAATGACATAAAGATGTCAAGAGTTTATAACAATGCATATGAAAATAAAAAAGGCAACATTTGAAAACAACAGAATTCTACAGTGCAATTAAAACTAGTCTCTCCAAAAGCACAACATAGCATTATACGTATGAACTAAATACACTTTTAAAAGTGATGTAATTAATAGGGCCACGTAATAAAGAACAGGACAGGTTTATGAATTGTAAAAATATTGCATTTATCAAAAAGATATCATTAATACAGAAAGGAAAAATATGTGTGAAAACATTTAATGTAATAGAAAAAATAAACATACAGATGCAAATATCCAAAATCTCAGACACTTCGTTATGAATTGTAAAAATATTTTATTTATAAAAAAGATATACTTAAATACAGAAAGGAAAAATACATGTGTAAAAACATTTAATGTAATATAAATAAATAAACATACGGATGCAAAGATCCAAAATCTCAGACTCTCCTTTGTGAATTGTAAAAATATTAGATTTACAAAAAAAGATATACTTAATACAGAAAGGAAAAATACATGTGTAAAAACATTTAATCTAGTAGAAAAAATAAACATGCAGATACCAATATGCAAAATCTCAGGCACTCAGATTTAAGGGACACGGCACTATTACAACTACAGAAGTGCTTTGAAACGCACAGGGATGGTAGATGTTCTTGTTAAAATATTTACAGGGTAATTCATAGAATTTCGCACAAAACTGGCGCACGCGGCTGGGGCACAGTGTGTGCGTGCGAATGTCTGCGCCAGCCGCGTGCGCTAAAATCAATTTCCGCGCACAACGTATTCATGGATTTAAGCCTCCAAAACCAGCCGTGGTGCAGAGTGGTGCAGCGACCCTGCAGCAGCGCCAGTTACGCCCCTAAGAACGCCCTCGCGCAAGGAAAAGCCATCAAAATCCCCAATTCAGCGCAAAGGGCCGCACTAACCCTGGACCAGTTTACAGGGCTGCCAAACAGAAAAGCCAAGCGGGGAAAGTGCATTACTGGGGTGCGCGTGAAGTTTCACACGCGAAAGGGCCTGTGCGAGTGGGGTACGTGTATAACTGGGGTTCGCGGGAAGTTTGACACGCGATTTCAGCAGGGTACGTGTATTACGGGGGTTCGCGGGAATTCACATATGCAATTGGATCCGAGTACATGTATTTCGGGGGTGCGCGGGAAGTTTCACACGCGAAAGGGCCTGTGCGAGTGGGGTACGTGTATAACTGGGGTTCGCGTGAAGTTTTACACGCGAAAGGGCCTTGTGCGAGTGGGGTACGTGTATTCCTGGGGTTCGCGTGAGGTTTTACACGCGAAAGGGCCCTGTGCGAATGGGGTACGTGTATTCCTGGGGTTCGTGTGATGTTTGACACGCGAAAGGGCAATGCCCGTGCGCGACACGTCATAGACGCGCTTACGCGCTAAGGGCCTTTGGTCCAATGAAATCTCGTACGTGTGCTGACCTGCTTACGCGCTAAGGGCCTTTCCTCGAATTACACACTGACGTTCACATTTTTCACGTGCCAAATCACTCCGTATCAAGCTGGCCACGCATACACACACGGAAGACCATGCTCCTGCCCTGAAGGCCATTTTCCTGCCCCCCAGGGCCCCGAGCACGCTCCCACCTGCCATCTGCTGCTGCCTGACTGTCTGCTGCCCACATGCCCTGCTAATTGGTGCCTGCACATCAGCCATCTGCAGGGGTCCAGTTGCTGTGTCCACCCCTGCTGGAACAGAAGACTCCCGACTGGGATACCATCGCTCCACAGCCCAGCCCCAGAACCAAGTTGCCCACCCACTCCTGCCTCTGGGGTTGCCATGTCGGGCACATCTCCATCTGGCACCACTGACAACCCCCACCCAGAGAGGCAGAGGGCCACCAGCTTCACTGGCCCCGAAGTTGGTGTCCTGGTGGAGCATGTCCTTGGGCATTATGATGCCCTCTTCGTAACATCATGCGCCAACAAGGAAGGACTGGAGAGGATCTGGGACGATGTAGTGGTTGCCATCAATGCGGAGGGGGTGGCAACCCGCGACATCAAGCACGTCCAGAAGCGCTGGGAGGACTTCAGGTCCAGGACCCTCCACAAGGCCCGGCGCCTCGCGGAGGGGGGCCGGGCACGCATGAGTAACATCCAGATGAGGGTCCTAGAACGCGTAAGCCCAGCACTCCGCGCCCAGATCCTTCGGAGGCAGACCCGTCCGGAGTTGAGCGGTAAGTGGCCAAGCATTGCTGTGTGAGACAGGGCATGTTGCAGTGTGCTGCTAGTCTGATGCTTGCCTGCATGTGTGACATAGGCCATGTATGGATGTGTGTGTGCAGGGACATCATGTTCATGCATGTGAGACCAGTTATGTGTGAACCACATGGTTGGTGCATGTGTTTTAATGCAACACAGGGAGCTCTATGCGGAATGCACACATGAAAGCATGGCTGTCTCTGTTCCTGGACATGAAGGGGGCATGAGGAATGGGTGCTGATGTCATGTACTTGTATGGTGCACGTGTGTATGTGTGCCAGAGAAGTGTGTGTGTGACTTTGAAACGCCATGGCTGCATGTGACTTTGAAGGCAACATCTTGGTTTACAGGGGCCCTTCTACATGGATGTTGATGTTGATTGCAGGCGCCAGGACTGTTTCTGCATGTGTGTTGTGTGCATTGACCCATGGGTTGTGGAATGACAGGATGGAAGTGACATTTGACAGTGCCACTCATGTGTTATTGCTTCCTGTGTAGGGTATTTTGTACTGTACCCTGATGCTTGTGTTCTATGTCTCCCTCTATGCAGCGTCAAGTGAAGAAGAGGGTGGAGACAGCGCTGTGGAGCCAAGCGGCGGGGATGCCTCCCCTGGGCGGCGACGCAAGGCCCAGCCACCCTCCCAGGAATTACCATCATCCGGGACCGAGGGGGCTGGTGCGGCGTCTGCCACAACGGCTGTGGTGGAAGGGCCGGGTGAGCGCCCACAGGGGCCTCCAATGGCAGAAGACGGTGTGGAGACATCCAGGTTGGTGGTCTCCACAGAGGAGGAGGAGCCCGCTACTGAGCTGCACATGGGGCCTGGTGGGGGTAGTACCACTGGTGCAAGTGGTGCAGTCCAGGGCCAGGGTCAGGAGGCAGCACAGGTCACTGCGGAGGGGCCTGTGCATGTCGCTGTCCCTGACCCTGTGACTGCACCACCATGCACCAGCCGGGAGGCCCGTCCCAGGCCTGTCCGCAGGGAGGGGAGAAGGCCATGTCATCTGCCTCTCCACTACCTGCGGATGAGGGGTCCCACGAACGTATGGGCTTCGTCCTGGTTGTTGGGTCCCTACATGTGTCGTGCACTCTGGCGGACCTCTCCTCCTCTGTGGAGACTATGCGCCAGTCGTTCTCCACACCGTCTTCCGGCCCAGATTCCACCAGGGCCCCCTGTGGACCTGGCCCGACCAACACAGCTAGCTTGGTGGAGCTCACATCCCTGCCACAGTTGGGAGTCGGCGTCCCAGCAGGGGTGGACACCACAACTGGAGACCAGTTGATGGAGGATGTGCAGGCACCATCAGACACGGCACATGGACAGCAGCAGCAGGAGCAGGCTCTTGGTGGGAGCAATGATGGCTCGGGGCCTTCAACATCGGAGGGGCAGGCATTGGCCAGAGGGCAGGAGGACCCAGGATTGGAAGTGTCTTCCGTGTGGCAGCGGATAGGCCATGCCATAGATGCGGAGCGGCAGCAGGCAGAAGAGGCATGGCTCATGATGGTCAGGGCGGAGAACTCCATGCGGAGGGCCCTGAGGCGGGCCGAGTGCCTCGAGGCAATTCGCAGGGAGTTGGAGGAGAACATGTTGTCGTCCCTGCGAACCCTCGGGGCCATGGAAGAGGACCACCTCCAGGACATTGAGCAGGAGTTTGATGATGCCCTGACCCGGGACATCCAAAAGTGAGCCGTCGGACTAGCCCGCTGCCCTTGTAAATAGTTTTTAGAGTTAGGTTTCCTTTATGTTTTCCTTTTATTTGTGGTCAATGGACAATGCCACCCAAATTTGTATATAGTAATATTTTTAGGTAGTTAGGTAGGTAGGTTTCATTTGTTTGGTTGGGATCATGGACCCTTTACATCCTTGGACAATGGATTGTACATAGTTTAATCATGTTTTCTTTTTTTTTTTGTGCATCATGGACATGGAGCAATGGATTTTTTTTCCCCGGACAATGGATTGTAAATAGTTGGACTATGGATTGATTTCTCTTTCATTTTTTTATGAACATGCAGCAATGTTTTTTTTTTTTTTTACATTTCCTTTGGATTTGCGTTGTTGGAGGGTGACTTTGCACTGTTTTTCTTTCAAATTTACATGGATTGGTTATCATTTTCATTCAATCATCTTTTTCACATGCTTTTCTTTTCATGTTTCATATTTTGGAATGCTTTCATTTTATTTTTGATTTCATGTACATACTACATTTTCATTTTTTAGTTCCATGTGTGGGATTCGCTCATTGGCTTGATGCATGTGAAAATGTGGGTTAACACAAGCAATGTCAACCAGTGTATTTGTGTGATGGACATGTGTTGATGTACATAGTTTGGACTGTTGGTTTGTGTCATGAGATCAGCATTTCAATGCTGGGGGGTGGGGGTGCAAGGGGACATGAGTAGGGGCCTGCTGGCAGGTGCCCTGCACTGCTGGGGGGTTGCGGTGCAGGGGGACATGAGTGGGGGCCTGCTGGCAAGTGCCCTGCACTGCTGGGGGTGGGGGTGCAGGGGGACATGAGTGGGGGCCTGCTGGCAGGTGCCCTGCACTGCTGGGGGGTGGAGGTGCAAGGGGACATGAGTGGGGGCCTGCTGGCAGGTGCCCTGCACTGCTGGGGGGTGGGGTGCAAGGGGACATGAGTGGGGGCCTGCTGGCATGTGCCCTGCACTGCTGGGGGGTGGGGGTTCAGGGGGACATGAGTGGGACATGAGAGGGGGCCTGCTGGCAGGTGCCATGCACTGCTGGGTGGTGGGGGTGCAGGGGGACATGAGTTGGTGATCAGTAGTGCAAGGTGACATGTGGCTTCGCTGGGGGCATGCCCATGGTGGATGGGCTGCCTGCGGGACATGACCAGGGGTGCAGGGTAGTCCCCTGTGGTGTGGGATGCCTGCAGGGTCCGTGGAGGGTGTAGAGGGAACACCTGGGAGGACCCACACTGCCAAATCACGTGTAGGACTCCCCTGCACCCCCGAAATACACGTACCCTGCTGAAATGGCGTTTGAGACTTCCCGCGAACCCCATAATACACGTACCCCGCTCGCACAGGGCCAATATTCCTGGTCCGTGTGCAACTTCACGCGAAAGGGCCCTGTGCGAGCAGGGTATGTGTATTACGAGGTTTGTGTGAAGTTTCACATGCGAAAGGGCCCTATGCGAGTGGGGTACGTGTATTACGGGGTTCGCGGGAAGTCTCACACGCCATTTCAGCAGGGTTCGTGTATAACTGGGGTTTGCATGAAGTTTCACATGGGAAAGGGCCCTGTATGAGTGGGTACGTGTATTACGGGGTTTGCACGAAGTCTCACACGCCATTTCAGCAGGGTACGTGTATAACAGGGGTTTGCGTGAAGTTTCACATGCGAAAGGGCCCTGTGCGAGCGGGGTACGTGTATAACTGGGGTTTGCGGGAAGTCTCACACGCAATTTCAGCAGGGTACGTGTATTTCGGGGGTGCAGCGGAGTCCTACACGTGAATTGGCAGTGTGGGTCCTCCCAGGTGTTCCTTCTATACCCTCCACGGCCCCTGCAGGCAGCCCACACCACAGGGGACTACCCTGCACCCCTGGTCATGTCCCGCAGGCAGCCCATCCACAATGGGCATGCCCCCCAGCCAAGCCACATGTCACCTTGCACTACTGATCACCAACTCATGTCCCCCTGCACCCCCACCCCCCAGCAGTGCAGGGCACCTGCCAGCAGGCCCCCACTCATGTCCCCCTGCACCCCCGCCCCCCAGCAGTGCAGGGCACGTGCTAGCAGGCCCCCACTCATGTCTCTGTGCACCCCCACCCCCCAGCAGTGCAGGGCACCTGCCAGCAGGCCCCCACTCATGTCCCACTCATGTCCCCCTGCACCCCCACCCCCAGCAGTGAAATGCTGATCTCACGACACAAACAAAAATTTGACTATGTACATCAACACATGTCCGTCACACACATACACTGGTTGGCATTGCTTGTGTAAACCCACATTTTCACATGCATCAACCCAATGAGCGAATCCCACACATGGAACTAAAAAATGAAAATGTATTATGTACATGGAATCAAAAATGAAATGAAATGAAAGCATACCAAAATAGGAAACATGAAATGAAAAGCATGTGAAAAAGATGAAAATGATAACCAATCCAAAACAAATTGAAAGAAAAACAGTCCAAAGTCACCCTCCAACAACGCAAATCCAAAGGAAATTTAAAAAAAAAATCCATTGCTCCATGTCCATAATGCTAAACAAAAAAATAAAAAGGAATACATGATGAAACTATATAAATCCATTGTCCAAGGATGTAAAGGGTCTATGATCCCAACCAAAAAAATGAAACCTACCTACCTAAAAATATAACTATATACAAATTTGTGTGGCATTGTCCATTGACCACAAATAAAAGGAAAACGAAAAAGGAAACCTAACTCTAAAAACTATTTACAAGGGCAGCGGGCTAGTCCGACGGCTCACTTTTGGATGTCCCGGGCCAGGGCATCATCGAACTCCTGCTCAATGTCCTGGAGGCGGTCCTCTTCCGTGGCCCCGAGGGTTCGCAGGGACGACAACATGTTCTCCTCAACTCCCTGCGAATTGCCCTCCGCATGGAGTTCTCCACCCTGACCATCGTGAGCCGTGCCTCTTCTGCCCGCTGCCGCTCGGCATATATAGCATGGCCTAACCACTGCCACACAGAAGACACTTCCAGTCATGGGTCCTCCTGCCCTCTGGCCGATACCTGCCCCTCCGATGTCAAAGGCCCCGAGCCATGATGGCTCCCACCTTGTTGCTGCTGCTGCTGTGCCTCTGCCTGTGCCCTGGCTCTTGCTGCCTGCGCATCCTCCTCTGGCTGGGGTGCAGTTGTTGAGGTGGCCACCCCTGCTGGACGACCAAATCCCGACTGTGGCAGGGATGCGTCCTCCACCAGCCTGGCCGCAGGGTCAGAGGCAGCTCCACAGGGTACCCAGGTGATAAATGGGTGGGAAGATGGCATGGAGGACGACTGGGGCATAGGGGGTTCAGTTGAGGAGGGGGTCAGAACAAGGTCGAGAAAACGGAGGAATCCGGCTCTGGTGAGCTGTCCCAGTAGGTCTACGCGGTTAACGAGCCATCCGAGAAGACGTGCAGTCTCCTCATGGAAAGACTGCAGGTCAGCTCGCATGGCCCGTTGATGCAACGCCACCCCACCCAGGACAGGCTCAACCCGGACCCGGATAGCCACGTCCACAGGGAGAGGAAGGCCAGTTGTTGTAATCGGATCCCCTCCCTGAAAACGGGTCTGGACGTAGGCATCCCTGCTGGTGCAGGATGATGCAGTCAGAGGATCGGGAACAGGATTACACACAGGCACCTCCGTGGTGGCCTGTGCTGCCTCCTGTCCCTGCCCCTGCACTGCACCACTGGCACCAGTGGAATCCCCACCTCCAGACCCCGTCTCTTTCCCTTGCACGGCCTCCTCCTCCACCAAACCCCCCACCAACCTGTATGACTCCGTGCCATCTTCCTCTGTCGGACCCTGTGGGGTCTCAGCTGCCCCTTCTGATGCCGAGGAGTCCAACTACGACCTCTGCCTCTTGGACCTTCCCTCGGCAGCTGCGGCCTGGGATGCGGCACCGGACTCCTCACTCCCCGACAAGATGACAACCTGGGAGGTGAGCCGGGCCTTGCGTCTCCGGCTGGTGGGATGATGCCTGCCGCTGTGCTCCACAGCACCCTCTCCGCCCTCTTATTCAGTTGACGCTGCAGACAGAGAGAGATAAAACACAGGCATCAGGGCACTGTACAATGGACTGATACACACATGACAGTTGCACATGACTGGCATTGTTTAACTACAGACATGGCATCACACTCCACGACACACATGTCATTTCAACTCACACACATGAACATTTGAACAGCAACATTGCATCAGCCAGCACCATCCATACACATACAACAGCATGAACAGGCAAAGGTGAGCCTAACATCACATGAAACACAAGGAGTGCACTAGAAATGCACACACGCCACCACACTTACATGCATGTCTACATCTACTCCACCTGTTGCAGTGATGAGATCACCATACATGTCACATCTGCCATTCATCCCTCTACATATCAGTGCCACGTGCATCCTTGTTGCATCACATTTGCACACTTGTCAGATACACATACATGCACATGTACACATTGCAGATACATGCATTATGAACCACCATCCATGCCACAACCATGCCAATGTACATACACATAAATTCAAACATGTGTGCTCCCACACATGCATTTGCCCAGCATGCTTACCAACACATACACCATCAACGTGTCTCACAACTGAGAGGACTCACATGTGGCTGCCTCACGCCCATATTCATACACATCCCTACATGCCCCTATATAAACACATGTGCAACCTGCACACTACTGGCAGACCACAACATGCACAGAGTACTATCACAATGCATGTACACTTACCGCTCGACGCCGGGCCTTGTTGAGGGTCCTGGACCTGAAGTCCTCCCAGCGCTTCTTGACATTATGTAAGTCGCGGACAGCCACCCCCTCGGCGTTGACGGCAGTCACGATGTCCATCCAGATCCTGGTCCGTCCTTCATTGTCGGCGCGCAAACTTCCAAAGAGGGCACCGTACTGCCCCAGGACCTGTTCCACCAGGACACCAACTTCGGTGGCAGTGAAGCTGGTGGCCCTCTGCCTCTCTGGCTGGGGGGTTGCCAGTGCTGCCAGATCAGATGGTGTTGTGCCGGACATGGCAACCCCAGAGGCAGGTGTGGGTGGGCAACTGGGTCCTGGGGCTGGGCTGTGGAGCGATGGAATCCCAGTCGGGAGTGTTCAGTTCCAGCAGGGGTGGTCACAGCAACTACACCCCTGGCTGACGTGCAGGCAGCAAATGCCAGGGCATGTTGACAGCAGGCAGTCAGGCAGCAGCAGATGGCAGGTGGGAGCATGCTCGGGGCTCTGGGGGACAGTAATTCAGCCTTCTGGGCAGGAGTGTGGTCTTCCATGTGTTTTCACGTGGCCAGCTTGATATGGAGTGATTTGGCATGTGAGAAAATTGCACGTCAGCGTGTAATTCGAGGAAAGGGCTTTAGCGCGTAAGTGCGTCAGCACACGCATGCGATTCCATTGGACGAAAGGCCCTAAGCGCATAAGCGCGTAAGTTACATTATGCGCGCAGGCGTTTCCCTCATAGCACGTGATGACAGAGCACACGTGGAAAAATTGCACGTCCGAGTGTCATAGCGTGTAATTGGAGGAAAGCACCCGCGTACACACGTATCTGACGTGTACGTGTGCGCCGGTTTAAAAGCTACGTGTAGGACGCCATTTCCTTGTACGGGCTTTTCGTGGAGAGCGAGTGGGTGATATCTGTACTTCTTGTCGGTTCACACACGATTACTTCACAGCGTTTCTAGTTCGTACTCCCTGTTACCTCTGACAGCTCTTTTCTGAATTTTTGTTGGGCCTGTTTCCTCTAACAGAGTTCACTTCACCTTTTGTCCTGTCTCCTCAGACAGCGTACATTTCTTCTTTTGGCGGGGGTGTTGCCAACGCGCACCCGCGCATATTTTTCACATTCTTTTTCCAGGCAGACGGTGAGTTCCGCACGTACTTAGCAACTGTGCTTGCCCCGTGTGTCGCGTTCCCCTTCAGAGGTCATTGTAGGCTGCGTGTATTAGGCGTACGCTTATTTTTGTGTTTCTGGGTGCCACAGCGTACTGCGGGTTCATTTTTTGACGCACGTGGTCTACGAGGGGTTGTGTGCATGTTAAGTTTTGATATTGGGCTGCATGTGCGTTGCGTGACCCGTCATCTTCCCCCAGGGGTCACAGACAGCCTTGTTAGAGCACTAGGGTATGAATTCCACTAGTATCCTGCCCCTTTGACCCCCAATTGCCCAGGACAATAGTTTACTGCAACTCCCATATGCACAACAACATCAGTGCCATGGCTGGGAGGCGACCAAGCGGTAAGGGAGGCAAAGGTGGCCGACCCTCAAAAGGTGGGCATGGTGGGCGTGGTAGGGGACGTGGCCGGGATTTGCAGGGTGCCCCTATACCCCCATGTGTGGAGGACCAAGCAGGGACATCCATGCCCCCCCATGGTTGAGAGAAACGTGGGTGACACCATCCAAGCTCAGACCTTGTTGGACCAGCCCATTGTGGCACCTGACCTGGCACAGGATGACTCCCTGGCTGACTTTCAGGTCAGCAAGTCTAGGCCACGTGTGGCGGTGCAAGTTGTTGTCACCAATCCACGTGGATCTGGAGCAGCTATGTCATCTGCTGCCCCAAGTATGCAGGGTGGGGAGGCTGCAGGAGCAGCTGCAGCTCCATCCGCCCCAGCTCTGACTCTCCCAGCCAGGACAGTGTCAGTCCCCGTCCATCAAACTGACGTTCCCCCTGCCAACATTACCCTGCAACCAATGCCTGCATCAAGACCTATGGTCATTGTGCATTCTCACACTCCTACTACCCAGTCCACCGGTGATTCTGCCCCTACTGACCAGAGCGGCATAAAGAAGAGGAAGAAGGGTGCTCTGGAACGACAGGCTGAGACCCCAGACACAGCAACACAGTCCGGTACCTCAAAGAAACCTTGCTTTAATGAACCGGAACTTGATGCACTTGTGGCTATGTGTCGGCACATAGCCACAAAATGCTGGTGACTGCAGGGTGCAAGACCACATCTGGTCAACGGAAGACACACTGGCAGACCATCACCGAACTCATAAGTGCCCTTGTATTTGTGAGGCGCTCAGCTGATGATTGCTACAAGCGGTGGAATGACCTGAAACGCAGAGCAAAGAACAAGCTGGCCTCAAATCGTGCTGCTACTCTGGTGACTGGCGGTGGGTCTCCACAAGAGGACAACAAACTCACTGAACATGAGTCTTTTGCTGGGGCCTTTGTCACAGAGGAACAGATCCAAGGTGTGGGAGGACTACCTGATTATGATGCATTGTCCGGTATGTGCCCATGCATGTGTGTGTAATGCATGTGTATGTTGTTTGGGTGACAGGTTCTGATTGAGTGCCAGGTGAGGGTATGTGTGCCTGAGTGGTATGGGTCACCCATGTGCTTCATCCAAAACATTCAGCGGCCTTGGATTTGGGTGTGACAGTATCCCTTCTGCCCACATTAGTAATTTGGCTCAACATTACGGCAGTTGCCCTTGAAGTGGCATCTTGCAACAACATTGTTTGTATTGTTCAGTGTTCGTTCATGCTGATTGTTTCAATTCTCCCACTTTTGCTATGCATTCCTCAGCCCTATTGTCACATTTGTGACATGCTTCTGTCATTGATGAACCCCACATTGGCCCACATGTGTTTCCTTGTTAGATGAATGATTTGACCATTCAGGCTAATTGAGTATTGGCCTGATCACAGGAATTTTTGGGGCCTGTTTGAATGTGGAACATGATAGTTATTTCCTGTCATGTTGAAGTGACCAACCATTGATGTGTACATCGGCCTGCAATCACTGTATTTTTGTACACTGGATGTGTTGCAGTGTGTGGTACATGCCTATTTTGTCACACTATGTAGCTTTTTTGATCTCATCATGTCCATCTCACATGGATGGCTGACAGTATTCATTCACTGACATATGGATGTACTTGTGGAATGTACCATGGCTTTGGTACATGCCATCTGTGTGATGGCATGTGTCATGGCATGTGTATTGGACATGCCACTCACAGGCCAATGTGTGATGGCAGTGCTACCCAGCATGCAGCAAATGTGTTGCTCTTCCATGTTGGTGTCATCAGTGTTTGCCTTTTGCCTCCCCTTACAACTCAGTGACAGTGCATGCATGGGAGGGTTATAGTCATGTGGGACATGTGTAAATCATGTACTGGTCCTGTAGCTTGTCAGGCCTATTTGTGTGCTATGGTGCTAATGCCTGTTTCCATTTTTTGTCTTTCATGTTTTTGCAGGGGAGGACGCACTTGATGCTGTTGAGGTTGAGGAGATGTGCAGACCCAGGAGGAATCTCAGGCAAGACCGGGCACCAGTGGGGGACGTGGTGTGGTGGTGGGTGAGAACCCAATCTTGCTGCAGACCATTCTGTCGAGGGGTGCCTCTGGGTGCACCTCCCCAGACCTCTATTCAGGTGCTGATCCGGATGATGAGACCTATGTGGCATCACAGGTAAGTGTTTCTGGCAGGGATTCTGTTCTGGTCAACCCACCTGTACCAGGGGTAGAACCCTCTATGGGGATGTCAGTGTTGGTAAGTCCACCTTTGGCGGTTACGGATGCAGGGTCACACTCCACAACATCTGATCCTGTTCCTGGGCCAGCAGATCAGAGGGGGAATGCAGTCCTGCAGCCTCAGGCAGTGCCGGCACAGCAAGGCGCAGATCGCCTTGCCCCAAACAGGTGTGGTGCCCGCCGACGCGGTGGCTGTACGCCACCAGGCAATACCGCATGGGAACAATCCATTTACGGTATGGCAACCCAACAGGCAGCATCAGTTTAGATGATGGCTCAAGCAATGGAGAGGGTGGCCACTTCGATTGCCCCCCCTGAAAGGCAGATGGAGCAACTACAGCAGGCAACAGACTTAATTTGCCAATCACACAGGGAGGACATGTTGGCGTCCAACAGGGACAGACGGGCGGCACTGGAGACTCTACACCAATCGATATCAATAGAGTCCCAGGGCCACAGGGAAGCCCTGAGGGTAGAACTCCATCACCTCAGGGAGACTCTTGTTGACCTTGAGGCCTCCACTAACTTGAGGACAGAACAGCAGCTGAAGCGGCTCACATGTTCGCTCTCAGCTGAGATGCAGGCAACTCGGGAGGAGATCCGGGCATCACGTCAGGTGCTGCATGGGGATCTCCGCACTATAATCCACCAGAATGAGACCTTCCACACCAGCATGCTTGCTGCCATGGAGGACCATACCAGGGCTTTGCGTGGGCTGCCTCCCATAGCACCACCACCTCCTGTGGCAGCAGCAGAGGGTGATGAGAGCGACTGCAGCAGTTCTCCCACATTGGCATAGCTGTGCAGGCCATGAGCCCATGGAGGTGTTTTTTTTCTCCCAACATCCACACAGATGGGTGTTGGTGCGCACCCTGTCCTCGGGCCTCCTGGATGCCCCCCCCTGCCTCCCCACATGGCCATTTTTGATTTTTGATTTTCTTTTTTATTTGTTACAGTGTGTTGCCTTGTGTGGCTCCCGTGGGCATCCACTGTATTCCGGCTGGGCACATGCAGGCTTGTCCTGAGTTTGGGTTAGATGTTTGGGTTCATGAGACACACACCCCTCCTGCTTCCCGTTTCCATGGGCTTGCAAAGGGTGTGCCCAAGTGACATTGACTTACACAGTGACGTTTGACTCCCATGAGCTGTGTGGGCAGTCTGTAGTCAATACTGTGTATACATTCCTAGTGGATATTGTTGTTGAATTGTACACTGCATGGTGTATTGTTATGTGCTTGTGCATCCATGTCTTTCGCCTAATTTGCAGGTTAATTCCTCATGTCTTCACAAGGCCGTCTACTTTGGAGATGGAGTTCATGTTGTAAGCAGTGCACTTGGACATTTGCGTGGCAGCAGCACTGTACAGTTGGAAGTAGCCGATTTGCTGGCATGATCAGGTTGTAAGACTACCACTACTTTAACTTAGTACTGTCATGTTTATGCTATGTTTGAGGTTGTGTAGCTGCATTGTATTGTTGGTAAGTATTTGGTCATGTGTGTTGTTAGTTCTACATTACTGGGAGCATATTGTGTGTGGGCAGTTTCCATTAGGGACACTGTACTTTGACACTTGTGTCATGTTTTGGGGATTGCTTTGTTTGCTCTCACATAGCATGACATGTCATGGTGTGTTGGGTGGCGGTGCTGGGGAGGGGTTGGGTGACATGGCACTGTTGACATGTGTATTTTGCAAGGGGGAAATGATTTTTGCAGCATAGAAGTGTGTCTTTTGATGACACAGCATTGGTGGTGTTTGTGTAGGTAGGGATGCACACAATGTAACACTTCCAGGTGACCAATCTCAGACTGGTATGGTTGTGACAGTTGACTGTCCCTTATGTCATCATCATTGATTGTCAGCTGGTATGTGCCAGGGCTGTGTGCACTCCACAGGGGGAGCGAAAGCGTGACTTGAGCACTCCGAATGTGCGCTCCACTATGCCCCGGGTTGCAATGTGGGCTGTGTTGTATCTTACCTCGGGTGGCGTGGTGGGGTTCCGAATTGGTGTCATCATGTGGGTGCTCAGAGGGTAGGCACTGTCCCCTGGGGAGGTGGTGATGGGTAGCATTAGTGGGGTTGTGACATTGCTCAGTATCTGACATGCATGCATGTGCTGTGGCATTTACACTCACTGAGCAGCCATGTATCGCCATGCCGCCCATCTTCTAGGTCCCGGTTTAGGGTTGACATTCTGTAAATGAAACTGTCGCGTGTGGACCCTGGATAGTTGGCATATACTGAGGTGATGATTCCCTTGGCATCACATACTACCTGTACATTGATGGAATGCCAGTGCTTGCGGTTTCTATAGATGTGCTCTGATGCCCTGGGGGGACGTAGAGCCACATGGGTGCAGTCAATGGCACCTAGCACTTTGGGGAAGTGTGCCACCCCGTAAAAATCCTGGATGACAGCCTGCCTTTCAGCAGGTCTTCTGGGCAGGTATACGTGCCTGCGGACTGATGGACGTGCAGTCATGATGGCCAAGACCTGGTGTAGGCAGCGTGACTGCGTGGCATGTGACACCCCCCCCACTATAGCAGTTGTCCGTTGAAATGATCCCGTGGCCAAGAAGTGTAATACATTGAGGACCTTATGCAGGGGGCTGAGTGTTTGGGAGCACAGGGTGGGTGATGTGAGGTAATCCTCCCACTCACTGACCAGGTCGAGTATTATGTGAGGTGGAAACCTGTACCTCCCATACACCTGGTCATCAGGCATACCAAAAAGGCTGGTTCTGGGTGTAAAAATTCTGGGCCTGACTATCCTGCTCCTCCTCCTGTGGTATCCCACGACCACTGCTGCTAGGAATGGTATATTCATCCTGGCGTATGTGCTTGTTTGTTGTTTGCACGCACTTTTATGCTGCACGGGTCCACGTACGCCTGCTTCCTGCTGGCGTACGTGTTTCCTGATTAGCACGTCTTTTTTGGCGCACGCCTTAGCCCCGTTCGATTCCATGAATACGTGTTTTGAATGTGCATGTGAGCGTTCCGCGCACTTGCCTCCTGTACTTCCCCCGTGACGCCCACATTTTCACGAGTTGTTCCCCATTCCGCATGTCACGCCCCCTGTTCATCCTACTTTTGTTGTGTGCGCCGTGCTATGTGCGATTTCGCTGTGCGCTTAGCGCACGCTGTTTGGAGACGTGTGCGCCAGCGTGCGCCACACAGAAATTTGGCGCACATCCTGGGATTTACACGCGCACGGACTTCCATGAATCGCTGTGCGCGGGTTTCGCTGCGATTTTCGCACTGGCACTGCGATTCGCACGCTTTCGCACGCTTTTGCACGCTTGCGCTGAAAATTTCAGCGCACAATAATTCCATGAATCAGCCCGTTAATAGCCCATCTACTGCTAGTGTGATTATCAAACATAACCCTGAACGTCTTTTGTAGAGTGCTAATTTCCAACAGTTTTTTATCACGCACTGTACACTGAAATGTAACGATGAAAGACTGTGAGGTGTCATCTCCCTGTACAAATGATTGCACCAGATCTTTTAAACTGTCACAAATGTGTTTGGGCTGTGTTGTTAACATGTAATGTTATACCTTTTACTTTTTTATGTTTATGGTTCCTAGGGATGTGCGATAGGCATATGTTTTGGTTTCTGCAGATATGTATTTATTTTTCAGGAACTAACTCAGAAGTTAGATCCCCTAGATGATTGACAGTGGGCGGGTTGACATTCCCAGGCCGGCTGACAAAAATGTGTGTTGTATTAACTTGTTGGGTATTCCAAGGCATAGCGCCTGCACAGACAAGCCATTTCATCATCTATGAACATGCAACTGCTCATGTCATAAATATTATCAAATAGATAGGCGTGAAGCATTTCAGGGTCTATGATGATGGATGTGTTGGGCAAATTAACTCTTTGCGCAAACTTAGCCCACAAAGAATTAAGGCATCATTTTGCCAACAGCAGCTGAGCGGGGTTGTCCTCAATTTGTTCCATACGCAAGCGTATGCTATGCCCTTCTGTTTATACTAATCAACAATGTAAACCCACTTCCTGAACCTCTGAATAGCTGTCCGACCAAGACTGTCTGTATTGTTTTTCACCACTGCCAGTTAGGGCGTGTTGTATAGAGATGTTCTCTGTTTTGAGCTGTGTAAGAGCCTCTGAATAGACAGCGTTGAGTAATGTTTTTCCGGCCATGATATGAATCATGGGGCAGTAGCGGTTGTTTCAGGTTTTAGATATAGCTGTCTATGGATCTGCATACAACAACTATCCAGTGTGATATTTTTAAAAAGGTCGATGTATGAAACGTGTATTCCACCCTTTATAGGTGTTTGATGAGTCATTTGAATGATTCCACCCCTGAACAAATTACAAGCTTGTCTTAAAGGAGAGTTCCGGGACTTTTTTTTTATTGTCCCTACGGGTCGGCCATGTGTTTGTAAGCATAAATCGGTAGATCGTAGGAAACTTTCCTATGGACCTTACCCGACTTTTCGCCCCTTATCGCACTCGAAATCAGCCTCCATTTTGTGATAATCCTATCATTCCGCCGCATCGAGCTGGCTCACCTGCCTTTGCGGCACTAAATCAAATCCCCCGCCCCTGAGCCTGACATCAGCAGACGCGTACTGCCCATTTCAAGCACGTCTCGTGTCAACAATCGCTGCGCCTCAGCTATTGACGTGTTGCCATGGAAATGGCAGGACGCCTCTTTCCCCAATAAGTATAAACAGACCGTTTCACAACATACAGCAGCAGATTTTCGATTCCATTCCTCTCTCTGTGTTACTTTGAGTATTCTGTGACTCGTTTCAGTGCTCTGGTCAGCTACCTTCGCCGCTTGTAGCCCGTGTGAACAGATACCAGTACCACCGCTATAAATTATTTTACTATCTTTACCGCACAATGGCCACAATAATGCCGTATATGTACGAGCCCGAGTACACCGAGGAAGAACTACTGGAAAGGCAAGCACGGGAAAACGATGGGGATTCGGACGGCAGTTGGGAGGACCAGTCAACGGATGAAGAGCCTGGACCATGTCGCATGGACGGCGTCTCCACCTGGTGCACGTGCAATCGGTGCGAGCTAATGCCAACTGAGGAGGAGAACTGCTGCTGCCGTGAAAATTCCGGGTGCTTGGCCTACATTTCGGAAAGCGAGCAAAGTCAGCAGGAAGGCGAGCAAAGTCCGCAATGCATCACCGAGCTGCCAGAGTTCAGGGAAGCCTGCCTCTCACGGACAGTGTTGAGGATGATGATGGTGCTTATGCACGAACTTCGTGGCACTGTTCGTCCGCGTAATCCGAGTAACGAGTAAGTATACTCTGTTTGTGATGTCAGTGATGCCACCACTATTTCATGGTCGTCTCCCACATATAAAATTACATTTACATATCATTGGAACGCATGTAAATTGGTTCCATATAGTGCATTTTCTAGATATAATTTTTTTCTAAGGAAAATGACATGTGTTACCTGAATCGACATTGATAAGAAAGTTTGGTCAGTTTAATACAGTTTGCATCTTTTTTTTTCACAGGTGGTACAGGCTGGTGGCCTATCGTTGCTTCACTTGGTGGCTTCACGGGAGGCTCGGACACCGCGTTCGGAGAGTAATACCTGCCTGTGCGGTACTTGCCATTAGACAACATTTCCCCAGTGACAGTGGACAATACCGCGGATTTTCCCTCGATGTGCTGCAACCTCAACTTTACAATGTGTAATGTTTATTATTTATGTTTAATTAAAATCTAAAATAAAGCCCAACATATATTTTAACAATGGTTGTTTTGATTTTTTAAATGAATCTAGTGTATATTCTCCTGGGAGGGTGAGGTATTTATAAACTCACCCCCCTGCCTTCCATGTAGTAGATCCTGCAGCCATCCTCTTACATTCAGTTAGATGGCCTCTCCTTGGTGAGGCCCTGCGGCAAACGGGTCTTGTCTGCACGACCACCGCCCCGATCCACCCCCCGCCTTATCAAAGGCAGTTCGCACCGGGGTACTTGAGCTGCTGGCAAGTGGAGCTGTCAGGGAGCGATAAAGGCCAAGAGGTGCCAAAGACCATGTACACTTCAAAGTGGTCTATAGAGCATGGGTTTGTTGTTCCCATGTCTACCTCCAGACCCCGTGTCTCCTGCCAAGCATCCCCCTCACGCTGGACGGCCCCCTGCAATCCACATAAGTGTGTCTCCATTCACGAGTCTTCCTGTGTCTTGTCTGCACGACCACCGCCCCGATCCACCCCCCGCCCTATCAAAGGCAGTTCGCACCGGGGTACTTGAGCTGCTGGCAAGTGGAGCTGTCAGGGAGCGATAAAGGCCAAGAGGTGCCAAAGACCATGTACACTTCAAAGTGGTCTATAGAGCATGGGTTTGTTGTTCCCATGTCTACCTCCAGACCCCGTGTCTCCTGCCAAGCATCCCCCTCACGCTGGACGGCCCCCTGCAATCCACATAAGTGTGTCTCCATTCACGAGTCTTCCTGTGTCTTGTCTGCACGACCACCGCCCCGATCCACCCCCCGCCCTATCAAAGGCAGTTCGCACCGGGGTACTTGAGCTGCTGGCAAGTGGAGCTGTCAGGGAGCGATAAAGGCCAAGAGGTACCAAAGACCATGTACACTTCAAAGTGGTCTATAGAGCATGGGTTTGTTGTTCCCATGTCTACCTCCAGACCCCGTGTCTCCTGCCAAGCATCCCCCTCACGCTGGACGGCCCCCTGCAATCCACATAATGCCACGACATATACACGTCATTCATTCACAAACACACCCCTGGTTCGAATTCTTTATAACCCACTTCATATTTCTAATGAGAACTTCTTTGCGCTTTGCTAGTCAACCCGTGAAGGTGCTGGTTATCTGCTCTTCGTCTCTGTGAACTTCCGTGACCACTTTGAGCAAACTCGTCAGTTTGCAACCTGTGAACTGCTCCCTGTTCTACGACAAGAAACTACTCTGATCCCTGCATCTAACTGTTTGTTCGTCAAGGTAAGTCCATGTACCATAATCATTTTGCGTCCAATTTTTTAATTTATATCTATTTGCTAGTAGTCATCAAATTGCATCCATGTTTTCTTTTCGTTCACGACAGTACATGCAAGGAACTAGTCACATGTTCTGAGTTTAGTCAAATTACTTTTTCTATTTTTTGAAAGTTATTGAAATACTTATCCGCATGTGAATAACGTGTATAGTTCCAAGAACCAAAACGGACCTTGCATTGAACCTTTTATGTGTCATTTACTGTTTTAACACATTGGTATTCATAGAGAATTGTTGATCTTTACTTTTCAGAACTTTCCATAATGCCTGCCTGTTCCATTGGCGGTTGCCCTTCGAAGACCCATAACAAATCTGAAGGTACTATAATGCATGTTTTCCCTAAGACAATAGATCAGATAAGAGAATGGGTCCGATATTGCGGATATCCAGCCTCTGAGCTAGAAAGTAGAGTCCTAGAAGTCTTTGCGGACAAGAGGGGTGATCGATACCGCATCTGCAGCAGGCACTTTAGCCCAGACATGTACTCCACATCATTGCTAATAAAGAAGAAAACACCGCGAGCGAGGCGAAAATTGCTCTCAACCGCTATTCCCACTCTATTCGTCCACATCCCTCCACTGGTGAGTCAAGTTTACGTATTTATCTCTCGGCCTTGCGGTAGTGTGTAGCATTAGCTAACAATAATTTCCCCATTTATGTATCCACTCAATATGAAGGCGGAAGATTCTCCATCCGTGTCGTTATTGCAGTCATCAGCCACTTCAAGCGCCTATCGGGTAATCTTACTTAGCTATTCTGACACTGACTTGTTTTAGGCATGTAAATCAATAGTTTTAATTGATCGTGTAATTATTTTACCTAATGGTACACCCTTGTACTCGTCCTCTAGTCTTTGTTTTCAGTTATAATTATTGTTATCCAAAATAATGCAAGTACTGTCTTTCAGGGAGATGCTGAGGAGTCCAACGCATTGACGACAACCGTAGATGTCACTCAGATGCTCGAGGTACGTTTCCGGACAGTTCCATCGATGGAGATCATCAGATCTTGCATTCTTGTAGCGTGATTGTTACACACAATGTTTCTTTCGTTTTTAGCCATTGATATGTCCTTCTGTCGTCGCCCTCCTATTTGTCTTCTTTTTTCAATATTGTGTTCATTACTAATGAAAGTCCTATGTTTCAGGGAGTCGATGGAGCATTAGTCCAAGTAGAAGGGGGAGCATGCAGTTACGGGTCGGCGCAACAGCTTGCAGAAGTGTGCACCGCAGTTACATCGTCCCTTGATGTTCTTATGCATTTCGAGGTATGGATACTGACAGCTCGATCAAGCGAAATCATATGACGTGATTACATCCGCTATACTTCCTTCTTTATTAACGCAAGTACTATGTTTCAGGGAGATGACGGAGCTTCTTCTACAAGAACATCACCCCTAGTAGTTGATGCAGATCTCTGGGTGGTGACACTTCCAACGATCGAGCAAATCGAATCATATTTACATATCCATTATTTATTTTAGACAACTGATCATTTGTGCAGGTCTATTTAGATGAGCCGTTGACGCCTGCTCAAAGTTTATGTTCTTTTTAACAAAATAGAAAAGCATACTAATGCAATTACTGTGTTTCAGGGAGTTGCTGAAGCGTCATCTTCAATAATATCATCAATGGAAGTCTATGCGGAGCCCGAGGTATGGATCTTGACAGTTCAATCTAACTAGATCAACAATGCGTGAACTATTGTCTTTTGAATGTTCTACACAATGCGTTCATTCGTGTTTTGCTATTGAGATGTACGTATGGGTATTGGTCCCCAAGTACATTTTGTGTTTTCAATATTATTATACATACTAATGAAAGTTCTATGTTTCAGGGAGTCGATGGAGCCTCAGTGAGTGATGGATGTGCTTATCATGAAAATATAGTCGTTGCAGCGCGAGAGGAAGTGGAGACATGCACACACGAGTCGGAGCAACAGCGTCCAGATGTTGAAGTTCGAGGCAAGAAAGTTTCAAAGAAAAGAAAGCAAAAGAAGGTTAGTGTCCTGTTCACTATATTATGTTGTCTTTCACTGTCAATAGTTCAATACTGTAAGTTGTGTTTAAACTGAACATCCCTTTTCTAATCTGTCCTCTAGTTGCGAGTGGGTGTAAGAACTAGATCTACACAGACAGTGAAGCGAACGAGAGATGTTGCTTGTCAAACCTTTTGGCAGGGACTTGAGACTGGAGATGCATCGTGCCAATGGGAAGAATATGAAGTGATTGACAACGGAGCTATACCACCACCAGCCATTGATAGTGAATGTCCTCCTGGTAGTTTGGATGCAGTCGGAGATCAATTCACAGAATCCACACCCGCAAAAAATAAGAGCGCGCGAAAGTTGAAGACATTGTTTTTTTCTCCCATCTCCGGACAAGGAACAGATGTTGCAATGGAAGAGAATGACGTGGACGACAATGAAACACCATCAATATCACTCAGCATAGCGGAAGACGATATCAGAGATTGTACCTTTCATGCGAGTGACATGTCCTCAACGTTACAGGCCGAACCAGCTGGGATGCAGAGTGACAGTATAAGGAAAGAGGCCAAATTCATTGTATTCGATAGCTGTTTGATGGATATTATTATGATGATGAAATGTGGGCATTCGGTTGGTGGGGAAGTATGTGGGGAGCCATTGATTAATGTGACTCGTGCAATTCGAGGCACTAACCTTAAAATACATGCCACCTGTACACAATATCATCCGTTCGCATGGTCTGCACAACCCATGCTGGGGCAACTGCCAGCAGGCAATCTACTTTGTGCAGCGGCCGCACTTTTTAGTGGTTCAAGTTTTAAAAAGTTACAGTATTTCTTTCAGTTTGTGGGAATCCATTTCATTGCGAAAAGTCAGTTCTACAAATACCAAACCGATTATCTATTTCCAGCCATCAGCGAAGCTTGGAGAATGGAAAAAATGTCAATGGAAAGTACATTCGCGGGCAAACGCTTCAGGCTAGCCGGTGATGGACAGTGCGACAGCCCAGGATTTTCAGCCAAGTACTGCACCTACCACTTTCAGGACATGGAAAGTAAGAAAATTGTGAGTTCGGTGGTCGTGCAGGTGTCACAAAGTACATCCTCAGTGGCCATGGAGAAAGTTGGCTTTGTAGCATCATTGCAAGAACTACAATCGCGGGGAATGGTGATCGACCTGATAGCCACGGACAGACACGTTTCAATTGCCAAGACAATGAGAGAAGAGTACAAAAATATAAATCACCAATTTGACGTATGGCATCTTGCAAAAACAATCAATAAAAAATTGTCGGCTGCAGGAAAAAAAAAAGATATGCAAGGTATTTCACAGTGGTCCAAGTCAATCAGCAACCATCTTTGGTGGAGCTCAAAAACATGTGAAGGGTCGTTGGAAATTCTACTGGAAAAATGGCGGTCAGTAATGTTGCACTGTAGCAACGTACATCGATGGTCGACAAATGAGCATTTCCACAAATGTGAACATGGCCATTTGTCCACAGAGGAGGCACGGAAGAAGAAGTGGTTGATTCCTTCATCACCCACTCACAAGGCCATTGAAAAGATTGTATTTGATAAAACTATAACAAGAGATTTGAGGGGACTCACGGAATTCTGCCACACAGGAGATTTGGAGGTGTTCCACAATATGTGCCTAAAGTACAGGCCCAAAAGATTGCATTTTGGCATGGAAGGCATGAAAAATCGGACTCTTCTAGCGGTCTTGGCACATAACCATAATGTTGGCCGTCAACAAAGTAGGACGACCGGAACTTTAGGGACGCTTCGCTACAATAAGGCCTTCACTAAAAGAAGTAAACAATGGGTGATCAAACCAGTGTTTGAGGATATGCAATATGAGTTTATTGAGAGACTTATCGTAGATGTCCTCGATAGGCACATACATGGAGTGGTGAACGAACCTATGCAGGGGACAACTGCATTGCCACCCAACATTGCCTCTGTTCCATGTCCACCTAAAGCAGAGCTCATTGAGAAATACACATCACGGTTTAAATGATTGTAATTTGATTGTCTGTTCTCTCGAGTCTCCTCATGTTGCAGGCCCATTGCAATTAAACCAAACAGTAATATAAATCATTTTTACAAAAATTATAGAATGTTTCCGTATTGCAAAAACATGGCCGACCCATAGGGACAATAAAAAAAAAGGCACGCAGACAAGATGTCCCTAAAACTAACTGCAGCTAACTAGAAATGTGTGCTCGCTCAAAGTGAAGGTCAGCTGCTTTGATGTTTTGCTCGGGTGGCGGAACGGCCCACGACCCAATATAAGGTTCTATTGTGATTTGACCTTGACAGGCCGGGACCATCCTGAAAGACTAAGAAAAGATAATGAATAAAATTTCAGAAACGAAACGATGAGCCACGTTCATTAGAAGAAGTAACGTCGGCAAAGAAGGAGTGGTGTTTCGGGTCTGCCCTACACAGAGACACAATGGAAAATGCAAATATAATGTAAGTAACTTTTGATGAGTTTATACCGCAATTTCATTACTATACAGTGGCTTTAAAGACGGGTTCAGTTGTACTTGTTCGTTCTATGTGGCATATTGTTTTCTACCGCGCACTATCTTGAGGAGAAACATCTGCTTTTACTGAAGCACCTCAAAACCTTCCTCTTTGCTTCTGCTTTCTCTCTCCCTCTCCCCTGCTACAACTGGTCCACTGTCTGCGACCTCAGTCCTGGGCCCTTCCACTCTCCACCTGCACTGCCTCCCTGTCAACCCCTGCACTGGGGGACTGTCTCAGTATCCTACAGCCCCCCCTTCCCAGCACTTGTTCTGCACTTACCTTGCACTTGCCACCAGCTGGCCCTATTTATTTATTATTTTATGCTACTTACCTTGTACTCCACTCCCCCCCCCCTCCATGCCTCGCCACGCCTTTAAACACTTGTGTACACCCAGTAGCGCTGTCCTCGCTATGAAATGAATAATTTTAATAAGGATCTGATGGTGAGACTAATTTCATTTTTTATGTTTTTAGGTACATCATTCACTACTGTCTGTGTCACGAGTACCAGACACCGGCGGACGGCTTCTACAGCCGCCAGTTGCTTCTCCGCGTGAACAACGTTACCACCCTGACCATTTTATGGGACGATCGCCAAGTACAAGTATGCCCTTATGCGGTACTAACGGTTAGATGCAACATACCTACCGTTGTGGTGGCCTAGTGCCTCGTTGTTGGAACAGCCATGCGATTATCAGTGCGACCGAAGAGCTTATTTTTATCGTAAACCAACACCCTGTGTACTGCACACGAACATCGCTTCCCTCAAGACGAACTAATTTGGATCGAGAGCAAAGAAAAATGCAAATCGCTGAATATTCTCTAAACATTTGATGTCCAATAAACGTACTTTGCCAAATGTACAATCTTGCCGTTTGCTTTTAAACCACGGTTTCACATTCCGAATTGTGGCGCTGTATTGTGAGATGCTCTAAGACCCTGTGTACAGCAAAGGACCATCGCGTTCCTCAATACGAACTTTTTGGAACGTGAGCAAATAAAAATGCAAATCGCTGAATATTCTCTAAACATTTGATGTCCAATAAACGTACTTTGCCAAATGTACAATCTTGCGGTTTGATTTCAAAGTACAGTTTCATATTCCGAATTGTGGCGCGCAGTATTGTGAGCTGATCTGTGTTGATTTCCGGGGTCTGTGTGGAGTCGCGTAGAAGACGCCTGGGCGCGTTTGCCTACGCAGCTCAGTCACGTCACGGATAGAGGCGGGGAATATGAATGTTTTGATAAAGTCTGTTTCAGGGGCGGGGGATTTGATTTAGTGCCGCAAAGGCAGGTGAGCCAGGTCGATGCGGCGGAATGATAGGATTATCACAAAATGGAGGCTGATTTCGAGTGCGATAAGGGGCGAAAAGTCGGGTAAGGTCCATAGGAAAGTTTCCTACGATCTACCGATTTATGCTTACAAACACATGGCCGACCCGTAGGGACAATAAAAAAAAAGTCCCGGAACTCTCCTTTAAAATGTTGACATCTTCTTGACAGTAAGCCCATAACACTTTGCGAAAATCAATGACACAGTGCTCATCCGCCTTGTACCAGGTCATAAACTGTTCTTTCTTGCTAGGCATCATGCAAAGAACACCACACTGGGCCGGGGTTGCAATCGGTCCCAGGTAGTTTTGGTTAGTGGCTGAGTTAAAAAGATGGGGAAAGAAACCCCTTGAACTGGGAAATCTAAATGCCTTTGGAGGTTTGCTGAGTTTCATGGGTAAAACGTGCAAAGAATCAATACAACTTATTTGTGGAGGTACCACAAAGAAGGCCACCTTGGGTGAAAAGTTTTATTTGAATGTTTCCAATCTAACTGTCTCATCACAAAGTATGAATCATATCCTTTGGAAGTATGGGCTAGAAAGGTATAGCCCTTGAGTTTGCTCATTATGAAAGTGCTTACAAAGGCAGCCACACAGTAGTCTTTTGTAAATTCACAACAGCTGTCTCATGTTAGATGTCTGGCATAGATATAGTTCAGTTCATGGGTTATATTCTCTTGGCGGGCTGTAGGTCATATACTATATAGCTGTCAGTTTTATTTTGAAGTCGCCCGCTTGTTATGTAACACAAGTGTTCAGCCGTGTTGGCAATGGAAACTTTACACATCCTACAGATTATTCCAGTACTGCTGTGGCTCGCAGGAAGACATTTTTGATGACACACAGGGCAGTCAGTGAGTGGTTCACACATGACTGCCCCCAATGACGCTTTCGGAATCTGCGTGTCTAGACAGCGCCGGACCTCACAAAAGTGTGACACTTAGGACATTTTTCAGGTTTTTCCTAAAGCGTTTGACGCACTTCTCTTAAACGCAGACAGCAGTAATTTTGACAACTGTGTCTATGTTTTTTTGGGAAATGTGATGACAATGCTGACAGAGATGTTTAGCCCCCAGAAAATCTTTTTAGATTCATTACACAGTAGAAATGGATGTTGTGGTGTAAAACATATAAAGTATTTCTGACTGTTTTACCCATTAGCGTGAAATATCACAACACCCCATTGTTAAAATAGAGTATTTTGATGGGTCTATTAAAATGCTCCTCAAAGAGATTCAGTTTTCCAAACCCTAACAGAGTGCCTGTTGGTAGTTTTAACTCTTTGTGCACTTGCAAAGCATTTGCACGTATATTGGCATCTGTTATGCTTCACAGTTTGATTAAACCTTTAAGACTAGACGCCAGGCAGAGATTTAGGGGACCGTGATCAAAATTTAATAACCAACGGACTTTAGATTTTATGAAGCAGCTGTGCCGAATCTTGCTGAGAAAGGCTTACAAGCATGGCCGAGGCGTGGCCTGACAACTAACGTGATGATTTTCAGCGTTGCAAAACACAAAGTCCAAAAATCTGCCAAACGCAGAAAGTATCACAATGTGATAGCCTTGTAAACAACGGTCTGTTTAAACCCACAGCCTCCATTCCTTTTTGACCAGAATCGTTGGTACCAACAGTTTATAATATTTGCTGGACTAAGGTTTCCGGAGCCTCTGTTATAACCGTTATTCTGTGACCTAGAGAGCATAAGTGAGCCAAGTTTACGAATCTAAATTCCTTGTAATGCTCCACAGCCGCAAATGCTTTGTTTATTTATTTGAATTCTTATCTATCGCGCCACACGCCCGCAGGCCTCAGGGCGCACAAAAAGACAATACAAGACAAAACAGTGGAGGAAACCAGGCGAAGAAGATCAGGATCGAAAATTTCAGTAGAGTCCGACTGAAGAAGCAAGGAGTTATAACTTCTTTGATAGGTTTGCACCCTTGCCAAATAAACTGGTGCAGCGGGTGTCTGGGGCATTGCTAAGTGCAATGCGATGGCTCAATCATGTCTGAATATAACCAAGCATGGGTTTTTCAATATTTTGAATAGGTGCCATCTCTGAGCTCAAGTTACGACCAATTTTAAATTTGTACTCTTGTTTTTAGAGCTTAGGTTGAAGCAGATGTGGCCACCACTTTGAACAATCACTTTCTCTGTAACAAGGACTCTGACACTGTCTGTGTTTTTAATTTGACTCAATCTCCAAGAGCAGCAGGCTTTGTGTGCAAGCGTTTTTTTAGTTTTCTAATATGGGGGTATGCACTGAGTCATTAGTTGCTAGTTTTTGTGCTCGCCTGATATGTCTGATATATGGGATATTCCAGGAGCGGGTGCGGACAGAGATCTGGATATATTAGGCCCTGCAAATGTTTGTGCAACATCGGTTAAACAATAGGCGGAAAAAGCACCAATGGCTGGTGTGCTCTGTTAAACAGCAGGGGCCTTTTTTAGCACTGTAGCAAGGTGTTTATATGAATATTTCATGAAATGCATTGTAAAACCCTAGTGTACCAATGGTGTTATGTTGAATAACTGGACCATCGTCTATTGTTATATCTGCCTGCAACCCTGTAGCTAATTCACAAGCCTCTACCGCTAAGGTGCTATTAGCACCCCTCAGATGCTTTAGTAGCATCAAAACAGCGCCTTCTGCATTTTCAAAAGTGCTTTGAAACATAGATTGTAAAATCTAATTCTTTTTAAGTAGGGTTTTTAACTTTACACAATGCTCAGCAATTTCTTATAATTTTGTTTTAAATTGGGTTTCTACATCTGAATGTGTCTGTTTGAGCTATGCTGTGTGTTAACAAAATGCATGCCCCAACTGGTCTTATACACAGAACCACTGCCTGCAAAACACATTTTAACTCTTGCTTAAAGATCACCAGTCACAGCATAGAATGAGTTGTACATGTTATTAGTAGCCTCTAGCCCAGTTGGTTTTGTATCATGCCTCTGTAAAACACTTAGAAAGAAGGGACCAAATGCTATAATGTGAGTCAACATTATCAGGTTTAAAATGTGATCATTCCATGAGTTGCTCCCAATGGCTGTTAATAAAAATAGCTGTTTAATAACTGCACAGCCTGACACAAGCATATTCACAGACAATGTCAGAGAATACAAAGTGATTTTTATAATCACAATATTAAAAGAAAATTATAAAGAATGTGACAGCTCCTTCAGCAGTAAAGTTACACCACAACCATGCTGTGACTCTATTTTGCTAAATACACCAGAACCTACCTTAAATAAAAAATGTTATACCGACAATGAACTACAGGTTGTACATTTTAACCGTTTGATTTGTTCTATCTCATAAGCTTCAGCACCAAAAACAGTGCTTCATAAATGAAAAGGTCCCATAGCACCATGCATTTATTTTGCCTGTTGCCCAATAGGCAATGATAAAAAGTTGTATACTTTAACACTCTAGATGAGTGTTCATTTCTACACCGAGCCATCTAAATGTCACTATTGGCTACTTTAGCAAAATATGCTTCAAAACAATTCAACAAGTTTAGCTGTTGTGTTAATACCAAATAGGAATCTACAGGTCTTTAGAATTTTCATAGTGACAAAAACTTGAGCAATACACAAAACATGTACAGATATCTAAGTGCAAGCTTCTCAGGTGAGGTTAAATCACAACAGGCGTTTAGCCTTTCAAGCTTCTAGAAGTTGATAAAAAAATAACTGTCCTTCTCTACCTCACCTAGAAGATGTAAGTCAAAAACATGATGTACCACTTGAAAACTGTACAAAACGTGTAGTATATATCACACACATCACAGCTTTAGAATTTATAATAAATCATTCAGCATATAGCGACCCATCCATCGCCCCTGTAAAAAAACCTTGGGTTGGCATTTGTTAGCAGTGTCATGACACGTTTTCAAAAATAAAACAACAAATCTGCTCGTTGGGGCCTTGGGCAATCCATCGACCCATTAATAAATCAGAAAAACAACTTTGATCGTCGGGCTGCCCAGACACTCCTCGGCCCCTTTGGATGAAACAAAAACAACAACAAAAAAAACAGAAAAGAACTCGACATTTCAGTGCCCCGTCAGCCAAGCTTTGGGCCCTTTGGATGAATCAAAAACAAAAAAGAACAACTCATTGTTTTGGGGCCACCCCAGACATTCCTCAGGCCCCTCTGCATGAATCAGAAAAAAAAAACAACTCCACATTTCAGGGCCCCTCAGAAATTCCTCAGGCCCCTCTGCATGAATCAAAAACAAAAGAGAACAACTTCAGGCGTCGGGACCCCCCTGATATTCTTTGGCCCCTTGATGATGAACAACAACAAAGATTTAACATTGATGAATAAAAAAATAACAACTTTGATTGTAGGGTGCCCCGAACATTACTTGGGAGCTTATGTTCAACAGCCAAGATGACCCACCTTTCGGGCCTCACACTCAGGAGTGCCGGTTGTCAAAACTCAGTGCTTGATATCTTGGTAGCAGCAGCTCCTCTGTTGTATAACTCATGTTGATCCATGCAAAACAGGCCCCATCCCGGCCCCCGCAAGAGGCCAGGTAGAGATAGGCAAACCCATCCCTGCACTCACAAAACATTGTGAATTTGCTGAGCCATACAAAACAGCCTAGGCCTTGAAGACTTTTTTTATCACCTATTAGGCCCCCTGACATTCCCTTGGGCATTGCAAAAACTCCTGAGCCAAGTGGCCCCGGTGATGATTTCACAAAAGACATCTGTGGTAGCGGGGACCCCAAACTCATCGGACCTTGCTGCTGTAAACAAAAACGGCAGCCCTATTCCTGTGTCGTTAAAACATCCAAGGTGTGTTGATACAGATACAACAGGCGGCGCCATTCCAACATCCTTGAGTTGTCCACCGCAGCAGGCTGTTCTTCCAGAAGTGGGCAGTTGCAGCATCCAATTTGAGAGCCATTTCTACAATGAAAAAATTGTAGGATCATGACATTATAACATTAATGTTTACACCCTGTGCCAAAATATAACATCTTGACGACATTCAAGGTCTGACCTGGCAGGAGTAACGCCACCCGCCTGCAGACGGAAATGGAAACACCAGCACCGTTATTTACGGTGCCGGTGTTTCCATTGTCCCCATCCCCATGGAGTCCTATTGGACTCCATGGGAATGGGGATTAATGGAATTACGCCTCCAGAATTACCGGGTCACCAGGGTTGTAATGCCCCCGGTGATTCCGGCAATTACGAGGGCCGTAATTCATTCCAGGTCCGTCGACAGCCAGCCGGTTTTTCCTGCTACCTCCGGACTCGTAATTAGGCCCATTCTGTTTAAAATTCTTGGTTTGCCCCATTAAACAAAAATGCACAATGCTAGATTCCATAACATACACTTTTAAATAAAATCGCTTTCATAACATGTTTAAAAAGCACATGGTGCTGGTGGATGAGCATTTCAACAACGGTGTGCTATTTAGCCAGAAACTCACTTTCATTCTGCCTATACAGTTCCAGACGTAACTTAACCTGCGCCTGCCACTGTTAAAGCACACTTTAACTTCCATATATAAAAATGTAGGCTGACAGTTAATCCTGCCTTCCCCTAAAGAATAAACACATTGGGCCTCATTCCGTGTATTGAGGTAGTCATGGTGCTATTTGCGCCATGACTACCTCCCATACCGGTACCGTGTCCGGTTGGTGAGATGGGGACTTACCGGTCCAGTCTGACCTTGGCGGGACCGGTAAATCCCCATTCACCAAACCATTCCCCATTCCCATTTGAGCCCCCATATGGCTCAATGGGAAGGGGAAGTAGCTAATAAATTGCGGTACCATTATTGTCTCTGATTTCCCTTGGCGGGTCCCGTCCTTAATGCCTTTTAAAGCCAGGCATTAAGGAAGGGACCCACTAAGGGAACTCGTAGTAGGGCGCAAAGGGATTACCGGCACCAATGTCCTTAACGGTGCCCAGTTCCTTTGCACCCACCTCGGAATGAGGTCCATTTTGTTTTAAATTCACTGTCTGCCCCATTAAACGAAAATACATCACCACCACGGGCTGTGGTTTTAAACATTAACCCATGTGTTGTTGGCAACTTCACAGTGCCTCATGTAGCTTGTCTAAACACCTTTTCTTCTCAAATGCATCGCCTGGTTTAGCATTTTTAACCATGTTTAAATAATTTTGGGTTTAAAAAAATTTACTTTCAAAGTTGTGACATTGTAGGGTGTGCAGCCCCTTTAAACCACAACCTGGTTACTTATTGGTGTGCATTATAAGACATTAGACATTTTTAAATCTACAAATAAGGCTTAGCACTGTTGTGGCAGGCTGTCAGAACCCTACAGCACATACAAGTGTATAGTGCGAGCCTGCTTTATTTAGCCAGGCACATTCCAAATCCACAATGTGAATATTCCTTGTATAGTTTAGAATACAATTATTTACACCGGCTACTCTAACACCAACCTGCACATATTACAGTTATACTATCGTAACAATGCGTCACTTTGCGCCTTTCAAACAGGCCCATACTTAAAAAAACACAGTGACAGATAGTAGAACAAACTTTAAATAAAAGCTGGTTTTCCCAACAACCGCATTGTTTAAAAATATTAATAAGGAGTATATCAACATGTGTGTTTGACAAAGAAATCCCAAATTTATTCTGGCATGTCCACCCAAAAATAAATATATTTTGTTTATATTGCACGTTAAACAAACACATGTTAGTGCCTTGACACTCTTCTTTAGATTTAAAGATTTTATAAATATTTTAAATTTTTAAAATACAGCCTGCTTGGTCAGAAAACACACTATTTGAAAATGATTTCACACATCCCTGTGCAAGGCTACATACAATAAATAAATAAAACACTTCTTACCTTATTGTTATTTCAAAAATGAGGACTTGTAGGTGTCGGGGGACTTTAGTTCCAACCGGTGTCTGCAGATCAAGCAAATCTCCTCAAATCTGCAGCGCTATTCTGGCAGGCTTCCAAAGCATGGCTTTTAAAGACATCCAGTTAGTGCCCCCACCCAGCCCCCAGCGATCTTATCAGAACATCCCCCATCCTGCATATTCCATGTGCAGTCTGCTACGGGCCTCTAAACCCCCCCTAGTCACAGTGAGTTTACAATGAATGGGCTCATTCAAATGTACTTTAGAAACTGTGACGCTCACCTGGCTCCCACGGAGGCGCTGGTCTGGTCTGGGTTGCTGTGGCCTCTTCAAGCGTGATGCGCAGAATTCGGACCACCGATTGAACAGTACCCCCAAAATCTTGCTTGTCTGGCCCGTAGGAATATCCTTCTGCAGATGAGAAAGGGGATTAACTGTCTGCTGCATAGTGTGCTTGCTCCCCACTTTCTCCCTTCGTTCTTCTCTGACTTCCTCCAAAAACCCCGGTTTAAGCTCACCTTATGGTTTGGAAGGATGAACTCTCCATCCTGCTTCTGGTGCAGGGGCGCACGTTCGTCCAGTTACTTCACTGGTTTTCAGAATGGCGCTGGCAAATCCACTTGACGTTTCTGAGCGATACGCCGTAAGTATGAAGATGCAAAAGTTCAAGTGTGAGCCTCCTTTTATGTTGTTTTTCCTAACCTGTGATCTGTCCTTTATTTCAGGTGCAGAACAAAGGCGATGCGTTGAGGGGTTAAATTGCCGGTGGTAAAATCAGGTGAGATAGTGATGAGGGCGACCCCTCTAAATGTCTTTATAATTCCCCAGTAATGTCTTTTGTCCTTTCCCCATAGGGGCCGGGGTGCGGTACCTGCCAAAGATGCGGCGCTGACCTGAGAAGTGGAATGGATCAGCAAGAAAAGCCGGTAAGTAATATGGCTGAAAATTCGGCTTTCCTCTTGTGTTCCCTTGCTCACCTTTTGTCTCTTCTTCTCTCCCCTAGGTGCAGAGATGTGGCGACCGGTGCTGAGAGCCGCGATGGAGCCGGGCGACGTCTCGGGAACAGGTGAGTGAAGCGCGGCGCTGCAGCGAGCAACGCGGTGCTTTTAAATGGAAGTCTTCCTTCAGGAATGCTGGCCTGAAGATTCCGGATGCAGGTAAGAAGGTTGAATAAGTTCTTGGTTTTCACCTTTCTCTTCTCTTCTTCCCTTACAGGTTCCAGGTTCGAGGTGGGCGTGGCTGGAGTCCAGGTGCAGGAGCAGACACAGTGAGCGTTCAGCTGCTGGGATGCAGAACAACGCGAAGCACATGTGGCTGTCCGGGCGTGGCTTAAATAGCCTTGGAAGAAGTTCCAGGTGAGTATTCTTCCACAGCCCCACCCAAGTAACAAAATAGTTCCTTCAGAAAAATAGTCCCTCCTAAGCCTCATTTGGCTTGGTTCTTCATGCAGCATGGTCTGCATCAGGAGAGTGTGCAGCATGGTCTGCTTCAGGTAAGTGCACCAAACACTTCCCCTTATGAGCCTGGCGCCTATGGCGCCAGGACTGATGTCCAACATGAGCCTGGCGCCAACGGCGCCAGGACAGAGTCCAAAGAGCCCCTATAAAGGGCCGCTGGGCTTTTACCCGGGGGCGTGATGCCTGCTCCCGGGGGTGCTGGGCCTGGCCTGGTGCTCTGGGGGTAGGCATCATGACAGCACTCCCCCCCCCAAGGCCCCTCCCAAGGTCGTTCCCTCAGGAGGTTTCGGTTTGTTCGGGAAATTCCGATGGAACCTTTTTACTAGCCGAGGTGCATGTACGTGGTCGCTGGGTTCCCAAGATCTTTCCTGAGGCCCGTACCCCTTCCAATCAATTAGATAGAAAAGTTTTGATTTTGAGATCTTAGAGTCCAAAATGTTCTTCACCTCGAATTCAGGCTCCCCATCTATCTGGATTGGTTCTGGTGGCTTTATTAATCTGGTTCCTGGTTGCACTGGTTTCAAAAGCAACACATGAAAAACGGGGTGAATCCGCATGTTAGCTGGTAGATCTAGCTTGTCTGCCACTGGATTAATTATAGCTTTGATCGAGTAAGGGCCTAAATACCTTGGATTAAAAGTCCGAGGTCCCTTGAGCGATAAGTGTTTGGTAGCCAACCATACTTGATCCTCTATTTGGTATGGAGGCGCCTCATTTCGATGCAGATCCGCATTCTTTTTGTATTTCCCTTTCGCATGTTGTAAGTGTGCAGTAGCATCCTTGAAGGCTTGAGTAATCGTAGAATGCAAATGGTCCACTGCGGGCATTTCGAGGCTCAAAGGTGAGTCCAAGTCTGAAGTACGAGGGTGATGTCCATATAGGGTATAAAAGGGGCTCTGACCAGTTCCAGAGTGTATCGAGTTATTGTATGCATATTCAGCCACCCATAAAATATCCTTCCAATTACCCTCTGATTGGTGCAACATACACCGTAGATATTGTTCAAGGGTCTGGTTCGTTCTCTCCGTCTGACCATCGGTCTGTGGGTGGTGGCTGGTTGAGAGTCTTACGTCGATTTGTGCCAGTTGACAACACTTTTTCCAAAAATGAGAAATAAACTGGCTTCCCCGATCGGAGATTAGTATGGACGGTAATCCATGCAGACGGATGATATTTTCGAGGAATTCCTTGGCAAGAACAAAAGCTGAAGGTAATCCTTTCAACGGAATAAAATGGGCCATCTTGGAAAATAAATCCACCACAACCAGAATAGTATTGTATCCATTACAAGAGGGCAGGTCCGTGATAAAAATCTAGTGACAAGGTGTGCCAAGGTGCTGGTGGAATGTCTAAGGGTTGAAGAAGACCGGCGGGTTTTGTTTTTTGACCTTTGTTTTGGGCGCAAACTCCACAGGACATCACGAAAGATTTAATATCCTTTCGCAAGGACGGCCACCAGAATTGTCGTTTAATTTTTTCCTCTGTTTTGGCAACGCCAGGATGTCCTTCCATCAGAGTATCGTGATGACGAGAAATAACCAGTTCTTGCAATTCCTTTTCTGGCAAAAATAAACGTCCTTGGAAGTAAGGTAAGCCATCGTTGATTGAAAAGGCAGACCCCCTTTTGATCCAATCCTGCAAGGCTGAAGAGTCCAGGAATAGTTTTACCCGTGCTTGAATGTCTTCAAGGGTTTGTAAAGTGGTTATCCCCAAGATTCTTTGTTCGGGAATTATCGGCACAGGTTCTGAGTTTGTGTCCATTTCTCCTGTTCCAATTCGAGATAGCGCGTCCGCTTTGCCATTCTTACAGCCGGGACGGTAAGTGATTACAAAATCGAACTCAGCAAAGAATAAAGCCCATCGGAGCTGTCGTGAAGACTGAGCCTTGGCAGTTTTTAAATATTGTAAATTTCGGTGATCAGTGATCACGGTGATGGTATGCCTGGCACCAAGAAGATAATGCCGCCAAGCCTTAATGGCGGAATTAATGGCTAATAATTCCTTATCAGTGATTGCATAATTTATCTCCGGCGGCGAGAACTTTCTGGACCAAAATGCTACGGGGTGCAGTTGGTTGGTTTCGGGGTCTCTCTGAGACAGGACAGCTGCCATGGCTAAGCTGGATGCGTCGGTTTCGACTATATATGGGAGATCTGGACGCGGGTGTTTCAAAATAGGTGCGGACGTAAATTTAGCTTTTAATTCCTGAAAGGCCTGTTCAGCTTCCTCGGTCCATTCAAAACGTTTATTCTTCCGCAAGAGTGCAGTGATGGGTTGCACCACCCGTGAAAATTCCGGGATAAACCTGCGATAAAAATTGGCAAAACCAAGCATGCTTTGGACACCTTTCACCGAACTAGGTGATGGCCATTTGAGGATGGCATCCACTTTCCGTGAGTCCATTCGGACCCCTTTAGGTGTCAGGATGAATCCAAGAAACTCAACCTCGGTGGTATGGAAAACGCATTTTTCCAGCTTTGCAAACAGTTTGTGCTGGCGCAATTTCTCAAGGACGGCCCTGACATGTTTTCTGTGATCTGATTCCGAAGAGGAGTACACCAGAATTTCATCGATATACACGACAACACAGACATCGATGAGTTCCCGAAGGACACCGTTCATGAAGAATTGGAAGGCAGCAGGTGCGTTGCACAACCCGAAAGGCATCACCTGGTATTCGAATAGTCCATATTTTGTACGGAAGGCCGTTTTCCATTTGTCGCCTTCTTTTACTCGTACCAGATGATAAGCCCCCCGGAGATCTAACTCGGTGTATATTCAAGCGTCCTTCACCTGGTCAAGGAGTTCAGGGATCAAAGGCAGAGGGTAACGATTTTTAACAGTTATCTGGTTCAATGCGAGGTAATCGATAAAAGTTCTAAGGTGGCCTTCTTTTTTCGGCACGAAGAACAAAGCCGAGGATGCCGGAGACTTTGACGGGCGAATGAAACCATTGGCTAGGTATTGATCTAAATATTGTCTCAAATGCAGATTCTCTGGCTCAGTAAGGGCATAAATCCTGCTACAAGGGGGTTGTGCACCGGGCACCAGATCGATTTGGCAATCGTACGATCTGTGAGGAGGTAACGTGTTGGCCTGTTCCTTTTGGAAGACATCCTGAAAGTCTTGGTATTCCGGAGGTAGTTGCATGGAGACAAAGGTTACTGATGCTAGACTGATCTTCAGATTTTCTGGGTAGCAGGTTCGTGCACACTCCGGAAAGGTTATTCTCTTCGCTCGCCAATCAATTCGAGGATTATGTGTCTCTAACCAAGGGATTCCGAGAATAACCTGAAACTGTGGAGCCTTGATTACATCAAACACAACTGCCTCCCGATGGCCATCCGGACCTACAAGTGTCACCTCAGCTGTGGAATGTGTTACCGGTCCCAAGGCAATTTCGGTTCCATCAACTGTGGTGATGACATCTTTGCTGGTTTTAGGACGCAGAGGGAGGTTAATCCTGGAGACCAATTCACGATCCACGTAGTTTCCTATAGCCCCACTATCGATGTATGCCTTTATTTCATGCAACCGCTTAGGCTATTCCGAATCTACGAGGACCATTGGCACAGTGAAATGCGAGGTCTGAGAGTTCGTTTTTAAGCTCGGCAAGCGGACTCCTATGCTTGTCGGGCGGGGTCGTTTCCCGCTACAGAGGTTTCATGGATTTTATCAGCGGCTCCTACCACCTTCCTGGGCGGCCTTGCCGGGCAATCTCGAAGAAAGTGTCCAGAGGATCCACAATAAAGACATAAGTGCATCTGCCGTCTTCTTTCACATTCCTTTTGCGTTAAAGGTCCTTTAACTCCTCCGATTTGCATTGGCTCAGAGGCTTCAGCCCCCTTGAGGTTAGTGTGGGTCTTGACTAACACCCGGGTCTCAAACTTGGACCGATCTGCTTTTCTGTTTTGCAGTCTGTGATCCAATTGGACCACTAAGTCTATATATTCTGAGCATTCTTGGGGCGGATTTACAACTTGGGCCAGGACATCTTTAAGTTCTCCGCGTAGACCTCGATAAAATAACGTGATTCTTTTATCCTCTGGCCACCCAGTTTCCACAATTAGTCTATTAAAGTTTGCAATGTAGGAAAGGGGGTCTTGATTGCCCTGTCGCAGAGATAGAAGTTCGTCATCTAGAGCCTGCCCCTGGGAGTGACGAGCAAATAACCTTTCCATGCTTGCTTGAAATCCTTGAAAATCACGAAGAATCGGGTCATCTTGAGTTACCAGTGGAACTGACCAATCGGCAGCACTGCCGCTGATATATGACAATACAAAGGCTACCTTGGTCTGGTCATTAGGGAAGGCCCCAGGTCTGCACAGGAAATGCAAACAACACTGATTCATGAATACGGCAAATCGTTTGGGGTCCCCACAAAGCGTTGGGGTGGGGCCAGTGGCATGTTTCCAGGTAGATTAATCTGCACCGGGTTACTGGAAAGCACAGGAGCGGGGTTCCCTCCGGAACCGGGTAAAGGAGTTTGTCCAGCTTGACCTTGCAAAAGCTGTCTAGCCAGGTCATCAGCTCTTTCCTTTGTTACAATCACTTGCCTCCTGAGAGCATTAGTCTTTTGATGAGCGGCGTGTTCTTCGGCCCGTAATTCCCCCAGTAGTTGGGCCAACTGGTCAGTCTCAGAAGTTTCCATAGCACCTGGGTGGGAATTTGTAGGAAGGCTTCGCGTTCTGTGACGCTCACCTGGCTCCCACGGAGGCGCTGGTGTGGTCTGGGTTGCTGTGGCCTCTTCAAGCGTGATGCGCAGAATTCGGACCACCGATTGAACAGGACCCCCAAAATCTTGCTTGTCTGGCCCGTAGGAATATCCTTCTGCAGATGAGAAAGGGGATTAACTGTCTGCTGAATAGTGTGCTTGCTCCCCCCTCCCCCCCTTCGTTCTTCTCTGACTTCCTCCAAAACCCCCGGTTTGGAAGGATGAACTCTCCATCCTGCTGCTGGTGCAGGGGCGCACGTTCGTCCAGTTACTTCACTGGTTTTCAGAATGGCGCTGGCAAATCCACTTGTCTTTTCTGAGCGATACGCCGTAAGTATGAAGATGCAAAAGTTCAAGTGTGAGCCTCCTTTTATGTTGTTTTTCCTAACCTGTGATCTGTCCTTTATTTCAGGTGCAGAACAAAGGCGATGCGTTGAGGGGTTAAATTGCCGGTGGTAAAATCAGGTGAGTTAGTGATGAGGGCGACCCCTCTAAATTTCTTTATAATTCCCCAGTAATGTCTTTTGTCCTTTCCCCAGAGGGGCCGGGGTGCGGTACCTGCCAAAGATGCAGCGCCGACCCGAGATGTGGAATGGATCACCAAAAAAAGCCGGTAAGTAATATGGCTGAAAATTCGGCTTTCCTCTTGTGTTCCCTTGCTCACCTTTTGTCTCTTCTTCTCTCCCCTAGGTGCAGAGATGTGGCGACCGGTGCTGAGAGCCGCGATGGAGCCGGGCGGCGTCTCGGGAACAGGTGAGTGAAGCGCGGCGCTGCAGCGAGCAACGCGGTGCTTTTAAATGGAAGTCTTCCTTCAGGTATGCTGGCGTGAAGATTCCGGATGCAGGTAAGAAGGTTGAATAAGTTCTTGGTTTTCACCTTTCTCTTCTCTTCTTCCCTTACAGGTTCCAGGTTCGAGGCGGGTGTGGCTGGAGTCCAGGTGCAGGAGCAGACACGGTGAGCGTTCAGCTGCTGGGATGCAGAACAACGCGAAGCACGTGTGGCTGTCCGGGCGTGGCTTAAATAGCCTTGGAAGAAGTTCCAGGTGAGTATTCTTCCACAGCCCCACCCAAGTAACAAAATAGTTCCTTCAGAAAAATAGTCCCTCCTAAGCCTCATTTGGCTTGGTTCTTCATGCAGCATGGTCTGCATCAGGAGAGTGTGCAGCATGGTCTGCTTCAGGTAAGTGCACCAAGCACTTCCCATTATGAGCCTGGCGCCTATGGCACCAGTACTGATGTCCAACATGAGCCTGGCGCCAACGGCGCCAGGACAGAGTCCAAAGAGCCCCTATAAAGGGCCGCTGGGCTTTTACCCGGGGGCGTGATGCCTGCTCCCGGGGGTGCGTGGCCTGGCCTGGTGTTCCGGGGGTAGGCATCATGACAGAAACACCCAGCACATGACATCTGCAGATTACACACGCCACTGGGCTACAGTGTGTAGAGGAGGTACCAATATGAAGAGGAGGGACCGACAACTGAATGCATTAAGGGGCAGCCCCCCCACTTAAATCTAGCCATAGAAATGTGTGTGGAGTGATTTAGTACTTCAAACGTGTGAACATAGAACTCATAGGGTTAAAAGACATTAGTACTTTAAATGGTGTTAGGTTTATAAAGTCAAAAATACTTTTTTTTTGAAAATCGGTTTTATTAAGTTTCATTTGTGCATTACGAAATTACATTACATTTGCAAATGTGAGTTAACAAGAAAAAACCAATCGCAGCACACCCCTTCTCCCTCCCTCCATTTCCCTCCCTCCACCCCCCTGCAGTTCAAATGTTCATAAGTTGGTTAATTGCTTGCTTGACGGGTTCCTTAGAAAACAGAAGTGTCAGCGCACTGTGCGTTTGGCACGTCGAAGTCATGTGGACCAACTGGGTAAAGTTCACAATCGGGTCTGCGGGTCATGGCCCCGTGTCCTTGGGGGGGGGTCCCTCGGCATCACCATTAGTCTTTAGACCGCTCGGCCGTATTTGTCAAAAAAGGGGAGCCAGATTTCCTCGATGCTGGATTTGGACTCATCAAGCAGGTGTGTGAGGAATTCCATGTCGTAGATGGCCCGTACCTTGGTTACCCAGGTTTTTTCCCCTGGCATTCCCGGGTGTTTCCATTTCTGTGCCAGGCAACATCTGGCTGCTACCAGCATAACCTGAAGCATATGGTCTTGAGTGCCCTCTTGGCCTTCCCCAATGTCAACTCCGAAGAGGAGGAGCCAAGGGCAGGAAGGTCGCTCAACCCCATCCACCCCCTTGATCCAGGCCCGTACCTTGTCCCAATAGTTTTGGACCACTGGGCATCCCCACCACATGTGAAAGTAATCCCCTCTTTCTGTTCTGCATTTCCAGCAGTGTGGGTCATATCCTGGCCTCATCCTAGCTATCCTCTGCGGGGGGTAGTGCCATCGGTGTAGTATCTTGAGGGCCTGATGGCGATACTGGAGGGAGGCCGTGGATCGACTAGCCCGTCTACACATCTCCGTCCATCTTTCGTCATCGATTTCCTCACCTAGGTCCCTACCCCATTGCGTGCGTGCTGGCGGCGGGTCTCTGGGGACAGAGAACAGAAAGAGCTTATAGAGGCGAGATATTATCCCCTTGGAGCCCCTCGCGGTCAGGAGAAGCTTTTCAAAGTCTGTGAGATCCCTCCTGAGGGTATCACCCCAGGATGGCTCAGTGAGGACACCTTTGAGCTGAAGATAATGGAAAGGGGAAAGCGTGCCTATTCCCAGGGCCTCCTCAAGGTCACTCAGGGGTAGGAAAGAGCCCCCCACCCACATATGACCAGTCCTGCTAAGGCCTGCCTCGAACCATGTCTGGTATGCTGCTGGTTCTGCTATTTTGGCCAGGAAAGGAGGGGCCCAAATGCAGCTTAAGGGGGAGGGCCATGTTGTAAGCCATCTGTAGTAGCCTCCCTCTCTCCATAGGGACCACAGTACTTTCAGAATCGGATGGTTCAGGACGGTTCTGGGGATCTTATTCCTCGGGACCCAGAGCCATTCCTCTATTGTGACAGGTGCAAGGGGCCTATTATCCATGGCTACCCATTGTTTTTTCATTCCCGGTGAGAAGTGGTCAACCAGAATCCTCAGCTGGGATGCCCTGTAGTGTGTCTCCAGGTTGGGGTAACCCACCCCCTCGTCTTCCTTAGCCCTGGTCAATACCTCGTATGAGATTCTGTGTTTTTTACCCTGCCAGAGGAAATTAAGGAGGACTCGCTTTGTTTCTTCAAAGAAGGCCCTAGGGACCTGCACCGGGAGCATCTGGAAGAGAAACAGGAATTTTGGGAGAATCACCATTTTTATGAGATTGAGGCGTGCCATCCACGAGAGACCTGTTCCCGCCCACCTTTCTATGTCTCTCCTGGTTGCTGAACGGAGGGGGGGGAAGTTGGCCGTATACAGGTCTTCAAGGTCGCGCGTGATTTGGACTCCCAGATACCGGAATCCCTCCTCACTCCGTTTGAAGGGGAGTCCCTCCACAAAGGCCCTCTCCGGGTCCGATAGATTCCCACCAATGAATGCCACAGATTTGCTCAGGTTGACTTTATACCCCGATAACTCCCCATATCGTGTGAGGCCCTGTAGCAACCGGGGGATTGTCTGGGACGGTCTGGTGACATAAAGCAGGGCGTCATCTGCGAAGAGGCAAATTTTGCAATGCATGTCCCCCATCTGTATTCCCCTGATGGCCATATCGGTACGGACCGAGATTGCCCATGGTTCCATTACCAATGCATAGATTAACGGGGATAGGGGGCATCCCTGCCTTGTACCACATTCAAGGGGGAATTCTCTTGATTCCGTTCCGTTTGCCACCACTCTGGCCGAGGGGGAGGAGTAGAGCGCAGATATCCATCCCAACCACCTTGGGCCCATCCCCATAGATGTGAAAACCTCCCTCATGAAGGCCCAACTGACCCTGTCAAAGGCCTTCTCCGCGTCGAGAGCCAGTAAGAGTGTGCCCTCGTGTCTGGCCTCAGTTGTGGCAAGTATGTGGAGCGTCTTCCTTAAATTATCGGAACCCTGTCTGTTAAGGATGAATCCCGCCTGGTCTGGGTGTATCAGGCGTGAGAGGGAGTTTTCCAGTCTGGAAGCCAGGATTCTAGCGAAAATCTTGGCGTCCAAATTAAGAAGTGAGATGGGTCTGTAAGACCCACAGTCCGTCTGGTCTTTGCCAGGTTTGGGTATGACGGTGATGAGGGCCTGTAGGAATGTCGGTGGGATTGTGTCCCGACTCCTAATCTGGTTGAACAGTTTAGCCAGGGGTTTCACTAGGATCGATTGGGTCTGTTTGTAAAAATCTGCTGTATAGCCATCTCGGCCTGGTGCCTTTCCGGCCTTCAGTCTTTTGATGGCTCCCTCCACCTCTTCTTCTGAGATCTCCCCTTCGAGGGCCTCCAAGTCTTCGCCAGTCAGCTTGGGGAGGGGATGTTCCGCCAGGTAGGTGGAAATATCCTCCTGTGATTCGCCCACTTGTCTGGAATAAAGTTTGCTATAGTAGTCAGCAAAACATTCCGTTATTTTCTGCCGGTCCCTATGAATTCTGCCTCCCTCATCACCAAGCTGGGCAATCCCTCTTTCCACTCTGCATCCCCGTGACCTTTGTGCCAATAGAGTCCCTACCCTGTCGCCCCGTTCATAGTATATCTGTTTGGTGTACCGCATTTTTTTGAGAACCTCCCCTATGAGAACCGTGTGGAGCTCCTGTCTTTTGCCCTGCATCTCGTCCAGGAGTGCCTCCCGGTCAACCCCCGGGGCGCCCAATCTGGTCCGCAGGACCTTCAACTCCGCACGGAGTTTGCTCTCGACCAGGCCCCTCTCCCTTTTGCGCCTGGAGCCCTCTGCTATGAGGAGACCTCTAAAGGTGGCCTTCCCCGCTTCCCATACCGTAGACATGTCAGTCTCCCCGGTGTCGTTTATCTCAAAGGCCAGCATTTCCTGTTTCATAAAGTCACGGAATACAGGGTCCCTAAGGAGCGTGTCATTGCACCGCCATCGAGATGATCTCGGGGCAATGGGCAGTGACCAGTTAGCCACAAGTAGTTTGTGGTCCGACCACGTTATGGCCTCGACCCTTGGTTGGGTTACCACCCCGTCCCCCTCTTCTGAGGTCAGCAGGAGGTCGATTCTAGTGTAGGTGCAGTGTGGGGGAGAGAAGAAGGTGTAACCGCCTTGGCCGGGGTATGCTTTGCGCCAGGTGTCTACCCAGTAGTGATCCCTCAGGAGGGCTTGCAAGGCCAGGTTGTCCTTAGTGATCCCCTTGGGTGTCCCTCCCCTGGCGGACCACCAGTCCAGTTGGGGGTCGGCTATGAGGTTGAAGTCCCCGCCCAGTATCATGGCCCCCTCTGCCCATTCGTCCATGACACTGAAGACCCGCGTGAGGAACTCCACCTGGCCCGAGTTGGGTGCGTATACGGTGGCGAGAGTGATGCGCTGTCCCTCGCAAAACCCTTTAACACCTAAAAATCGACCTCCAAATCCTCTCTTAGTTTCTACCCCTGTGAGTTGGAGTGTCCTTCCCAGGAGAATGCCCACCCCCTCCTTCTTTGAGGTCGCGTGTGATGCCCAGTAGTTGCAGCCAATATCTTTCCCTTTGATCCTAGACTCTCTCCCTCGTTTATAATGTGTTTCCTGTAGGAATAGGACTGTTAAATGTTGTTTGCGGAACATATTGCTCGTGAGGGACCTCTTATTTTGAGAATTAAGGCCCTTGACATTCAACGTGCCTATCTTCCCTTCAATCATTATCGCCTTTTCGGTTGTGCACTTTGGACCCCTCATAGTATCTGAATTTCAGAGCCCGCCGCCAAGCAAGTTTCTGTGACTTGAACTGACTTTTCCCCTTAACCCCTCTGTCTGCCCTGTTGACCATTCTTCCCCCCTCCCCCCTATCCCAAGCCCCCCTCCCTGTTTCCTCCCCCCTCCCACCCTTCCCCTGAAATATAAGGCGTTCGTCCACTTTCCCCAACATACGGTGGGGTTGGTCAACAAACCACCAAGGACTCTAACCCCAGCCCCGGGATTTGCATGTGTTGGGGGATCCCAATTCTCAAGAGCAATATAGATCGGCCCCGTCAGAACCCCGGTACAAGTATCCGAGATAAAATTCTGGAACAGTGAGCCCCCACTCCAGCCCACCAACCATTAACTTGGGCCTCGTGTGTGGGTTAACTTAACCAAACAGTTAACTTTTTAACAAACTTTCGCCCGCCCTACAGTCTGGCGGGCCAGCCCTAGCGCCAACGCGGCGTCCGGTTATGGCACCTCGTGGGCCCAGGACCTCCGAAGCCCGGGCCCCGAGTCAATGCTCACCTCGTGATTTCCTCCACCTCCGGTCGAGCGGTGTTATCATGACTTCGAGTGATCTTCAGAGTTTGTCGACGGATGTCTAGTTTTCCGGAACTTCCGGGCCCCCTTGACCTTGGATTTGCCACTGTGGTTCACCAGTCTGTCAGGACCCCTAGGGGGGTCTCGGGCTCTTCCGTCCTGGGCGCCTGAGTGGCCCGCCTGGTCGCTGACCAGGTCGTCTGTGGCCCTCCGAATATCCTCCTCCGACACCAGGTGATACTTCTCCCCTAGCCATTCAAATTCCAAGCAGAAGGGATGACCCCAGCGGTATCGGACCCCTTTGCCCTGAAGCCATCTTGTGAGGGTGCCACATTTCCTCCTCATTGACAGGGTGAGGGCCGACAGATCTTGAAAGATGGACACCCTTGAGTCGCCATATTGTATGTTGCCGAGGTTTCTCGCTTTCTCTAAAATTTTGGCCTTGTCTTTATAATAATGTAGCCGGACCAAGACAGAGCGCGGGCCTCTGCCCCCCCCCCCCGCCTGGTGCACCCTGTCAAAGATGATCGTGCCCGCAGCCTCTGTTCCCAGGGCGATCCTCACAATGTCGTGCACTTTGCCCTCGAGTCCTTGTGTGGATTCGCCCTCGGACTCCACCAGGCCAAAAATATGCAGGTTGTTCCTTCTCTCCATGTTCTCCATGTCATCGACCTTAAACCAGAGTTCTTCCTCTCGTCTTTCCATGTCCTGGAGTCTAATGTCCATTTGGGTTTCAAGGAGTGTTACAGAGAATCGTCTGGATATTATTCTGGATGGCCCCCAGGTCTGGGGGTGGGGTAGCGGGGCCCCCGGTCGCCATGACACTCTCGTTGGCCACAAATTGGTATTTCAGCAGGTTTTCTTTCCAGCTCATGGAGGGATCGTGTCGGATATGTGTTAGCGGGCACCGCCTGGTCGTCAACCGTGTCTGGGTCAGTTGGGGTGCGGGGCGGAGAACCCCCGGGCGATGTCGATGCTCCGTGGGCAGATGGATGGCCCTCTTCGGATCAGACCCTGGGGCAGGTAGGCCCGGGCAGGTAGGGCCGGGCCTCCCCACGATAGAGCGTACCTGCGGCACCTCGGCTGCCCCGCCTCGAGTGTCTGGAGCGCCAGGCACGGAGCCCCAGGGCGCCGCAGGCTGAGTTGGTGAGTGCTGTGATGGAAGGGTGGGGGGGTGCGTCCCGGCGTCGGTCTCCCCGCAGTGTCGTTGCTCCAAGGGCGGGAGGATGGCCCTCTCCTGGCCGGGCCCCGGGGCCGTGGGGCGGGCCGGGGGGTCTGGGTCCCCCTACAACTGGCCGCGTCGGCGGCTTCCTGGCTGCCCCGCCTCGAGTGTCAGGAGCGCCAAGCGTGGAGCCTCAGGGCGCCGCGGGCTGCCTTGATGTGTGCCGCGATGGGAGGGGGGGCGCGCTCCCGCGTCGCCCCCCCTACGATGTTGCAGCTCCCTGAGTCGTGCGATGTTCCGCGGCAGGCCGCGTTAAGCGTCCGGGGGGAGGGGGTGCCGCGGGCCCGCAGCCCCAGGCCCTCCCGTGAGCGGCCCGGCCTGCGTGTGTGCGGACGCCGCGCCCTCCCTCGTTGCCTCCTACGCTGCTTCAGACCAGGCCGTGGGGGAGGGGTTGCTGGTATCGTCTCTGCCCGAAAGCTCCGCGTAGGAGTGTCCGATCGGACCCGGAGTTGGGTCCAGGTGGGGGCTACAGGTTCCCGCTCCTCTTGGTGGGGGTCGCGTGGTTCAGGGGACCCTCGTTCCGCTGGTGTACCGCAGTTTACCCGGGGCTGGGTACGGAGCTCGAAGCTCAGGCGTCCATCCTGCCTGCGCCCCCTGGTGGCCTCCAAGTCAAAAATACTTTACATCATGATTTAATAAGTAGGCAGGATACAGAATGTGTATTATTAAAATTGGGTAGAAAAATAACCAAGTGTTTAAATGTGACCAGACAGAAAAGAAATCCACCATTTTGTGCAACTGGCAATACCTTTAATTCAAACAATGCATTTAATGACCAATAGAATGTATTTAATGAAACTCATCTTTGCAGACAGTGTTGAAACGAGTCGGCCCTTTACGAAATGTTTCAAGGCCACAGAGCCCTAATCTTGCCAATGTTCCCTGTGGGGCCAGATAACAGTCTGAGGCCAGACAGATAACAAGGCCATTTCTGGGTTTTAAGCAAAAGGACACAGCTACATAACCAAATAAGGGTATCTTAACCAGGAAAATCGAGTTGCGGGTGCCAAAATGTATCGCAATTTGAAGGTTTAAGCAGAGAATGACTAATTGCCAGGTGCGAGAGTAAAGTCAATGGAGAGCTTTGCCTGGGCATGTATTACGAAAGGGTGGAGGTTGGACTTTTTTTCTCAAAATGCTATTTAAACAAGCTCCGTCTTCAGCACCGGGCCACAGTTCCTGTACTTGATAAAGATGCATTGTGTGTGTCAGTCTGGCGTGAATAAACGGAACGTCCCTGAAAAGCTGTCTCTGCCTCATGTTATGCTGCCTGAGTTTTTTTCCTGAGTGTCGAGAGCCCAAGAGAGTCCAGGAGAGCCTATCAGAGCCAGAGAGGTGCAGAAGAGCAAGATGGGGGTCTGAGGACCTCCAGAACAAGTGACTTTACAATAAATGGGCTAATTCAAATGCAGTTTAGACACACCCAGCACAAGACATCTAGCGATTAAATGCACCTCGGGGCTTGCAAATCCTAATTGCAGCATTGCATCATCACCTGTTTCAAATATTTGAATACTTAGCAACTGATGGGATCAGTCATCAAATAAATGAGCGATAAGCACATGGGCTGTGTCGTCAGCTGATGCCAGCTTCATGAATAAGAGCACTGTCTCTGGTGTGTGTATGTGTGTGTGTACGTGCCTGCAGAAACAGTGGGGCTAACCAACTGTATTTTAAAAAAAAGACACTATTGGCTGGCTAGGATATACCATCTCTCTATATAACTATATTTTACAAAGTCATAAGCAATAGCTTACAACTTTTTGGTCTCAGTTTTCAATGGTTTCATGCCCCTTATAAACATGCATACCTGGGTGTGTTTGCCTATGGGTCTGCAGCTGTGTTTATGTGAACACTTTGTTTTTAAAAATGACAAACGGTGACCCCCTGAAATTACATATTCACTTTTCGTATGAAAAACCCTTATTTTCATTCTGTCAACTATAATGTTAATAAACTATTTATTCCTGTCCCTGAAACTCAGCTGTTTAAAAAAGAAAACTAGTTCTGCTTTGCCTGTCTATATTTTCAGGGGTTTGATTTTTGTCCGCTTCATAAACAAAACATGCCCAGGCTAGCACTGTCATGCCTGGGCATGTCCACACCATTATAACATCATTTTTATGGGCATTAAAATACCCAAAACCCTACAAAGTCTCTCCTTTACATTATATAATGATAACAGTGTGCCCTAAAAAGCAAATTAAATGTACATAATAGCATATCATTGTGCTTTAAAAGGCCCAATACTGCTTTATAATACAGCTCTAATAAAAAGGTGATATCAACCAGCTTTATTTTACAGCTCTATTAAATCTACTAAACAAGGGGGGGTCTGGGACTCTCTCTACCGGCACAAACAATTGCCTAGCGTTTCGGTGCTGGACTGCCCCTGGGCAGGACAAAGACTAATATGCAGGGATATTTCTTCTTGGCGAAAGGGACAGTGAGCTAAAGACTTGGTTAAGACTCTTCCAGGGTCCATCCACCCAAGAACAGGTCTATGGGCTGTGTTCGTGCTGGTAGAGAGACTCCCAGAATCCCCTTTGTTTTGCATATTAAGTAACTTTGGGTCTCACCCTAAGTTATCAGGGGAATCCAGACGTGGACCCCTTGCTCACTGTTCTCAGAGAGGCACAGCTCCACCTCACTGATGATGCCCAACAAGGCTGAAACACGTGTATCGGGTTGCTGTTGGTACTCTTGTTCAGAGGAGAATTGCCTAGAATTTCGGGGCTGGACTGCCCCTGGGCAGGACAAAAACTGATATGCAGGGATATTTCTTTTCGGTAAAAGGGACAGTGAGCTAAAGACTTGGTTGAGAATCTTCCATGGGCCATCCACCCAGGAAAAGGTCAATGGGCTGTGTTTGTGCTGGTAGAGACACTCCCAGAACTCCCTTTGTTTTGTCTATTAAATCTACTATCAAACCTTAAAAAGCCAACCCACGCCCACGTCATCATCGCGTCACCACTTAATACTAACTCCTCACAACTCACTATGCCCTCAACCAAGCAACAGCCCACACGCGCTCTCCCATATTAAAATCATTTTAATATAAACTTTCTATCAAACATGTATAAATTATACCCTTTTGATATCAAAACATACAAACACACTTTATAGCCATTTATATAAATCTGATATAACTTTGATGGGTTTCATCGATTTCATATCTCTTTATCATTTTTATATTAAATTGATATAAAAAACCACATCAAAGGGGGTGGAACTAAAGACACTCAGGGGGCATGCCTACCTATCAAAATTTGATCACTTTAAAAAGGGGGACCCATCTACGACTGTCATGCTAAGCTTTGCGTGAAGGATGACATCTCCCCCTGGAGTCAAGTCCTAAAAATCGAGAGTGGGGTGACTCATGAACATAGCAATTGAATGTGGTGTCACCAGGAATTAGCATATCAAGGTGCCCTCTGAAAAAAGTGGGGACACTTCTGAAAAAAGTGGTGGACTCCGTCCACCCGCATGTACCGTTGACTTGATCCCTGACTTCTCCCCCGAGTTGCTCAGTCGACTATTCTGTTGCTGGATTGCAGCTACATCCTAATGAAATGATTGTAATGAAAATATCACTCATAAATGCAACTGATAGGACTGCTTCAATGAAGCATGAACTGATCAATGAATGATGGGTTGGAATCCTGATCTCAGATTCCACCAGTAGACTGAGGTTACAGATTAAGATGGGAACTTTGGCATTTGAATGCGACAATCAAGATATCCTTGCCTAGACATGAAAACAATCTTTTCAGCACACTAATAGTAATGATAATAATAATATTCATAATAATAATAAAATGAGTAGTAGGTAAGGTGCATATTTCCTATAGCATTCGACCATTCAAATAGTCAGAATCTTCAAAAATATTAATTAAATTGGTAAGAGACCAAAATATAATATACTATATATGGTGACCTTCCAGAATACAATAGCATGGCAAACATTGTATGAAATATGCATTGAATTAAAGTCGGGACAGAAAAGTTCAAACAAAAAATTTGCATTGGCGAAAAGGACATTGCAGAATTACCATTTGACATACAAATAAGCAGGGATGTCATTTGGGGGTTGCCGTCTCCCTTGTTACGCCTATGGTCTCCCTTCATACTCCTATAAAAAAGAAAATGTTTTTTTTTTTTTTAAATCGAAGCTCCTGGGCTGTGGCCAGCACCATGTGGCTCTTTGTTTCTGGAGTAACTGGCTTTCTTGTTCAGGCCTCTTAAAAGAAAGGGGGTTCCACAAATGTAACACTTTGACCAGTGACCCTAAATAAGAAAGAGTAGGAATAACAAATAATTTGTCTTTCTGGAATTCTATACAATCATTTCTGGACTCATGGTAGGTTTATTTCAGGCACACTTTGGGGGGCGAGTCACTAATTTAGTCTGTTTTTAAACACCTCAAATTCACAATGCAGAGAGCAAAATATTCCAAAAAGCATTAAGAGTAGACTAAACATCCATTTCGGGGTATGTATTTTGCTTTTCGCAGGTTGTAGTTATAGCATGTTTTTTTCTGCCGTTGTTTCTGTTACGATCATCACAAGACATTCCAACACAGTGTCCTCGATCACTTGACAAAATTCTTGTGCCTAAAAGCTTGTGTACAGTGTAGAAATGTTTGACCATAGCATATAAAGTGGCCCTTGATTTCATTGTGCCACAATTAATGCTTTGTTGTAATGTGCCTGTCTTTCCATTCACCCTGGTATGCTGTTCAGGATTTTTGTTTGCATGTAAAAGGTAAAAAGTGCCCAGAGTACGGGATGCCTTGTGAATGCCCTGCTTTAATTGAGCTACTCCAAAAGCTTTTATGCATAGCTATGAACCCTCCCAATGGTAGTTTTGCCATCTCGGAAGCCTGAAAATCAGATCCACGTAGGCTTGCCATGTGGCCAACTTTGCACCAGACCTGCAGATGAACTGGCTTGCTGTTAAATCTCACTTACCAGTTTAATGGTAGCCACTACAGAGTGTAATTTGCTTTCTCGTAAGTGGTTGAAACCCTGTATGTATTGGCGCTGGATCTGCGTAAAATTCACTCACATCTAGTTGCAAGTGGTAAATGAAGGTCAAGAAACTTACTTGTGCATGTAGTCTTGATTTAATTGGTACTTAATTGGCCATGGTAAACTGGGCAAGTGTAGTGCTCGGTCATATGAGGAAAGCCAACACATGTTTTGACCGTAGGTCTTTATCAAGGCTGTGCAGATGACCGACCGTGAGATGCAAGTGTATGGTGGTGACATGGTACGGTTTTCAGTAAATTATCACAATGCAACATGTTGTATGACTGCATAGGCAATCACATACATGGACATGTACATATTGTATTAAGTGCAGTGAATGGTGTTGTGACAAGTGTGACAAGTGTGACATTGGCATATTGGTCCATACATAAAACAGAATCATATTATATAAACCGGGTGAGGGAAGACATGAAAGAGAAAAGAGGAGGGTAGTTATGGTTAGCTCTGGTGATAGCGTTGGACTGTTGCTAATTGAAGGTAGGTAAGATATTTTACCAGAGTGTATGACTGGTGCTTGTTCTTGAGTAAGGAAGCTGGACAGCCACTGGGGGAGAGGAAATGGATTGATTAATTACATGCATAGTGGCATAGGGCGCGAGTGGCGACTGCGCAGTTGCAGAGTGGTGGGTGGTCCGGAGGCAATGGGAGGTGCCTTGGTGGGTGCTAGTGACCCGAGTGGGTGGGCGTGTGGTTGCTATTACTGATAGTGGTGATACTCTGTGGATGTGAGACTGGTTGAAAGCCAGGGGCAGTTGTGTGTGAGTCCGTGGTGGGGCATGTGGTTGCACCATGTAACTCAGTGCTCCATTGAGCCGAGCTGCCATGATGGTGGCAGACTCTGGGTGGTTTGGCTAAACCATGCATTGGTGTGCATGTGTACAAGTCCATTCGAGGTAGGTAAGTTTATAGCTGGGGTGCTATGTGGGACGGCATGTCAATAGGAGGGGTGGAGGACAGTAGTGGTGTCTGCAGTAGGGCCGTGGTAGTTAGTGCGCAAAGTGGAGGTATGTGAGTCACAATGGGAAGCTTCAAATGTGTTGCGCACAATGCTGTGGTGGACAGTGTAGTGGGGGGGGTGCTGGGCAGGGGTAGAGTGTGTGCGTGTAGTGAAGGCCACATGAAGCACGGTCTGAAAGGTGGTGGATGAGTGGTGCCCAGCGTGTTATTGGTGGGCTGACATGCAGAAGGTATGGAAGAGGCAAGTAGCATATAGAGTGGAGTTGTGTCAAGGGGAAAGGGAGGCAATTGTAAGGATGGGATGCTCATGGGGCCGGGTGGCCGTCTGTTCTACGAACAGGGGGATGTGGTATAACGCTGTGCACAGAGTGCATGTGTATACAGCATCAGGAGGGATTTATCTGAGAGTCTGACAGGCTGGGGAGGAGGGCCCCTGAGTGGGAACAGGAGGGTGAGGGGTGATGCATCCGTAGGATCGGCTTGGTGAGGGGAGGTGGTCTCGGCAAGTGGCGCTTGCGCAAGTGGTTGGGCATGAGTGATGGTAGAGGGGACACTGTCATGGTGAGTGCTTCAGGGGCAGTGTGAGTCGTGTGCATCTCATAGCTGTGGCGAGAAGATGGGACGTGTTCTGCGAATGTGTGAGCTGAATCGTGCCCAGTGTGCCTCATGGGGCTTACCAGAGGAGCCCATCAGGGCTGCAGAAAACAGGATGCGCTGTCACAGCGATCTTTTCAATCCCTTCTTGTTCTTGTTATTAAATAAGACTTGGAAGCTCATTGGTTCGGCAGTGCAGTGAGAGCTCAGTGCCGATTGGTTGTGCTCAGAGAGCCTATGTCAGCCGTTGTGAGCACAGGGTGGGATGACATCTAAGGTAATGAGGTTTAAGAGATGTAGCGCAGGACATCCAGGCTTAGGTGGAGGGTCCGTGGGGAACCTGTGCATGGAGTTAAGTGTAGTTAGTAAAGCCGGCTGGCTGTGTATTTACGTCTGATGGTGGCGACGAGGCAGGGGGCGGAGCCCATGTACTAGCAAGATAGGTGGTTGTGTCTGGGAGTCAGGGTTCCAAGGGAATGCAGAACTAGGGTTAGGCTTGTGTTGATTAGGGGCGACTGGCTGTCCGTGGCTGTCCTTGCACCCTTGAGGAACGTACAAAGGGATGGGTAGGAGCACGTTTACTGTCAGTGTTGCCAGTTGTGGAGGAGAAACGAGTTTGGCAAAGGCGTGTGAAGGTGAAGGAGGTGTGGTCAGATGAGATGAAAAATGAGTATTAGAGGGGAATCCGATGTGGTGGCGGGACAGTCACTTGCCAGAAGCAATCTTGATGAAAGACGAGACAAGAAAAATAGGAGATGAAGAGAAAGGGCCTATAATCCACAGGTTTTTATGGGATTAACCTTTATTAGACATTGTGCAACTGCAAGATAGGGTGCATTTGTGAATATGATGGCTCATTGCCAAAGCAAGCAAGTAAGGTGAAGGGATATATTGGTACATCATTGTTCGAAAGCTTGACTAAAAAGCATATTGAACAGGAATGACAGTGGCAATCTTGATGAAAACAGGAGACAGGAAAGATAAGAGATGAAGAAAAAGGGCCTGGATGCCACAGGTTTCTGTGGGATTAATCATTTTATATGTTGTGCACATTGCCATAGCAACAGGTAAGGAGAAGGGTTGCATTGGTACATCATTGTTTGAATGCTTGACTAAAAAGTACATTAAACAGGAAAGCAAGTGGAAATATAGAGAGGTTTTTAAAGGAAGACATTGAGCTTGTGGTCAGAATTGAGCCCTAGGCCCGCACATCTATATTTGCAGATTAGTTTAGCTTCACGTTGTCGTAAATTAAGTTCTCTGTCGCCACCTCTCGGGTCTGGCGGGATGATTTTGAGTCCCATGAATGTAATGCCTTATTTCCTGTCCATCTGGTGCTTCTCTTGCCAGTGTAGGGCCAGAGGTTATCTTGTGACTTCAGTAGACTTATCTGTTCTCTAATCCTGATACTCAGTTGCCTTATTGTGCTGCCAATATATTTATGGTTGCAGGTGCAGATAATGACATAGATTACACATATTGCTTTACAATTAATATTATATAAATGCCATATCATATCAATAAAGTGACTCTGTGTTCATCTGCGCCATTGAAGTTTAGGGTCTTGGCGTTCCTCACATGGGGACACAACCCTGGCGTTAAGGGGTTAACGGCGCCGTAAAAGGCTGCAGCGCCGTTAAACCCTTAACGCCCGATTCACACTTTAACGCCTTTTTGCAGGCGTTAAAGTCCAACACGCTAAGGGACCTTGGTGCTAATTACGGCACCGTAATTTACGGTGCCATAATTAGCGCCTTCCCCATTCCCATTGTGCCCTATGAGCCAAAAATGGGAATGGGGAAGGGGCCATGGTGAATGGGGAATCACCGCCCCACCAACCTTGCAATGGGGCGGTAATTCCGCCATCCACCATGGTGGAATCCGGCATGGACCATGGTGCTAATAGCACCATGGTCCAACGCCAGGGTGGTAATGAGGCCCATTGTGCAAGTTCCACACTTAAGAAAGTCTCCTGCCTTCACAGAACTGAGCCATGTCTGGTTGGCAGCTGCCATAGGTGCCATGTATGATAGACTTAAAATGGTGGGCAAGTTGGATACCTTGGTGTATGTCAGCTGTGGCTTGCAGGGTATAAAATGCTTGATGTCCGTATCAATACTGAAAAGGTGCCAGTGTTTTTGCAGTATTTTCTTGATCTGATGGCTGTCCTGGTTGTACCTGGTCAAATATCTGATTGTTTCTTCTGGAGCTGTTGTCCTAGGTTTGGCTTTGGGGGTCTTGCAAGCCCCCGTGGTTGCCATGTTAATTGCAGATCCAATTGATTTATCTGCATATCCTCTTTCTGAAAATCTGTTGTGCAAAAGTTTGCATTCTGCATCAAAGGAGGCATTGGTGCTACAGTTGCGTTTGGCTCTGATTAATTCACCTTTGGGGATGTTGTCTATTGTGCTTCTGTGGTGACAGCTGGTAGCAAAGAGTACTGTGTTCACCTCCATTGGTTTTCTATATGTGGGGGTTGTCAGTTCCTTGTTAATCACACTGATGTTTATGTCCAAGAAGTCAATGGAGCTGTCACTGTATGTGTCTGTTATTTCTAAACCAAGCTGATTGTTGTTAAGATATTCTTTGTAGCAGTTCAGCTGGTCTGCTGTGCCCGTCCATATCATCAGGACATCATAAATATAGCGATACCATTTGTAGATATGGTGGTTGAAGTCTGAATTGGAAAGTGCATGGACCTGTTTGTAATGATTCATGAAAAGGTCGGCTATAGGGGGTGCGTATGTCGCACCCATTGCGATTACCTTTGTCTGTTTATAGTGGGCAATAAAGGGCCCACCCTGTCCCTCATCGCCTCCATCAGATGTGAATACACAGCCAGCCGGCTTTACTAAATATGTCTTAACTACATGCATGCGTTCTCTATTGACCCTCCTCCTAATTCTGGATGTCCCACGCTACCTCTCTTGAACCTAATTTCCTTAGATACTATCCCACCCTCTGCTCACAACAGCTGACATAGGCTCTCTCAGCACAACCAATTGGCATTGACCTTTCACTGCGTAACCACTGAGCTTCCAAGTCTTATTTAATAACGAGAACAAGATGGCAGACGGGATCGAAAAGATTGCAGTGACAATGCATCCTGTTTTCTGAAGCCCCGACGGGCTCCTCAGGCAAGCACCCTGATGCACACTGGGCACGATTCAGCTCACGCAATTGTGAAACCTATCCAACTTCTCGCCACAGCTGTGAGACGCACATGACTCACACTGCCCCTGCAGCACTCACCATGCCATTTTCCCCTTTACAATTACTCATGCTCACTCCCTTGTGCCAGCGCCACTTGCAGAGACCGCCTCCCCTCACCATGGCTGATCCTACAGATGCCTCAGCTCTCACTCCCCTGTCCCCACCCAGTGGCCATCCTCCCCAGCCCAAAAGACTCTCTGCTGACTCTCTCCTGATGCTTTATACACATGCACTCCATGCACAGCCATCAAACAGGCATCCAGCCCCACAAGCAATCCCATCCTTACACTTGCCTCCCTTGCCCCACAACACAGCTCCACTCGATATGCTCCTTGACTCTTCCATACCTGCCACATGTCAGCCCACCAATACCGCGCTGGGCACCACCCATACACTACCTTTAAAAACGGGCTTCTTGTGGCCTTCACTACATGCACACCCTCCAGCCCTGCCCAGCGCTCCCTACACTACACTGTCCCCCACAGCATTATGTGCAACACACTTGCAGCTTTCCATCGTGATGCACATACCTTCACTTCACACACTAGCTACCACGACCCTACTGCAGACACCACTACCATCCCACACCCCTCCTATTGACATGCCATGCCATATAGCTCCCCAGATATAAAACTTCAAGCAGAAAAATAAAATGTTCTGTGTTAAAAATTATCTTCACTGGTGCTATTTCCATCTTTAAGCATTACACAGTTTGGTACCAGTAAAACGCAGCCATGCCCATCTATATTCAGGCTGAACATCATAAAATGAGGGCCATTCCCCCCTGAACGGCATTGTTGTGTCAAGTAAAATCTGTGAAGAGCAGAGAAATTAATGTCAGTCTGCACGGCCAAGTGTTTACTTTTGCAACAAATTAACACAGGCTCTCTCTCTCTCCCTTTGCTTGATGTCAGTTTCAAAGAACCCAATTCTTGAACATATGTCTGTGTGTACAAATTGACCAGAGATCTGAAAGCTTTCAGGCAGCAAAATGCGAGGAAATCTGTGTTTTATTAAGTGGGCATAAAAATAAAATGAACCCGTGTTACTTTGCCTTGCAGAGAGATGAAATCACATGATGGAAGCTAAATAGGAAAGAATACTGTAAAAGGAAGGAAAGCTGCAAAGCAAATAGGTATATTTAATTCTGTGTATTTTTTTTCTCACAAAAAGAACTTCAACAGCCTAGCTGAGGCAGGCATTCCTGTTAGACCACTTTGGCTTAAAGGTCAAACTTCGCACCTCCCCATAATTTTGATACTGCCGGGGAAGGGGCCCTGTTCTATGGATTGTTAGGTGTGATAATAACAGGGTGTCTCAGACTGCATGGCAAAGATGCTCCTAAGAACAAAGGAGGAAGCCAACCAATGAGTTTGCCTCAGAAGTGTGAAATCCCCTGCATTCAAATTGAAGGACTTCAAAGTAGAAGCCATGACAACCTCTGTGCAAGGTTGACCAGTGAAAGACATTTGGCTAGGGGGGTTTGAAAGACTGCCCACTGGGACCAGACCCTGGTTGCCCTTCTGTTCCCTTAAAGGAGAGCCTTGCAGCTACGCAGTGACCTGACCCTTGTCCCGCTATCCAGAGAACCGTTTAGCTGTCCAAACTAGCCAACTCAAGTGCTTTTTTAAAGTATTACTCTCCCTAGTGACCAGCAAGCTGCATACCCCGCTCTGTTACCTTGCATTATGTCCAACTCTATAAAAATACTATAAGTTCCCTAGTAACTTCTGAAATTGACAGAATCCTGTGTGTATCCTGTCCTTAGAAGAATCTTTGTTAGTCTCCATGTGCTAGTGCAATTCTTTCCAAACCATTTAAATCCGTTGTGAAAGTCCCTAGTACTATTTAATATAAACTAATTAATTTCCCATAGAGATGAATGTGGTGTGAATAGGATAACCTTGCAAATTAACCCCCTTGCGTACCATGTCTTTTTTAAATACTTTAGCCATTAAAATATAGTTGCAGTAGAATCAAACCATTTTCTAACAAAACCGAGTTCCCATTTAAATTCCGATGTTCCTTCCCTATAAAGAATCCCATACTGTGACCCATCAGAATCACCCTTTCGCTTTAGTACCATACCTATTATGTGCCTTTGTACCTCATCAGTAAAACCGATTTCTGATTCTGTCTGTTTAGCTCATTTTCTAAGCTGTGTTGCTTGTTTTAAACCTGTGAAAACTAAGAAATTGTAACTTTGCCACGTGTGATTCTTGCTGCACTGATTTTCCTTCTAAAGTTGAGTTTCTTACTAGTATGCATGTTGTTTAGTACCTTGCCTTGTAGCGTGTATGTTTTCTCGCCTTTTAGTACAGCCACACACATTCCTGTCTTATTCATTCAACCGCACATGTAAAATAACTATTCAGTGAATTCCGAGTGCCATTTTGCTCATTTTTCAAGGGTACAATCCAATTTTGTCCCCCCATTCAGGGGTGGTAGGTCGGATGTGTAATCTGATTTCTGCCTCCTATACCTGACTGCTTGCTACTCCTCTCCATCCACACAAAACCTGGTTAACAGGGCTTTGGGAGAATGTTGCAGGGGGAATGAATAACAGTTGTCCCATGTAAAAGTATTATCAAAAGTGATCGTGCTTTCATTCATTTTTGCCTTGATGTGTCTGATGTTTTAGAAAGTTCAATTAAGTGTATCCTATCATTTTGCTGTGTAATTATCACCACACTGGTGATTGCTGCCCTATATTGAATCTGTTTGATTTTCATTGGAATTTAAAATAAATAAGTATTGTATTATTAGATACCAGCCTGGCTCATGGTCCATTGCAACATGGGTGTACGTCAAGGGGGGTGTGAGATGAGTTGGCTGCCTTCTCAAAAATAGAATATGAATGTAATAAACTTTAAAGCATTTGTATTGTGGGCCGCATCCCTGGCCAGTAGAAAGAGGCTTGGTCTGAAGTGTGCTGTATCTTTAAATCTGTGACAGTCCTCTAGCACTGTCTAACGTCTAGAGGCATTACCTCTGACAGTGATATTGTTCAGAACTTCATCAAAGCATTTGAGACACTTACTAGATTTCGAGATGCTGTTGAACCACCAATGGAGATGTTAACATTTCACAAAACGGATTGCCTTCTGCCCACTGTGCCTTAGTAACACCTTGTTGAATCTGCTTGGGCCACCACCTAATTTATTGCCATCCACGGGCAAACAAGACACTTTGAGCTTTATCCTTGCTTGAAGAACCCTGCACAGATTCGCCCACTTCTTCTATTTCATGGCACCCATCAATGTCTTTGAACAGTGGCAACTCAAACCACTGCCTTCAGTATCCAAATGTGATCAAGCCATCACAATTCATCAATCTACGCTGTGCTGGTCAAATTCCATTAAGCCAGCTCCCTAAATTCAAAATGTAATTCAGAACCCATCGATAGGCCATAAGAAGACCAGATTGATGCTGCCGAGCCCTCAAATAAAGACTGAGGTAAAGGTTTTATGGATTAGGTTCACCTTCCCAGTTATTTAATGTTTCCCGACCTTATGGCTTTTACCTTGGCCCGTAGAGACTAGTTATGGCTCCTATTCCTACCTAACCAAAGACAATAAAGTAATCTATTTTGCCTACATTTTTTCCTCTTGTATTTTACATCCTAGGATGTTAAGTTTATATATTCATGTGCAAATCTAGCATATATTATCGGTGTATTTCCTTACAGAGGTGTGTTGTTCTTCTGCTTTGCACTACTATTTATATGCAGGTTATCTGTGTATTTTTATTGCACCTTCCTCAGATATTCCTTTGCATTTTAAGCACTTATGGTTCTTTGAATGCTTCTGTTGCCGACTCACATCTCTGAACAGTATAGCCTGCCCTAAGCCCGCGCTATCTATGTAAAGGTGAAGGTCACATACCTTTCCCTTTCTCTGTTGTTCACCTTCGTGACTGAAACAGCACATCTGACCTGAGTTGAGGGACAAGTTTGGGTATAGCAAATTGAAGCCTTTTCTCACCCTTGTAGTTCTTCTGGCCAGATTATGATTGCACTGCACAATGACACTATGGGTTGATGTGGAATGAGTTGCACTCAACATACTGCTTAAGGTGATACTCTTGCCACCAAATGGGGAACCCCGGAATTGAGAATAGCCTCAAGCAACCAATAGAATACTCAAGTCGACCAAACCTGGAAACAAGTTAGTTCTGAATACAATCTTTTTTTTTTTTTTTTTTTTTTCTTTATTGCTTTAACCTATTGGTTTTAACAAAAGATGCTTCGCTATGCTTTGAGTTTTGCTTTAAGTTTTTTACTTGTACTTGTACTTAGGACACCACTTTCGATGTGTCGTGCAAGTCCAAACCGGGCTTTGCTCCGGCTGTGGTTTCACTTGTGCTACTTTCAAAGGGCGCTGCCATCTGGAGGGTTGATTTTCTTTAACACTCCCTCCAAGAATTTGGCTGTCGACCTAGCCCATCTTGGGGAATCTCCTGCGATCAGACGGAACCACCAAGTCTCTTCATCCATTATTGTTAGATCTGAAGTGAGTGGTGCCAAGTACATTTTTCTTTCTCCTGCTAAAGCTGGGCAAAACACGAGCAGGTGTCGGATTGTTTCTATTTGAGCATGATCGGCGCAGAGCCGGCAATGCGCATTGGTTCCTGGACTTCTGATAGCCATAATTTCATTTGTATTCAATAGGTTCAGCCTGGCTCTCATGAAAATTTTTCTCAGGTTCTTCTCTGGAAATTTCTCGCAATAGTTCAGAGGGACTTTTAGACGATTTGTAGTGGGTGGCAGATGTTTTAATGATTTATAGCGAAGAATTTTATCCGTAGTGCGTATCCAATCTTGATTTTCTAGTTTTTTCTTTACTTTTCCTGGGTTGCTCAGGAGCGTTTTTGTTGAACAGGCCACTTCTTCTAGGCTTTCAAGAATCTTTCTTTCCCAATCACATAAGGGTTTACAAGACTTTTTTGCAATTTCCGCTTCCATGATGCGAAATATCGGCAACGAGCTAGGTAACAGGATTTTTCTGTACAGTTGGACGGCACCTTGCAATATCACTGAGGCTAGAGAAGGTAAGCCCAGGTCTCTCCGTATGGCAGATATGGGGGCAGAATTTGGTAAGGATAACACTGATCTCCATATGTGACCTTCCAACTTCGCACAAATTTCAGATGGTAGGTGTAAATTTGACGCCATGCCGTAAGTTAAAGCTGGGACTACTTTGGATTTGTAGTACTGCACTGCCGGTATCCAGGAGAATTTTCCGAATTTCTTGTCAACAGCACGGGTTTGGGCTGTGAGTCTTCGAGTTTTTTCCCATAGTGTGTGCTGCAAGGCAATGTCTTTAGTGGAGTTGTCTAACTGCACACCCAGATATTTAAATTCTTTTACTGCCTCAATTTTTGAATTCTCCAAAAACCAGGAGTGAGATTGCTGAACTCCCCTTGTATGTTTGCAGAATGACATAATTTTGGTTTTTGTTGTATTTATCTTTAGATTATTGCTCTCCATGTATGCTGACAGATTAGCTAACTGTCTTTGGAGGCCTATGGCAGTCTGGTCCAACAAGATTAAATCGTCCGCGTACCATAGCCTTGAAATTTTGACTTCTCCCAACTTAGGTGGGAAGGCTCGCACAAGCTCCTCGGTGGTTTGGAAATCGCCAATAAAGGCTATGAATAGAGCTGGAGCCAACGGGCAGCCTTGTTTCACTCCTCTCTTGGTTTCAATCTTGTCTGAGAGTGTTCCTTGTTGGCATAATCGAATTCTTAGAGAAGTCTTCGTGTGGAGGGACATGATGGGATCCAAGATCTCTTTTGGACACTCCCAGTTTATTAGTTTCGACCAAAGTTTTTGACGATCCACCATGTCAAATGCCTGAGATAGGTCGATCATGGCCATATGGACATTGGGGGCGCCTTCCTTCACCTTTGCTTTGATTGTATTAAGGACCAGAAGATTGATTCCTGTTCCCGCTCCTTTTTGGAAGCCTGTCTGAAAAGTGTCAGTAGCCGGCGAGTTCTTAGCCCATTTCTTAAAGAGGTTAAGTATCAGTGACGCGAAGATTTTTCCAATAATGTCTAATAGGACTATGGGCCTGTAATTGGATGGTATATTTCTAGGTCCCTTTTTGTAGATGGGAACAAGTACAGCCTCTGTCCAGTTAGTCGGTATCTGTTTTTGATATACACACTGTTCGAACAGTTCTTTAATCACCCTCGCCGATGCTTCAGGGTGTTGTTTCAGATTTATGTTAGATAGACCATCTGGGCCGGGGGCCCTGGATTGTTTCAAGCTTCTGATTGCCTTTAGGATCTCGTCTAGACTGGTGATATTCGCCCAGCCCCCGTTTTCCTCCTTTGGGGGTTGGTTTTGCGTAGAGCAAAGGGTGTCAGAGGTCGGAAGTGCGTATAATTTCGCGAAATGGGTGATCCACTGCTGTTCTGTGACATCACACAGGATCTGATTTGGTTTCTGTCCATTAACGGTTTTGAGTAGTGACCAGAAGTCCCGATTGTTCTTGGACACACAGACTTTCAGCATTGCTTCTGCGTCGTTCTGATAGAGATTTTGTCGTTCTTGCTTAAGCCATACTTTGTACTTTACTTTACCTTCTTGATGTTTAGCCCAGGCTTCTTTGGTGTTGCTTTTTTTTGCCGCTCTTTTCAATTTTGTAAGATCTTTACGTTTTTCGACCAATGTTGCATTAAACGTGTGTTTGTGTATGGGTTGAGTTCCATTCTTTCCCCCAAAGCTTACTTTGTGGGGTATCAGTAAAGAGACATATTCAGGTTGAGACGCTTCCCTAGCGCTGTTTGTCTCCATGTGGTTTTTGCGGAGCTTGTTCTCCAATGTGTTTATGTTACCGGAGGTCAGCCGAATTCGATTTTGTTGCGTGTTGACACCAATTACAAAGGGATAAAATGATCGCTCTTTGGTTTCACCCCTCCACGACAGAAATAGGAGGTTGTGGTCACTTTCTCTGGTTCTTTCCACTTGGAATTCCACAAAGTATGGAATCAACCCTTCAGTAACAAAGATGTAGTCGAGATTTGCCGCAGCCGGCGCTCTCTCCCAAGTTGGCGTCTGCACTTCGAGTTCTTGGAGAGAGGCGACATTGTGAAATTGTCTCGATTTCATCAGGTCCATCCATGCTTGACCTCTTTTGTCCCTTTTCCTTAATGCTACTTCCATCGTGTTGCCTATCGATTGGGTTCCACATTTTGCATTGAGGTCCCCACAAATGATTATATTGGGGGTGTCGAAGTTTACTCTAATTTCGTCTATTGTTGTTGCAACTTGCTCACAGAATGGTTTCGTAGCTGTTTTCTCGGGATTCCAATAAAGGTTTATTATGGCCAGATCAGGGCTCGTCTGGACATTTTTCCCTTGCGCCTGTGGATTCCACTTTGTTAGGGTTGCCAGCATACCATATTTTTCACAGATTTTGATCTTAGGTGAGATTCCTGAGCCTAATCGAATTGCTGTTAACAAACCTCCAGAGGGTCTTCCTGATGCGGGTCTCTGAGCTGGCGAAACTTCGATACTGTAACCTTCGAGAGTAGGTTTCTCTGTTAGCCATGTTTCTTGCAGGCAAATTAGGTCAAAGCGGTTCAATTTTACATCGCTGGGTTTAGTTAGGTGGCTGAATCCTCTTGTATTCCACGACGCCATCTGAAGTGAGGTCTTTTAACAATCTTTTAAACCTTCCGATCATGGTTGTGTTTAATATTGTGTTCTATATCAGAATCCTCCCATTTTTAAGCAATGTAATATTAGATGTTATTATTACTCATTTCAATGGTACTCAATTTATTGACCTAGGAAGGACAAAATATTGCATCTGTCCTACTGGGTTTGAAACGGCAGAGGGCATGTTCAACATATATGTGATGCCTAGTGTTTGTATTTGTATTTTGTGTATTTGTAAAGTGCACCAAGCTCGTACACATCTGGATTCTAACTAAGACATGCACATTTGCAGTAGGATGAGACCTCGGGAGTATATTACCAGGACGCATGAAGAGCACATAATAAGGTTAACCAAAAACCTTCCACTCGTTGCTCATAGATTTTCTGACTCACTTCCACATTGGGGCCATTTTAAAGGTACCGTGGCAAATGAATGTTTTCAATACCATCTTTTTTTTTAAAATGTATTTTTATTGAATCATTGAAACCTTACAATATATCTCAACACAAAAAACCCCACGATTAAACCCTTGGCCCCCAAGACATCAATTAATCGCCCCTCAGGAACCAGACCGCTCTACGAGCTCCATGACCCCATCAGAACACCACTAACATCCTTCGAACGATATTGGCATCGGAACAGCACCCACTCTATTTCCCTGGACTGTTGTGGCACATGCAATATGGCCGTAATGTTCTCCATCTCATATGTGTCCCCAGCTTTAGTGGCCCAATCCCTCTCATTCGGTGAGAACCCACTTTTACATTTGACTGTCAAACACACTGAAACCGCTAACGACAAAAAGTGAGCTGTATGTGGTAAGGGTACCCAACAATCATCACGCTTCTCCAATCTGACGAGAGCCGTCATTGGGTCAACCTTCCTTCAGACTTTTTCCACCTCCTTTATGCAACCCAACACCTCCTTCCAAAAGTGTTGGGCTACCCTGCAGGACCACCAAATGTGCCAGTAAGCAGCATTTTCCCCGTATTTCCTCCAACAATAGGGGATCATCCCATGGGAACATGTTCTAAAGCTTCACCGGTTTGTACTGCCTTCTGGTAAATGTTTGATTCCATGTAACTTGTACTGACAAGCTACACAAGTCTCAAACGCTAGCACACAACTTTCCCCACAACTCGTCCTCTATTTCCATTGCAAGGGTCTCTTCCCATTTACTTCTCAATTTCGACACCCTTCCTCGTCTTGCTTATTTGCCAAGTGCTAAAGCACAGTGGCAGTTTCTGCCCTCAATGAACCCTAAAATCCTCGTTGCCCACTTCAAAGATCAAAGCAAAGGGGAATGCACAACGATATGGGATAGCTTTGGATGTTAGCCACAGTGTACATTGGTGACAGTCCCTCTGGCGTGACAATGGAAGGCTAGACAAGTCCTGATAGCACCTCAGAATTCTCCTGTAGTAATGGAATTTCACCCAAATTTTCCAAGAGCCTCCCACACGGCCCGCTCCACCTCGATGCGCCCTGTCAATTGAAACAGCCTTTCCACCTTATTCTTTAAATATGACTGTGCAGTCTATTTCACCTTCCTCTCCGTGTCTTTGAGTATTTCCCCCACCCCCGATTCTTTCAACCCCATTATCTGCAGATTGTCCTCCAATTTCGATTTTCCAAATCGTCCACCTTCATCAGCACGTCCACCTCGCTAGTTTCAAGATCCAGCAGTTTTCCAGCATATCGCATTTCCAACATGTCCCCTGAAGCTGGTTATTTTCTTTGCTTTCCATGTAGGCCCTCCAGGACATAAACTCTACTTCTCATTTCCACAATCGACATCTGGGTGTCCCCTTTGTGTGCTTGTATTTCCATTAGGATGCCCAATATGCCTTACTTGGTAGCGAGATGATTCTGGCCAGAGGCACTCATGTCCGGAATACCTGGCTCACTCACTCGTGCTGCCATTGGAATGCACCTCTGAAACCTCTGCAAGGACTGGACTCCATGCCAGGGTCTCCCCACTCCTATGGAATCATGCGCAGCCCGGAAACAACTGCGCTTTCTCCCCCTCAAATGGGCCTTCGATATACAAGGGGCTTACAGCCCCCCTCCACAGAACAGCCAGCACAAATCCACCTTCCTTACAAGCTGCCTCTGTTCCCATGGAATCAAGAGAGCTCTCCCTGCCAGGTCTGCAGGCCAAGGTAATCACCTTCTCTCACTGCGATTTTTGGAATCCCTGGTGCATGAGCCTCCTATCACCCTCTGCCAACTCCACATCCAAATCTCGCTGGAGCTGAACCACTCTCTGAAGCTCCCTCTTGGGACAGCCCAATACTCCATCACCAGGACTCCTCTGCTGTCCTTCAGCTGCCATCACAGCATCCCCCACCACAGTGCGCTGCGGAGGCTCCTAACAGGCACAGGCACAACGTGAACCAAAACCAGGGGTCACTCAAGTGCTCCCTGAGCTGTAGTGCCATGGATCAAAGGGCACACAGTGCCCGTTTCGCTCCACGACACGCAATCTGGTGACTTTTAGTCCGCCCAACACCAACGACCAACATCCGCTCCCAGAGGAGGGTTACATCAACCTCCCTGCTACCATCTGCCACTGCAATTCGAATCAGCCGGGCAATGTTGGGGCTGGTGTTCAGGCAGCCATCCCGGTCCGTGCCACCTAGCAGTCTCTTCAACATCATCTTTACCTCACATGTCTAACAAAAGAACATTTGTCCCCGGGAGGTGTGAGTTTGCTCTTACACGTTTGATTGCAGAAACATTTCTAGTTGATTAGATGATTCAAGGAGCTACTAGGAGTAGGGAGTAGGCACATTTGGTGCGGATTGGGTGAGCTGCTGGAGTAAGACGGGGGGCTTTGATAGTGTCCAGCAGAAGTTGGAGAACGATGTTCATTGACCTTCTGGGTTATGAGGGTATTAAGTACATTTCAAAGGGGGGAGTGTGATTGAAACTGCAACGTTCTTTTATGATAAGTCAAACAGGATTTCATATTATCATCATTATTATTATTATTATTATTATTATTATTATCAATGCATTGGAGTCTCTGTCATCTAAGGAGTTGCAATGGCTGGAAACCAAGTCGTCAAATTTCAATGAGTTTATTCCTGCCAGTGAACAAGACATCCTGGCATGTATTTTTAAGCTCTAGTCAGGTTTTATTTATTTATTTTTCGCCTGTTAGGCACTTATACAGGAAGTAAATACTGTTTCAAAGTGCCCACAGGGCAAAAGGGAGGAGACATGGGATGAGAAAAAAATTACAATGCATACCAAATAAATATAAGTACAGTTGGGAGGGGAAAATGAACCTACAATGCCTTGCATGTGTTCAGAACGTGCAAGTGCAGAAGGATGCTCATGGGTGAGCAACAGGTGAAGTACAATGAAGATACGTGTGGTTCTCCGAGGGTGGAGGGTGAGCTGAGGCAAATGCTGAGGATAGACAGAAGCTGGCATGACTCGGTGTGGGAGGTCAGGGCCCAAGGATGCATATGGGCCATGAACACCAATCAAGAAACTGTGACCTTAACAAAGGAGAGATGGAGGGATGGAAGAGATGATGAGGAAGGTCTTAAGGATCTTCCGCAATTTAAGAAAGTCCTGCTCAAGACAAAGCGGGCGAGGGAGGCTGTTCAAGAGAAGGGAGCCAGCTGAGGAAAGAGATTGACGACCAGCCCTCTATTTAGTGAAACACTTTACAGACAAGAAGTTGGTGCCAGAGTACCGCAGAGATCTGGAGGGGGAATATTTAGTAAGAAAGAGTTGCAGATAGAGTGCTCCCTGACCCCAGACGGCCTTGTGGATAATACAGAGGGATTTGAATTTAATCTGTGAAGCAATCGGGAGCCAATGAAGACTTTGTAGGGCAGGAGAGAGGAAGTCCCTGGGCTTGAGGCCAAGGATTAGTCTTGCTTCCCTATTCTGGATTAGCTGGAGGGGTTGCAGAGTGGAAGAAGGTAGATTCAGGAGGAGGCTATTTCAACAGTCGAGCCTGGAGAGAACCATGGCCCGGGTAACATTGAGCTTCTGGGGGAAGGTGAGAAAAGATATAATTCCTTTGAGTAGGAAGAGATGAAAGTGGGACTTCTTGGCAATGTCCTCAGTGTGAGGGAAGAAGGAGAGAGAGGAATCGAAGAAGACTCTGAGTTTATGACTTCCGAAGAGGGAGCGGGGCAGAGCCCATGGAAGGAGGCCAGAGTGAAGGGAAGAAGTCGAATGCAGAGGTCCCAATAGGAAAGATCTCTGCTTTGGGGACATTGAGGCAGAGATCATTGGAAGTGCACCAGGCCTGGATGGTAGAAAGGCAGTCAGGGATGAAGGAAGGTACAAAGGAATCAGCAGGAAGAAGAAGAAGAGTTGTGTGTCATCAGCGTAACACTGGACAATGGCGGAGAAGGAGGAGATGAAGCATGCCAGCAGAGTAAGGTAGATGTTAAAAATCGAAGGCGAGAGAATAGAGCCCTGGGGGATGCCACAGGTGGAGAGGGAGGAAGGAGAGGAGAATGAGATCAGGATGACTTGGAGGATCGGTCAGTTAGAAAGGAGGTCAGCCAGTCCAGTGCCCACTCTGAGATACCAAGGGTGTCTATGAGCCTTTGTGCGAGGTTGGAGTGGTTGACTGTGAACAAATGCAAGTATACTTATACTGGCAAGAGTTAAATACCCATTAAATGAGCCATCCCTAGACCATACCAACCCATGTAACCTATGGCCTTTCGCTCTGTATTCATTTGGGGTCACTGTCCTGGAAAGGATGGTCAAATATCAGCTTCAGAACTTTATTCAGTCATTGAACTTCCTAAACAAAGGCCAGGCCAGAATTCGGCTAGCCAGAAGCAGAGAGTCAGTTCTTCTTTGGTTGCTCAGTAAACCTGAGGTAGGAAGTTGGTGGTGCAGGTGTTAACACACAGCTTTTTTTAGACTTCTCGGCATCCTTGGACATCGACGACCATAATGCCCTTGAGCAGAGATAGCTGGAGGCTGGTTTCAGGGACTCCTACTGTCTTGACTTACATGTTTTCTTTCCACTTCTATGATTACATGTGGAGTACTAAAGGCTCTTCGATGTCACCTCTACTTTTTAATGCACATATACAGCCTTTGCCAACATTGCTTCAAAGATTTAGGCTCTATTTTGCATGTATGTTCATGATATGTAATCTGCCATTGATTGGATGAGGATGAGGATTCACCTGACACTCTCTGCCTGTTGTCTGACCACGATCAAAGTGTGTCTGGTGGGTGAAAAATATCGGTTTCATGATTGATAAATCGCAAGTCATGTCCCATAGATTAATCATAGATCATTGATGAAACCAGTTTTTGTTTTAACCTCCTAAGTGCGTTAAGCAAAATTCGCTCTTTCTTGCCTTTATTCTCAGTCCATAGTAGGGACTGCTGTAATTTCATCAAGGATGAATTATGGCAATGTTCTCTACCTCAGGCTATGTTCTGACCTGATCCGATGCTTGCAGTGTATAGAAAAATGCTAGAAGGTTCCTGGCCTGGGTTAGTGGGGAAAAAACATATATCTCCAGCCATCAAGTGGCTTCTTTACCTCCCTCTCTGAAAGCTGATTGTTGTTAAAGATATGTGTCTGTTACCCATGGGGCCTCATTACAACTATTGCGGAATGGGTTAACGGGTGTCGCTAATGGAGGTGGACCTGTTAAACCAATTCTGCAATATTACGAGGTTCCCCCGCGGGACCCAATGTGGACGTCTGGTTTTACCAGACGTCCTTACCGGGTCCCGCGAGGGGACCAGGGAGCTAACAACGGGCCGGTCGTAATCAGCCCGTTGTTAGCTCCTGCGCCCATTCCCATTGAGCTCTATGGGGGCTCCAATGGGAATGGGGAAGGTCCGGGCCCGGGTTCCAGGAGGGAGGAATTACCGGGCTCTCCAAACTCGGAATGACACGGTAATTCCCCATTCAGAGAACCCGGACCCGGTTTTGTAGCCAGCCTTGCCCTTATAAAGGGCATGGCTGCCTCCAAAGTCGTAATGAGGCCCATTTTGAGGCGAATTTGCATTAGGAAAGTGAGCTAATATTATACAGTTGTCAATTGGAACCCGGAGCTTATCAGCACAATATGAATGTGAAAGTTTGATATCATTCAAGATGACGATTTAGATCGTTGTATGTGCAATAAACTGCGACCGTGTATTAATAAATTGGAAAGTAGGATGTAGAATGTGATTAGAGTACCACTTGTCATGGCCTCATGGTGTGTGAGAAGTGCAGTGTGTGTGCAGATTGTGTACATGTGTCCAGCCATCTGCACGGTTTTTCGCATTGCATGTTTCCACATTCCTGCCTCTCGCAGTGATCAAGTCCAGCCCTTATTCACTTCCTTATTTATGCCCCCTCCACCTCACCATCCCTCTCACTCATTTACACATTATCCTCCCTTTCACAAGGTGATGCATCCCTGCTTCCACAAGGCAAACTTGCATGAATGCTCCTCATCTCTGTCCAGGCCTCCTATTCCTGTGACGACTGTTGTGTGCAGCTTGTGTGTGTCTTGATTTTGGACACCTTCTCTTTGGTCTGTCAGGACCACTCCTGATATCATTTGCAATAAGGGAGAGATGCCCAAGTATTTTTTTTGTTTCCTAATTCTTCTTCGTAGAAAGCATCTTGCTCCACAATGAATCCGTCTTTCCACATCTCACTCAGTGAAAGGTATATCACAGTTTCCTGGCATGTCAAGTTGGCTGCCCGTGCATAGGAACAGCAGAGTGCTGTTTGCTAGGTTCTTCGTGATTTGGCTGCTTTTTCCAGCGATGTACATTATTTCGTTCATGTTTTGTATGCCTCCCAATGTGATTCATGTGCTGTACGATGACATATGTTTTTCCGCACGTATGCACAATCAAGATAAGTGTGTGAGTATCATGTGCACATTTTAAGGAGACAACACAGAAAATTGCGTGGCACACATTTTGCTGTCACCTGCTTTGTGACTCTCAGAGACGCACAATGCTCCGGATTCGAGTGCTGTGATTCCACTGACTACAATTAAAATCCTTTACTGTACATTATATATAGGCAAAGGCGAGATACGTATATGCAGACTAATAGAAATTACAGTTTTTAATGGCGTAGCAACAGCTGTTTTGGTCTCTTTCCTGGTATGAACCTTGCACCTCCTCTCCTGCTGGATCTATCCCTCTAATCGTCCCAGTACAATGTCCTATATTTGCCTACACTGATGCAGTACTGAACTGGACTCAACAGGCTCTGTGTAAATATGGCCATGATTACTTATGTAATCCTACAGGCAGGGGTTGTTTCTAGGTCTGGAAAAGATCAGGGGCTAAGCTAATGACGGGACTGGCAGGACTCGGGGCTAGCTATAGCCTTTTGGTTGTAGCCCCTGAGCTTCTATCCGGGGCTACAACCAAAAGACCCGGGGCTCTAGTACCCTAACCCCCCCCCCCAGCAACGCCTCTGCTTTCAGGTTTTTATATAGCAGTTCATGACGTATTCCTCCAGCTTTTAAGTACTATAATAATAAAGCGTTAACCACCTGTTACAAGAGCTGGAACGGGTGGTAACGGCCCCGGGCCCAATTTATAGGACTGAGTGAAGTGAGGGATTTTATTGAGGACCACGGGACGTTACCTCCCATTCCAGCCTTTGGAACGGGTTGTTAAAGCTATAAGCACTCATCTCATCTCACTCAGCTGTGACAGGGTTGATTTTAAGTATTTTCTTTTCGTTATCGGGTTGCCTCGCGGCATCCCATTCACGGAAAGAAAATCTTTTACCAAGATGGCTGGCATGGATGGGAAGGTGGTGTTATGTGCAGAGCCCCTCTTCCGTATCCCTTGAGGCTGAAAAAGATGAGCAGAGAGGAGGCAGCAGCTGTGGTGGCACTGGCCGACACTGCAATGAGGTTAGTGGGGAGGGGGGAAAAAGGGACCATTGGTGGGGGGAAGATGGTGGGTGGGGGAACTGGCCATCAGGCTGCTTGGAAAATGGGCCAGATTGGCAAATTTAGTCTGCCTTTCCAGCCTCCTTATTGGCTGCCCCCCCCCTAGGGTGCTGATAGCTGTTATTATTACCAATGTTAATGTTATTCAGTTTATCCACCTCAGAAAGAGGATGGACCGATTCCGCACTGCTAGGTTTTAACCTTGCAAAATGCAGCACAGCCCCATCTCAGATGTGAGTGTTTGAACAGGCAAGCTGTCTTCAAGATAAAATCAGTATAGATTCAGTGCAGAATCGGTACTGGCACCATGCAAACCCTTCCTGACAAACAAATGTTCTCGTACTGTCAGCCAGGAATAAAAGAGCTAGCGAAAACATCTTCTAAAATGCCCTACTGGCATAAACAGCCACGCCACCTGCTGTGTTAGTCAGCCACTTATGGCTCAATTTGGCAGCGCAGATAGCAGCAACTAATTACTTCTGGGTCTCTGCTGTACAACTCACAGCAGTTGATAATATAATTAAACAGGATTCAGTGGACATGAAATTAAAGACAGAGAAAATCTTGAAATACAGCGAGGAGGTCTATCAATCGGTGCCATTGACAGCCAGAATCAATGTACTTATGGCAAGAAGGTACCATACGTGGGTTGTGCCATTCCTGTTTTGTTTTTTTCTGGTGTACTTTCTTCTTTTTTATTTCATCAATTAGTTTGTACAAAACGCAAATGAATAAGAAATTAAAACAAGCATTAGGTATGGAATCTGCATTTTCCAGCACTGCCATAATGGTGCTGGTACATGGGAGTGATGTGGCCCTGCCTGGAAAATGAATAGCGCATGCCTATGCAAGAGCCAACCCTGTTGCCCTTGCAATGCTTGTTTTAACAGGAATTCAGTGCAAGGAAAAGATGCAAGGACTCACATGCTGCTTGTAAATTAAGTAGCTAAAGGTGCACTTCGTAAAAAAGTTGAATTACATCAGGAGCTGGTTTAGCTAGTTTAAAACTACAACTAAGCCATTTTGTTTGTATTTTTCTTATCAAAATGACCATATACAATTTACATAACTGATAATATTTAATACATATAATAACATAAATAATATCAATAAAAAGAAAAAAATACATTCAATCAAATATCAATTAGAATTCAATAATCCTCAAAGACAAGAGCTCGGCTGCAATGCTATGTTGCAAGCACTAATGTTCTAAAGTATCGCATGGCAGTATTTTTTCACGCTATAATTAATGTATTGTCCTCCATTATCAACGCTTTCAATAGTGCTTCTTTATTGGAGAAAGTCCTAAGCACATATACACCCAAGTTCCAGCTCCTCAGTCTCATTCATTTTTCAATATAACACCCAACCCCTGATTCATGGAACTGTGCAAAGTGTATTTGTGCAGTGCAAGGTCCGCGCAAAGTCAGTACATAGTCATTTTGGAAGTACAAAATGACTTTGCACAGACTTTGCAATGGATAAATGCACTTTGCACAGTTCCATGAATCACGGTTTAAGTGCCTAATTGTTTCAACAGCATTGTCGCGCAATCGACAAATGTGTTCACTACGAGGCATTTTATAATTTTAATTCAGGCAACAAGATTTGCCATAGTTGGTAATAAGTTAAATTTCATAAGTAAATAACATCTTCTTATGTTTAGACAGAGAAATTCAGTTATATATATAATGTTTGAAGTGGTTGGGAACGGTTGTGAGTGGTGCTCCCCTACTTTTTAAAATTAAGTTTTACTGTTCCCATTCTTTATTTTAAAAAGAAACCTTTCCGGCATAGTATTCAGTCGTTTGAAATGCGCTGCAGTGTTCGAACTCTGCGTTATCAATCTATTTGTTAATTATGCATCTTAAGGCATAATTCATAGAGCATTTCCCAATAGGGTTTTGCCATTATAAAACGCTTCTGTGATTTAGACCATTCGTGTATTTAGCTGTACTTGTTGGTATTTAATGAATGAGAGATGTATTAATTGTATGGCTCCTGATTTGGCATATGTAATTCCTAATTAATTCCTGTTAAGGGCAGATCCAACAGTTTTATGAGCCTATACCATCAACAAGCGTAATATTTTCCCAATTTTGATGTATGCACATTTCACAGCCATATAGTATGTCTAGACATAATTTTGCTTTGTAACTTTCAATCAATGGATTTAAACTATATGCACCATATTTCTTCAATTGATTCCTAATTATGTATGTGAGTTGAATACTTTTTTCATTTTAACATATAAATAGGGGGCTTCCAAGTTAATCTGTCATGAAAAATAAGGATATTCAGAAGTCAATTCAGTTTTAGTTACTATGCCATTTAAAATGGATTCTCTTGTTTAGGTTGAATGCCATCATTTTGTTTTTTCAATGGTTTATGTTAAGACCATTACAATTTGAGTATGCCTGCAATGCATTTAATAGAGCCTAAAGTCTAGATGCTCTAGAATCAAGGGGCACTAGGTCGACTGCATAGCCAAGCCAACTAATGTTAGTGCAGCCTAGATGACCCCGCGCACTAAGTACCATTAAGTACTGTTTGCTGTTCGCTGTGCGCGGCGCGGGTCTCCAGCTTTTTTGTTTACAGCTTGCTAATTCTGTTTGGCAGAAACGTTGCGCACGCCTGGGCATATAACATATATATGTTACCAATGAAACATCCTATATTATAAAAAGAAAAGAAAGAAGGGAACACAGGTGGAGGTGCACTGTTGTGCCACATGGAATGAAAGGGTAAGAAGCTACTGTTATTGATGTTATTGTCATTGTTATTGTTATCATCACACTGTCTAATGTGTTGGAAATAACAGGAAAAAGATTACTGATTTACCTGTCAAACTCTCACTGAGAATATATTTAATGCTCTTTGACACAAAGCTAAACACACCTGTGAGTTGATAGAAAAGTATAGTAATATACTTTTACTCTTTAGTGGAAGACGTTTGTTGTAGCGGTGTCCAATTGTGATAAGATGGAAAAGGTGCCCTATACGTTGAAATCCGGCATGCCGGCTGTGAATGTTGACCTATTTAAGGAGGGAACCACTTTGAATTAAAAAAACATGGCTGCAACACCGCTTACACCAAGTATTCATCATTCAAAGAAAAAAGTGACATCCTGTTTAGGAGAGCAGAAACTGGGAAATAAAAATAGGAATCGCCTGATGTCAAAGGTACCTGACATCCGTTCATACTATAATCTAAATGTAGGCACAGGGGGTGAAATTCGTCAAGAGCAATAGACCAAATGTTGTTATCCAAAACAAGATAAGCTCCTCGAGTTGAATACCCGACTTGACATCGAAATAGCTGCTATAAAAGCAAGTGTGCCAGTGATGTTATGTACAGGGGTTGGAAATACAATATCAGACACCACTATGGATCATGAAAGTAAACGGTGTGAGAATGATAGAGTGTATATACCCAGAATACTTGAAAAAATTGCTGAAAACCCTCCTAAGCCATGCTCAGCTGAGGCTCAACAGAGATTGAGAGAAGCCTATCAAAACCTACAAATTACAGGACAAGTAGATGAAGAAGCGCTTAATTTTACGAACTTGAGCTCTGCCTCTATAAATGAAGAGGAAGTTGTATTTGTACACTCAAACACAGATGACTTAATGCAAGTAGTCAACCTGTCCCCAATTCAAACACAACATTCTCACAACATTAATATGTCGAGGGTTGAGGAGGAGAATATGACTGTATCAGCAGATCAAAAAGCAAAAGCATCCCTAGACATGTCGGAATGCTCTGAAGAAGAAGCCTTTGTGAATTCACTCTCATTTGTTCCCCCAACTCCTAGGCAGCCTATGAGGGAAAAAAAAAGTTTTTGATGAAAGGGCTCGCACTCTAAGGCTTGCCGAAAGAGACCATAGGACAGGCAGAGAATAGCACGACTTTAATGGCAATGAATACAGCTTTGCTATCATTAGCCAAATTATATGAAGCCATGGACCAAAAATTAAATTATCAGACCATATTGTTGAACAAACTAACAAATCAAAACAATAGCTCCCAGGCAATGGGAGAATCAAGAGAGTGCATTCAACAGTATGAAATATTTAGACACTGTGAGCCAAAAGATTCGGAAACGCAGACCGAACCCCTCCCTGACCAAAGGCCCAAGATAGCCCTGCAGCTAAAACAGTTTAACTTTGGTGGGGTTGTCAGCACTAGTAAACCTGCAGAAGCTTCAAAGCCACAGAAACAGAATAGTGTGAAATGTGATACTGGTGAGCTGTCTATAAATATGACGTCCACAGTAGCAACCATCGAGGACACTATTAGTGAGAAAACACAGTGAGGTGTCCAGTGTCCCGCAAAAAATGGATGCAAAATAGAATAAACAGAATAAAGAGGGCCACTCACTGACAAACAAGCCAAAAAGGGTAATGGCTGCTGCAAAGACCGGTAAAGGGAGAGTTAAAAATAGACAAATCCTGAAGATAATAAGTGTTGCAAAAAAAATCATCGAAAAACCAAGTCATTAATGAAATTAGTGGTCATGCAAGAACTTTACCTGCAAGTGACACGAATAAAATCACTCCAAGTTTATTCTACAAACCATTAAGTGATCTAGTGGCGGCAGGGAAAGCTATGAGTGAAAATGAAAGATCTCAATCTCAGATACCTCCCAATATTGAACTGGTAGATTCAAGGCGGAGTGGGTTAACTGAGCTTCAAATGAGAGAGAAAATAAACAAAACTGTTGAAAATTACATGGCTATTAGGTTAAAGGAGACAATGGAAACTGGCTTAAACAAGAAGGAGTTAAATATCATGCCACAATGTCCGTTAGTGAGAGGTCCTGAATCTAACATGATAGCTTCAAACAGAGAGTCAATGGAAACTGCTAACACGAGGAAAACAGTGCAATGGCAAAAGAACATGAGTATGACTAAAGAGTATACATTTAAGTCGAGAGCAGCAGGCCAAAAGAACAGCCATTGCTTTATACTGGAATGCAGAGATTATCCATTTCAGCAATTTGATTTGAATCGATCAAGTGTTATAAATATTTGCAGGGAGATATCCCAATTAAAGAACATAACAACATCAGACATCGGTAGAGCAGAGTTTATGGATGACCAAGACCTGTCGCGATCCCGAATTTCTGTTCACTCAACTATTCTCGCAGACCTAATGTGGCATGCGAGGGATGCTCTTTTTCAGATGGGCTTCAATTTATATCAAGAAAATCCCCAAACAACTAAAGAAGCCGTGATAGGCCCCAAGAAATGGAGTCCACGCATTTATGGCTCCAACTCCACTGGATCAAATGAGGGAAGATGTAATCAGTTGGTCCGTTCATAACAATCCACAACAAAAGAACGATTCCAACTTATATGTTGGAACACTCGTGGATTTACGCACTTTAGGAATGCACAGAGTGCGGAACTTGATGGATTTGACATGGTGGTTTTGCAGGAAACCTGGATGGTGGAAGCCCCCTTCTGGGATGGATATGAAATACTGTTACAGACAACATTATGCCTGCCCCGTGGTAGACCAATGGCAGGCCTTTTGATAGCAGTAAAGAAATCAAGGGGTTTTAAAGTATCAATGTATGACTCTAACACCCCCTTTATTCAACCATCAAGTTGAGTAGTAATTCACACCTACTTCTAATCGTCAATATTTATTTGGGAAAATTACATCTGACCCCTGATTGCTTCTTTGACCTTCTCCAAGAGGTTTTTGACAAAATTGCCAAGGAAAAAAATGTTGATTATGTAATGGTTATGGGTGATCTTTACCTCCATCTTTTGAACAAGGGCAAAAGGAAAACAATGGCCGAAGAGAGAAGATGGTTCACAGTCATGGAAAATATGCAGTTATTTATGCTAAATGGGACAGTGGAGGGGGACACGCAGGCTGCCAGCACGTGGCGCAATGGTCCTTTTGAAGCAACATTAGACTATATATTTGTGAACACAGCAATGCTGAACATAATCCAATCCATGACAATAAAATTAAAAAGGGAAAGCGATCACAGTCAACTTTGTCTAATTTGGGAACAGGAGGAAACTCAATGCGAAAGCGATTGTGACACCTATAGAGGCGCCATAACCGCTAATAACAGGAGGAATAGAAGTAAATGGTCCAATGCCTCTTTGCGGGATTTTGACGAACATTTATCCATATGTCCAGGCTTGGATTATGTTTCAGCGATGCAAAAATATATATATGTAAAAAATAGTTCACAAGGACATGGTTATAAACATGCTCACGTATTTGATAGCGATGTCAAAACTAAAAAAGCTGACATGAGGAAACAGATACGTTTGTTGAAATGTCTAACATTGGAAGAGAAACTATCACAAATGAAGCATATACGGACAGTCTATAAAAATTGGCTAAGAGGAAGAAAGGCGCTATGTTATCAAAGGGACAGTGAGGACATGTGAAAAAGGATTGCCTTGAAATCCTCTGCTGATATTTGGAAAGTTTTGAATAAAGCCACTTAAAAAGACCAGACTTCTGTTCAAGTTAACTCCATCTCTGCTAAAATCTGGTGCAAATACTTTTTGAAAATATATCAGACACCAACACTTACCCATCAAATGCCCTTTATGACTGTAAACTGGGATCATACGATAGAATTTGATTAAGGTGACATCTTATATTACATCTCAAAATTGAGCTCCTCAAGGGCACCGGGCCCGGATGGGCTTGATAATAAAATGATCAAAGAAGAAGTAGAAGTTTGGTCGTTAATATAAATGAAAATATTTGCAGAAGTGATGCGTATCGGGAAGTTACCGGAGTCATGGAAAAAATCCATATTGATCCCGCTGTTTAAGAAAGGGGACAGACTTGATCCGGGGTCCCATAGGCCAATAGCCCTCCAAGACTGTCCAGGGAAAATATTTGCTCGTCTCCTGCTGCGTGAATTTAACATCTGGTTAGACAGAGAGAACTTGAGGGATCCATGGCAGACAGGTTTCCTCAAGGGCCTGGGTACAGGTATCAATCTATTGACGATAAATGCTATCATTGCAAAACAATCAAGCAAGAATTTACCATTGTATGTTGCATTCGTCCATTTTAAAACTGCGTTTGACTCCATCCTGAGAGAGCTACTCTTTATGAAGCTAATGAGAAACAATTGCCCCTGCAACATCTTAAAGTAGATCATTGAGCTTCATCAAGATACCTCACTACAGATAAGACTAAACAGTGATGGTTTGCTGACAGACCCCATTGATACATCGAGAGGTCTCAAGCAAGGATGTATACTTGCTTCAGCAATCTTTAACTTCTTCATCTTTGCCATGGGTAAAGAATTTCTTAATATCATAACTGACTCCCCGAAATTAGGACAACATGAGATCAAATGGCTCCTATATGCTGACGACCTCCTTTTACTATCTAAGACACCGATGGGGTTATGTAATATGCTCCAAGTATTGGAGAAATATGGCAAATCTAATGGAATGATCATTAACATCCAAAAAACGAAGGTGATTCAGTTTGGAAATTTTCAACAAAGAAACAAAAAACACAGGTGGACATTAGATAATCAACAGCTTGATTCAGTGTGCAAATACACTTATTTGGGAGTGAATATTAATAACAACCCAAAGTACATACCATACAAAACCACCATAATGTTGAAATGGAATAGTCTAATTTCACAACCCAGAATCATCAGTGGCAAGTATTGCAAATTTACCATTGCTCCTTTGCTGACATATATAAGCAAAAGGACCTTCCAATATTGTTATACGGGGCGGAAACAAGAGCATGTAAACTGTCAGGGGTTTTGACCCATGTTCGAGTTTTTATGCTGCAACATTTGGTGCTGCGGGTTTAGGAAATCCAAGATGGCGGAAAAGCCCACATTTGCGCCAGGATCCAGGAAAACCGCGCAGTTTTTGCGCACACCAAAATGGTCGCCTGACCTACCACCCACCAGTGCAAAATGTGCTGAAGGCCAAGATCTGGCAAATAAGCAACTGATGGCATTGGAGAAGGCCCAATCTGACCTGGTCTCTTCTGAGTAGAGGCTGCAGAGGAGCCAGGAGTCAGAAAATGATAGTAGGCAGTATAGTATTAAAATAAAGGAGGAAATGGATATCAACAGGAAAAGTCTGACCAGCATAACAGATTTCTGGCCTTGCAGAAGGAGTACCAAGAAGGTTTGGACGCCCTACTGCAGAGCCAGAAAAAGCTGGAGCAACAACTGGACTTCAATAGGGCATGCGCAGAGCAGGTAGTCACCCTGCAAAGTCACCTAGATAGGGAGAAGACAGAGAGCAATAAACTGATTTTGAAAGACCTGGATACCCAGGCAGAGTTTGAACAAGAACGCCAGAAAGCTGATGCCTTTCAAAGGCAGAGGGACGACCTGGCGGCACAGATGCAGACTCTTAGTCAGGAAAGGGACACCTTAGGCCAGGAAGTCTGCCAATTAAAAGAAAATATTGAAGGAAATCACCTGGCCCTCCAGGGGCTGGGTGACCTCCAAAAAGAGCATAAGAACTTGTTAGAGCACACCAGGAGGGTGGAAGATGCTCTGGCAAGAAAGGAGCAGGCCAGTAGGGATGGGAGGTAACCCTCCTGCAGCAAAGACTGGCCCAGAATTCCAGGACCAACCAGGAAGCGCAGAGAGAAAATGAGGCTCTCTGTCAGCACAACAAAAGGCTCCAGCAACAGGTAGCCATGCAGGAGAGACTGATAGAGTCTAGTAAGGCCTTAACTGAGGAACTGAAAGCGAATGCTCTTGCATTGCAACAGGGAGCAGGGGCTAACAGAGATGAAGTTTGTTGGGAAAGGGAAACACCTGAGCATAACCTCAGGAGCCCCAGTACCAGAGGCCTTCATTTCTCCCAGTCCGTGGACTCTGCCACCCCCATGTCCCCTGGCGCACATTAGCTCAGGGCCACAGGGAGGGCAGATTACTATCCAGCCAAAAGTATGGGGTTCATAGGCCAGTACCTCCCAGGAATGGAAGGGCGGGCATCCGGGTATGGGCACCTAAGCACAGTGCAATTTAGTGGGGAATCCCAGGAGAGTAGGCCCACTAAGGGCATCCTGAAAACCTCTGCCCAGTTAGGTCAGTGGAGGGGTACCCATCAAATCCTGGCATCAAGGAGGGATCTGAAGACTCCCCTGAGCGGCCCAGGACACAGGAGACCAGGTCCCCACATTCTGTCAGCCATTCCCAGGCTCGCAGAATCCGGGAAAACCTGGAAGATCAGACGGGCACCTCTGGAAGCAGTGCCTCTGAGTCAGAGGATGAGTGGACCAGGGTTACCCGAACCAAAAAGGCCAATAAGGCAAAATGGGCCTTGCTTAAGGACCCCTTAAAGCAGATCAAGGCAATAAGGTGTGTCATCACCCCTTATCACAAGAACGCCAAGTATTCTGTTTGGGAACACTTGGAGCTTTATGAGAAAATGATGGACACTTTCCATTTGAAGGACAGCAGTAGCTGCATCCAGTACGTCAAATGGACATTCTCCCCAGAATACTCCAGTTTCTTTGCGGGGCTGGAGGACCAAAACCATTAAAGATGGTCCACATATAGGGCGGCCATCTTGAAACATTTTTCTGTTCAAAGAAATCCTCAAGAGGCTCGCTTTGCAATGTGGGGAGGATCAGGCCCCACAAGAGTTTGTGCAAGAATTAAAGCGTGCTTTTGCGCAGACCACCAGAAGGGTGCGCACAGACAGCAAAGAGTTTGTCAATACATTTTTCCATGCTCTCCCTAAATATATAATGACCCAGCTCGTGAGGGACTTTCACGAGAAAAGATCTTTAGACTGGGTCATTGAGCAAGCCACCCGGATCTATGAGGTGCAGAAACCAGTGGAAAATAAGAATCAGCCCAAAAACCCCAAAACCAACAGCACCCCTGCTGCTGCCAAGGTGGCAGAGGTAAAGGTTGCCCCCGTTTTAGATTTGGAGATGGGGGGACCTAAAAACCTGCCTGCACCAAATAATTCTAAGCCCAGAAGGCCCTCGGGCCAGTCACAGACAGGGAGTCAAGGAGGTAGTCCCACAAATGGGGTCCCTCGCTCTCCTGACTATGTAAGTCCCCGCTATAAGGGAAACAGTCCAATCCTGGGTTATGTGTGGACTCCTCCAGCCCAAGGGGGGGATCCAACCAGGCACCCAACCCAGGGAACCTCCCTCCTAACTTCCCACAGGAGGGCAGAATTTCACCAAACCCTGGGCAGAACTTTTATCCCAGGTATCTACCCAATTTCCAGCCCCAAAATCATCCATCCTTCTTTCCCCAATTCCCTGAGCCCAGACAACCGAATCCGGGAGAGGGGAGGCCGAGGGTGGAGGGGTACCCAAATCTTCCCAACCCGGGGTACTACCAAAGAAGGCATGGCTACCCTTCCCGGGATCAGCCCTGGGGAGAAAATAAAACCCTGTATCAGCCTGAGCGGGTTTCACAGTTAGAGCGCCAGGTCCAAAATATGGCCCGGGATCTGGGTCACATACTGAGGGCTCAACAGAACCCTCAGATGAGCATGCCACCGCAGAATGCCCCAAACTCTGGGCCTGGTGCTCCAGAACAATGACGGGGGCAGCACCCCGATAACCCACCGGTTCCCAGGGAGGAGGCACAAGAGGAAGGGGGGTGTCAAGCCTTGGAGGAAGCTTCCTTCCCCACTTGTAAACAGCCCCTGGAAACCCAGGAACCGGAAACAAAATCTCCTACCCCTGAAAGTCTGCCACCCAAGAAGCAAAGAGGAGGTAGGAGAAACAAAGGACCCAAACAGACCCATTTTGTGGAGGAGGTACAGGTTTTCCAATTTGAGGGAGAGGGATACTCAGAGGATCCTGGGAAAAGGATCCTCTCCTTCAGAGATGGGGGAATTCCTCCCAAGAAAAATGGGTCCCAAGGGATTCCAACCCAGACTGGGTAGATGTGGGGATTGAGCTGTTGCCGCCCATCATTCTATCCAAGAACCAACAAGACCGAAAACCCCTGGTTCAAACCCATCCAGGTGACTGCCTCCAAAAAGGGGGGGGGCGGCCCAGAACCGGAACCAGGGGAACCAAAAACCGCATCAATATCCAGTTGCAAACTTTTTCTTTCAGATTCCCATGACTCTCCACAGAATTCTGCCCAAATCTCTTCTCTAGCAATGTCCAAAACTAAAAAAGTAGCCCACCAGTTGTCCAAAAATGTGCATTATCTGTGCCCCCTTGAGGAGAAGGAGGGAAGATACTATGCCCCGGTAGAAGTACAGGGGCAGGGTACAATTTTGGCGCCGGTGGACACTGGATCTCAAGCTACCCTTCTGTCCAGAAGGGCCTTTGATGAACTGAATTCAGATAGGGGGAAAAGTACCAAATTCCCCTCACCTCTCTTCCTGGATAGCTTCAGAACTTTGACGGGAAGGAAATTCATGTTGAGGGGACTGCAGATTTGGACATCAAAATTGGGCGACACAAGGTGAAACACCCGGTGAGAGTAGTGACTCCAGAGGGCCCCCTTGTTTACTAGGGAATGACCTCCTGAGAAGCCCGGGGTGCGAAGTTCTCCATCTCAAATTCACCCCCTCTCAAAACAATTGTATCAATTTTATTGTAATCTACAGACCCCCATCACTCACTTCGGACTTTAATGACGATCTTTGCCATATTCTTAACAATCTCAAAGGAAAGAACTCAGGCACAATCCTTCTGGGCGACCTAAATAGATGGAGGGGAAACCCCATCGACAAAGAGGCCATTAGCCTAGAAAAAAACCTCTCCAACATCAGTTACTCGATCGCCAACAATGGTCCTACCATCAATTCAAACAACCAACTTGATTGGATTATTACCAACAATGTAGACCTCACAGTTACAAACACACAGCCCTGTATCTGGAGCGATCACTATAAAATCGAAGCCACACTATCCCTGTCATTTGAAAAAACTCACCTTGACAACACACCCAAAACTATTCAGAGTAGAAACCTCAAGAGAATCACGCCAGATATTCTCTCGTAGGGGATCTCATACATCATGGATAACACCACTGATGATGATCCCTGTGACATTATTATTACCACCTATAATAACCACTTCCAAGAGCTCCTAGATAAGAATGCCCTGCTGAAAAACAAACAAGTGCGCCCCTACCCCAACCTCCAAAGTTGGTACACCGTGGAACTAGGCACCCTTAAGATAGCCAAAAGGAAACTCGAAAGACAGTGGCTTAAAACCCCCACAGAACCTAATAAAGACATATGGAAGAAATCTGATATCCTGTATAGAAATAAAGTAACTGATACAAAGAAAAACTATTATAATGAGCAAATTACAGGTGCATCTAACTCCACAGGAAAGCTGTTCCAAATTCTAAAAACTTTTGAAAAGCCGCCTACCCTCACCCCTCCCTTCCAGCCAACCATGTTGGATTGTGAAAAAGTTCAAACTGCATTCGCACAAAAAATCTTAAAAGCTAGAGACACCATCTTAAATTGCAATATCGTTGACACCACACTGACTTCTAACAAAGCTGACCCCGAAATTAAAGCATCCAAATTTCAATTCACACCAATATCACCAGAAATCATGTCAGACACTCTCTCCAAAATGAATTGCACTTCATGCCCTGAAAATATACTGCTCCCCAAATTCATCCTAGATAACGCAGGCATTTTTTCACCTTTTCTATGCCGTATGGCAAACTCGTCTTTTAGAGACTGGACTGTTCCTACCAGTCTAAAAACAATAACAGTTACACCATTGGTTAAAAAGCCTGGCCTTAACCAGCAAAACCCGGCCAATCTTCGACCCATCACGAATTGCAACTTCTTGTTGAAGATCCTTGATAAAATAGCCACGCACCAACTCCAAGAATATGAAGACAAGCACGACTTGCTACACCCACAGCAATCAGGATTTAGAAGTGCACACTGCACCGAATCAGCATTGCTCGACCTTCAGTCTAAAATGCTGGAAATCCTTGATAAAGGAAAGGCCGGCCTGCTCATACTATTGGACCTCTCGGCGGCATTTGATTTATTAGATCATGGAAAGCTCCGTGAGGCCCTGGGAAAAGCAGGAAACTGTGCCGAGGAAACCATCGAGTGGATATCCTCCTTTCTGGAGGACAGAAAATCTAAAATCACCTGGGGTGAATATTCCTCTAGTACGAACCCCGTGGATTGCAGAGTCCCACAAGGCGCCAGCTTCTCCCCTCTCCTATTTAATCTATATATTCGCTGCCTCTGCGCCCTTCTTTCACAGTTGGGAATTTACTTTACCAACTTCGCAGATGATACACAACTGATTATAGAACTCAGTGGAGACCACACTACAGATAACAACAGGCTGTCAGCTATCTATAATACTATAGAAAACTGGATGAAGGCCCACTGGATGTGTCTGAATGGTTCAAAAACAGAACTTATGACATTTGGATCTACAAAAGCTTTATCCAACCTAGGTTCATCATTCAATATCAAGGACACCAACATTGTGGTATCAAGTAAAGTGAAAACACTTGGCATATACCTGCAATCCTCACTAGGAGCAGATGCACAGGTCTCATACCTGAAAAAGAACTGCCAATACTACCAGAGATTACTACGCCGCATTAGGCCATATCTCAACGCCAAAAATAGCGCCACCATTGCTAGAGCCACGATTCTGTCCCGACTGGACTATGGGAACGCGTTGATGCTTGGTTCAAGTAACTCCTGCATTAAACAATGCCAGATAATTCAGAACAACGCTGTTAGAACTATCACCGGGAAATCTAAGCGCGAGCACATCACCCACGACCGAATAGGCCTTCACTGGCTCGCCATAGAGGAGCGTATCAAATTCAAATCGCTGACACTTGTCCATCGCTGTCTATTCGGTACGGCCCCAGCATACCTTAAAAGGGAATTTCACTGGTATGAACCAAGCCGTTGCCTAAGATCAGCCAAAAAAGGGCTTCTTAAAGCTAGCCATACCAGAGTCAAAGCTACCGGACTCGGGAGAGCTTTTCCCACCAAAGCCATTGCACTCTGGAACGAGCTTCCAGATAACCTCAGACTGGAAAGCAACTACTCTCCATTTAGGAAGCAGCTGAAAACGTTACTGTTCCGCTAATTCGTTATTTATTCAACCTGGACTCCCTTGAGTCCTCCTCTTTGCTTTTTATGTAGTCCTGTGACCTCCGTCTTTTTCGTGTTCTTGTCGCGCCCTGATGCTTGCAAGCTTCGGCGCATTATAAATACATAAATAAATAAAATAAATAAATAAGGTTGTCACCCCTAATAGATTGCGTAAACAAGGTCCTCTGGACCCAGACTAGCCGACCAATAAAATTAAAACAGAGTGTCAACCATGTTAGTTTAAACGGCACCCGCCACATGGTTGAACAAAAATCTGACCAAGTAGAATTTCACTTCCAGAATAACCAAATTCCAAACGTGACAGTAATAGCAGTAGGACAACAGACTGGTGATGGCGGGTCCTCTCTATTTCTGAAAATCAACCTTCCTTCCAGTTCAAGGTGGTATTCCACACTGGAAGGAAATACTCTGAAATTCTTTACTAATCCACAATCAGACATTACCACTCCGATAGTCCAGAAAGATGTGAAATCAGCTCAGAGCCTGGCTAATATTCTGCAAATTGGAGAGCAGTTGTTCATCCCTGTTCAGTTAAATGATGGGAAAGACTCTGTTCTCGCCCGAGTGTGTGAACAACGGTAAGAGCTTCATCAGCGAAGCCATGTTCCGCCAACTCCCAAAAGATCCAGCCATTCCCGCATTCAAACTGATAGACAAATGGAAAATGGACCTGGAAGCACCTAATTCCAAACAACTCCTGCCAAGCAGGTGTATGCTCAAAATCTCCATTGGCAACAAGAGCATAGTCCATAATTGTTGGGTCGTGCAAGACGTCACTGCCGCCTTTTGCTTAGGCAGTGACATTCTCAATCGCTTTGCCATTAGTTTTGACCTAATAAACTTCAAATCTTGGTCCCGATTATCGGAGTCCCGGGGAATAATACGTCCAGTACACAGCACCTTCAATAATCCAGTGCTGGGAATATTGAAGCCAAACGGCCAGTGGAGACTCTGCGCCGACCATAGGGAGCTCAACAAACGGGTCCATACTTCCCGATGGCCTCTGCCATACATTGACCAAGGGCTGGCCCAGATTCAGGGGTCACAGGTATTCACTGCAATAGACCTGACCAATGGATACTGGACCGTGCCTGTCAGTAGGGAGGACCAATACAAACTGGCTTTTACCTTTGGGGGCCAGCAGTACACATGGACCCGATCTCCCTTCGGATACCTCAACTCCAGCAATGAGTTCAACATTTTCCTACACAAGGCCATGCCCGACGTATGTGCGAGGGGTAACCTGGCTTATGTAGATGATGTCCTCATTAAAAGCTCAACTGTTGAGGAACACATAGCGGAGATCCGTTATGTTCGGACACAGTTGAGGGCCGTCGGAGCCAAACTTTCCTTTCAGAAAGCACAGTGGTGTAGAACCTGTGTTAATTTCTTGGGGCATGAGATTACTCCTCAGGGTCTCTGTCCCCAAGAATAGAAAGTGGAAGCACTTCAGAAACTGAAAGACTCCACAACTCTGCGGGAACTAAGGAGCCTCCTTGGACTGACTAATTACAGCAGAAAGTTCATTGAGGGCTACGCAGAGATCACCAGACCCCTGATTCATCTCTTGAAGGGGGGGCTAAAGTGGGAATGGGGTCCAGAACAATCTGAGGCAGTAAAACAGCTCAAAAGAAGCCTCTCACAATCGCCTTGCCTAGCTTAGCCTGTCAGAAACAAGGAGTTCTTCCTGGAGACAGGGTTCTCTAATACGTGCTTGACGGCAGTATTATACCAAAAGCATGACAAGGTCAATAAAGTAATCTCTTATGCGAGCAAAACTTTACCCTCTGTGGAGGAAAAATTCAACGATTGTGAGAAGGCACTCCTGGCAACGGTGTGGGCATTGAAGAATTACTGCCCGTTCATCCAGGGGTACACATCATAGTGGAGACTCCACACCAGCCTCTGCAATACCTGCAAAGTGACAGAATCCGGGCCGGAAATGTGAGTAATTCCCGAATTACTTCCTGGATTCTGTCAATGCAAGGCTTTCCTGAGGAGGTCAGATATGGCCAAAACAAGAAGAGTCCCCTTGCGCAAGGTCTGGCTGACTTGCATGATTGTGCCAGAGAAAACTGTCTCGAGGACGAAAGTC